>NW_023270387.1:24133079-24231044 GCF_011800145.1 Mirounga leonina | reverse complement strand
AGCGAGAGAGGGAACACAAGCAGGGGGAGTGGGAGAGGGAGAAGCAGGCTCCCCGCAGAGCAGGGAGCCCGATGCGGGACTCGATCCCAGGACCCTGGATCATGACCTGAGCCGAAGGCAGTCGCTCAACCAACTGAGCCACCCAGGCGCCCAATGTGATAGTTTTTTGAGAACAAGTAAACCTTAGCACAAAACAGAGATGGTATTTGACAAAACGCTGTAGAATTGTCATGCAACATTTAGTGAACCGTCCCTTTTTAAAATCTTGCGTGAAATGTGTGAAGTTACTTTCTTAGACAAAAGTAAAATTTCTTTGAATAGTCCACCCCATTTCATTAAATGGATACTTTATGCAGAGAAAAGATCAAAAGGAGGGCTGAAGAATATGAGAAATACTGGCTAAATATAGCGATATTCACACCTACTACATTGAGAGGAAAAGTTTGTGTTCTGCTAACTCTATGTCAGCAGAAAAGTGCCTCGTTACTTGAGTTTATGAAATGGCAAATGCTAGGAGCTAAGTTAATTTGATTGGTGAATAATGCTTTAGATCAGAAAAGGACAGACTGAGAATTCATTGTTTATTCTGAAAAAATTTGTCAGGAAATAAATACTCTCTTAAGGATTTAAGAAGTTCTGTTTTTTTTTTTTTTTTTTGATTCATTATTAACTTACTACATCCAAGTACTATTTTAGAAAACTTTGTTAATCTTTTTGGTAATTTTTAAAAAACGATTAAAATTGAAATATGAAAGGAAAACAATCTGGACATCTTATAAATTGCTAGATTAAAAAAATGCACTGTATTTAATATTGGTAAGCACATAAAGTGCTCCTCATAGTTGTGGCAGATTTCTGATTGCCTCTCTAATATCCATTTTTCCCCTTTTCCTTTCTAATAGGACCCAAGTTTTGTTACAAGCAGAGGTATGCCTAGCTAAAAAAATTTCTTAGTCTCTAGTTCAGCTGGAGTAGCCATGTGACATAGTCCTGGTCAGTGAGGTGTAGGCAGAAATGTTTGGATGAAGTTTTTGGGAAGGCCTTTTACTCATTACTTTTTCTTCTTGCCTGGAAATTATACATGATGCTTGGAGCTGATTCAGTATTCTAGAGACTTTCAGAGAAAAGCTGAGAGCTTTACAGAGATCTTCAGCTGCCAGACCGGCGATAAGTGCTTCTTTCAGAACTTCCATTTCATGAGAAGAGTAAGCCCCTATCTTCTTAAAGCCACTGTAATTTGGACTTCTGTTACACACATCAGAACATTATTCCTAACTGATAAAATAATTTACATGTCCATTATGACATACTTTCAGGAGATTTGGAATCTTTTGGTAATAATTTAACAAGGGGTTTATCTAACTTCAGATCCAGAAGATCCTAGGATTTGGGGGATTATTTCTGTCTTTTGGACTCGATTGCACCAGCTGGATAACCAGCTGAATGATGGATAGTGGTTACTGCTGGAGGTTTGAAGGAAATGCAAGGAAGTATTCAAACTAGCATTTCCCACTGTCATTTTATCCTCTCTTTCATTTCAAGTCCCTGGCTCCATCTGGGTCCATAATCTGTGTTGAAACTGTTAGAGCTCCTTCTGAATGGAGGGGATTCAGGGTCCTCTGGATTGGTTAACGATGGAATCTGACCAATGACCTGCTCTCCCTCTATATCAAGATTAATTGTAGAGATTGTCCTCCCCACCTTCTTTTGTAAAACTTACTCACGTGTAATATACATACAGGGGAGAGTACCTTGATCATACCTGTATAGCTCTGTGACTTTTCACAAACAACATACATCTGTGTAACCAGCATCTGATCAAGAAACAAAGAAGTTCCTCTATTGCTCTTGAGGATTATTACTATCCAGACTTCTAACAGTATAGATTAGTTTTTGCCTGTATTTGTATTTGATATATATGGAATCATGCAGAATGTACTCTTGTGTCTGGCATTCTCTGTGAGATTTATCCAGACTAGTATGTATAATTATAGATCATTCTTATTGCTTTTAGCATTCCAATACTGACTGTATTCCAACTTACCTACTGTTGCTGAGCATTTGGGTTGTTTCTGGTTTTGACTATTATGAATACTGCTGCTAAGAACATTCTAGTACATATCTTTTGGTAAACATCTGTAAGTATTCTGTTGGGTATATACCTTGGAATGGAATTGTTGGATCATAGGATATCAGCAGTGTATGAGCATTTTAGCTCCTTTGCATTTTCACCCACAATGGATATTGTCATTGTTTTTAACCTAGTTATTCTGGTGGGTGTATATTTTGTGAGGCACCTGTTTAAGTCTTTTGCTTATTTTTCTGCTGAGTTGTATGTCTTTTTTTTTTTTTTTTTTAAAGATTTTATTTATTTATTTGACAGAGAGAGACAGTGAGAGAGGGAACACAAGCAGGCGGAGTGGGAGAGGGAGAAGCAGGCTCCCCGCTGAACAGAGAGCCCGATGCGGGGCTCGATCCCAGGACCCTGGGATCATGACCTGAGCCGAAGGCAGACGCTTAACGACTGAGCCACCCAGGCGCCTCGAGTTGTATGTCTTTTATTATTGTTTGTGGGAGTCCTTTTTTGTATTCTGGATACTAATCCTTTGTCATACTTGTATTGTGAGTATCTTGTCCTACTCTCTGAGTTACTCTTACACAAGCAGAAATATGCTTTTTTTTTTTTTAAGATTTTATTTATTTTTGACAGAGAGAGAGAGTGTACAAGCAGAGGAAGAAGGGAGAAGCAGGTTCCCCACTGAGCAGGGAGCCCCATGCGGGGCTCGATCCCAGGACCCTGGGATCATGACCTGAGCCGAAGGCAGATGCCCAACCGTCTGAGCCACCCAGGCGCCCCACTCTTACACTCTTTAAGTCTCTCTTGAGGTACAGGTCTTAATATAATCCAATTTGTCATCTTTTCCTTTATGGTTAGTGCTTTTTGGTTACTGTTAAAAAATATCTTTACCTACTGTAGTATCACAAAGATGATGATCTGTATTTTCTTCTATAAAAGCTTTATTGTTTTACCTTTTATATCTAAATCTGCCCTGATTTTTGTGTAGGATATGGCGGGGGGTCCACAATACATTTTTTTTCCATGAAGGTATTTAGTTGAGTCAGCACTATTGACTAAAAAGATTATCTTTCCCCCCTATACCGCATTGTCACTCTTGTCATAAATCAGGTAATCAAATATGTGTAGATTGTTTCTGGACTTTTGTATTCTGTCCTATTAGTTTTTCTTCCCTTTTGTGAATATCATACTGTCTTAATTACTATAATTTTATAGCAGAGTTTGTTAACTTTAGTATTAAGTTCTCCAGTTTTGTTCTTCTTTGAAGATGGCCTTAGCTGACCTTGGTGATTGTCAACTGGTTAGGTGGAGTTAATATTCATTTTGTATGCCTTCTAGCTTCTACCATATACATCCCTTAACCAACTGACTGAAATACTGGCTTAACCTACTTAGCTATCAAGAGAACCCATTTAGGACCTCTAACCTCTTAATGGATTTTCAGATTTGTTGAGTAAACAGAAAATAATTTCTTGGTGCACACATAATACATCACATTTAAAATCAGTACTCACTTTTACCATAAATCACTGCAGTGTGCAGTAATCAAATATTTAGTTCAAATGTGTGTATTTAATTGCACTGATGCTTAATTTTCTCATTTGTAAGTAATCAGCTGTTTTGTTTATCATGACCAGCTCTGTAGATGCCATGTTTAGGAATTAGTTTGCTTCAAAAAGATGAAACAGGAATAGTGAAATAAAAATAAGACAAATCCATCTGGAAGAATGAATCATCTGTGCATGACATTTAAAGGCAATGATCTTTGTTAGTAATATGATATTGTCAGTTGGAAGAAATTTCTCTTCAATGTCCTGCCTTCTTTTCCCCTTCCATCTCATGTTGATTCAGTTGGGGGAAATCTCAAAGTTTTAAAGTAAAGTAGTAATTACTTTTCTTCCAAGTTGATCATTGATAATTTTACTCATTTGGGGAGTGGAGAAGAGGAAGGAGGAAGGGAAGTTGGGAGCATTCTGGATACAGTAACTGTGTGTTCCAGATTCCCATATGATATGTGTCATCATGCAGAATACGTTATTTAAAACTGAGACTGTGTTGGGAAATTGAAAATATATGATCATTACAATAACTTTGGGAATGTTTTTTCTAGTTTTTAAAATAGGGCCAAATGATCAGAGATCTATATGCATGTGGACTGTGTGAGTTTCTTTTCTCCTTTTAATTAATAAGTAGTGAGTTACAGGGGTTCATGTTTGATTCAGAAATTGGAACTGAATGTGAGTTAGGCATATAAGGCTCTAATCACACCTATTTTAATTACAAATAATATACTATTTCATTTATAATGTAATTTTAATAGAATCAAACTTGAACAGTTAAAAATTATATAATCACATCCTGTTTGAGTTAGAATTACCCAGGTTTGCTCTGATACCCGGCAGCAAGCAGCCCATTTATACAGTCATATGGTGGGAAAAAGTTCTCCTGGGTTAGCAGGTCAGGCACATATTTTTGCCTCAAGATCTCAGTGGCAGCATTTATTGAACAGGTATTTATTGTGTGCATATTGATTATCAAATAGTTTATAAGCACTGGGAATATAAAGATGAACAAAATAGATGTGATTCCTGCCATCACTGAACTTTCCAACTAGAGGTGCGTGCCTTAGGCTTATAAGTTGGTGTATGCGCACTGGTAACAATAAATTTTTTCTCCAGCTTTATTAAGATGGAATTGACATAATATTGTATAAGTTTAAGGTGTCTAAAGTGATGATGTGATATACATATGTATTGTAAAATGTTTACCAGGTAAGGTTGGTTAATACATACTTCATCTCATAATTACAAATATTTGTTGTTGTTATTATGGTGAAAATATTTAAGATCTACTTTCAGAAACTTTCAAGTATACAGTACAATATTGTTAACAATAGTCACTGTACTGTACATTAGATCCTCAGAATGTACTCATCTTATAATGGAAATCTGTACCCTTTGATCAGCATCTCCCTTTTCCCCCACTCTCCAGCCCCTGGCAACCATGTCTACTCTCTGTTTCGGTGAGTAAATTACTTTTGATTGCCATTCAAGGATTCAGGGTTTCTATTCCAGTTAAGTGTAAAGTTTCTAGTGCAGTATCAGATTTTCATGTATTGTGGACTTTTTCCTTAACATATAATTAGTTAATAATCTGTAACCTGGTTGGATTTAGCCTTTCACACTCTTTGTAGTACATATATATATATATATTTTTTGTAGTACATATTCTTTCTGAAAATATTATGGCTCTGTTTTTGAGAGCTCATGGGAATGAGCATCCAGAATGAATGTGCAATGTATGTCCTTATTATCATGTTTCCTTATCTCGTACTCCTTTTGCTTGGATTAGAAAATAATGAGAATATGTTTACCTACCTATTCATAAATTATGGCCATATTTGGTAACAGAATATGTCCTCATTAGTAGATAGGATCTGTTTACTTATATCAGGAAGTTGATGGTTAGGAAGCAAAGCAAGGTAATGAACAGGGAGAGGAATGGATCTTTTTCAAAGTTTAGATGATTATTCCTTAGGCATCTAGGAATATAGAAGCATTTGGTAGGTTTGGTGCCCCATCCCTTCCTTATTCTCTTTGTTCCCCTCTCCACTAACTTCCAGGATCTTCCCTCTGCCTTCTTAACTTCCTCTCTGACTCTCCAGTCTCTTCCTCAGAGCACACCTGGGCTTATTTTATCTAGATAGTTCTACTTTTACACCTTTTAATTTTTCTGCCTCTCTCCATCTCAACAGCTACTACTCTAGTTCTGAGAGATACTCTTTCTCTTCCAATTAGTGAAGCAGCCTCCTTATTGCTCTCTCTACCTAAAACTTTTCCATTCCAATTCATTCTTCCTCCATTTTGAAGCCAGAATAATTTTACTGAGGTGCTCATGTAGAAATTCAGGGAGCTTCCCAAGGTGATATTCCCTAGTTGGGTTTAGAGTTTGGCCTAGAGAGAGGCTAAAGCATGCTGGGCAGAGGGAGTAGCATTTACAAAGGCTTTAATGTTTTAAACCATGGCAACATTGTTACATCAAGCAGACAGCCTCCAAGAAAGACTGTAGTTCTTTTAAACCTAATAGTCATTTACCTCCAGGCATGCTGGCAAAGTCAGTCATAATATACTTTATGGTGGTGTATTCTTGCTTTAATTCAAATACAAGTAGGCTTTTTTTTTTTTTAGGCTCCATGCCCAGCATGGAGCCCAACATGGGGCTTTAACTCATGACCCAGAGATGAAGACCTGAGCTGAGATCAAGAGTCAGACGCTTAACCGACTAAGCCACTTAGGTGTCCCCAAATACAAATACGCTTGAATCTTGTTTTCTTCCTACACAGTTGAATTTGGAAGACCTCTCTGCCATTTGTATCTAATGACTGGTTCCTACTAACACTTTCCTGGAGTATTTCACTTACTCTATTATGTTTTTTTGGTTAATAGAAATAACTGATTTGTAATGGTGATCAATATTTTGCCCAGTTCAGCAAATATCTTTGATGAGTTGGAATCTCTTGTTGAGGACAGAAGTTGCCGGTTAAACTGTTAATTGAAAGCAGTATATTAGTATAGACAGCATCCAGAAAACAGTACAATTAGTGCAGGTACCATCTGCTGATTAGCTGACCATTGTTGCCTCTCAACCAGGTTTTTGACAGTACATTCCAGTGGAGTTTGTTGCTTTATTCTGTTGATAATCAAAGACTAGATATGGCTATGGCTAAGAGTAAAGCTGTTAAGGTCGAAATAGACTGAGTAGTGTAAGGGGTGGTAAAGGTGTTAAAGCTGGTAAAAGTATACCATGGATGTAAAGTTAATGTAGGTTTAGCACTGGTTCTAAACTATAAATTGCCTCCTTTTTTCTGTGATGGTGACAATACAAGGGTGAGGCATGTAATCACACTGGTGTGTTTGTGGTAAAGCTGCTTTGTTGTCTTTTTTTTTTTTTTTTTTATTAAAGTAGGTTCCTTGCCCAACGTGGGGCTTGAACTCACAACCCTGAAATCAAGAGTTGCATGCTCTGTGACTGAGCCAGCCAGGCGCTCCCATCCTTTGTTGTTTTTAACTTATGATATTTTCTACTCTAATTCTTAGATAATATATTAGTTACAAATATGTGGCATTCATGTATTACAGATATCTTTCAGTAAGATTATTAGACATATTTCTTTTTTAAAACTCTTTTAAAGATTTGTTTGTTTAGAGAGAGAGAACCCGCGCACACAAGACTGCATGTGAAGGCATGCGTGTGTTAATGTGGGGAGGAGTGGAGGGGAGATGGAGAGAGAATATCTCAAGTGGACTCTGCGCTGAGTGCAGAGCCCAGTGCGGGGCTCGATCTCATGACCCTGAGATCATGACCTGAGCTGAAACCAAGAGTCGGTTGTTCAACTGACTGAGACACTCAGGCGTTTCAAGATTATTAGACCTATTTCTGTCAAATATGTAACAAATACATAATCTTAAATGTAGTTGCATTTAAACATTGAGCTTAAGCAAATTAGATGTCATTATTTGTGCTTTCCTGAATATATTTTCATGTGTTCATACATTCCACTTATTTTTAAAAGTTTACTGTTTTATACCATGTGGTTTTTACATTCAGAGGCACATTTTCTTCTCAGTGAAACTGTTCCAAGATTTTCTGATGTAGGCTGGTGGAAAAATGACTCATTTAACAGAATTGTATTTGACAGTCAGGACTATTAGAGCACATCATATTTCATTAAGAGAGAGATGCTTGAGAAAAGGAGTCTGTTAACCAGATAAAAGTATTGGTGTCTTTGTTAACTTCATTATCTTACCACCATCAGCTTTGGAGTTACTTAGTAGTGGGTGCCTCATCAAGATAGGGTCAATTTACTTGTCTGCTGTTGTAGAATCTTCACCAATATCTAAGAAATCACAGCTTGCTAGTTTAAACAATAATATATTTTCTGGATCTAAGCCAAATTTGAGGTTAGATTTTAGCATTTAGTATAACTTCTTAACATCTGTTTCTTGAATAAATGACTCTTTAAAAGGCGAAATAATGTAATGGAATTCAGACACTGTTGTGGGTATGTTAAATGGTGTGATTTTTCTGAGGGGCATTTTGGGAATGTGTATTGAGTCTTGAAATGTTACTTTTGACCTAGTAATTCCACTTTTAGGATCTTGAAAGTAATGTAACATTTACAAAAAGATTTAACCAAAGATACTTAGTGTAGTGTTATGTCTAATGGTGAAGATTTGGTAAATCATAATGTCCAACAAAAAATAGTTAATTATGATGTATCCATATAGGGGAATGTTACCTATTTATAAAGTTTATTTCTGAAGATTATTTAATAACAAGGGAAAACCATGATACAGAAGTGAGAGTTATGAAGAATTCTGTAAGAAGTTGAGCTCTATTAGATAATAGCAATTAAAAACATAAATCAGACCCATATATACAGACCTGGAAAGATCATCAAACCACATTAAATGCAAAAAAGCAAGTTGTAGAATAATGCACACACAAAGTAAGATATTTATAAAAATGCATTAAATCATATTTATATCCAAATATAGGCATGTGCAGGCATAGAAAAAACTCTGGTTAATCAAATTATTAATAGCAGTGACTGCAGTTGGAGATAGGAAAAGGCACACTTTGACTCCTGCTTGAATTATAACAATGAGTATAGTTGTCTATTAATTTGTAATTTAAAGTAAAGAATTTAAAAAAGCCCTGAAACTTAAGATTCTATTTTGTAAAGAAAAAGATTCTCTAAGATATAAGCAAGGGCTATCTCTGGAAGGTAGTTCACACAGTTCTTAACCTTCTTTGCATTTTTCTGTACTTGTCAGAATTTTGGCAATGAATAGGTATTATTTTTTTAATCAGAAAAAGCAGTTAAGATTTTTTAAAAAGCTGAAATCACAGGCAATAGCAGCATAGTCTGGAGTAAAAATTGCCTTGATTCATATCCTGCCTGACCAGCTCTGTGATGTTGGCAGGGATGGGAGTAGGGAGGCTAGTTTATTTTTTTCAGAGGATTATTTCTGAAGATTAAATGAGATATAACCTATATAGGTTATAGTTTTATAGTGTCTGGCATATATTTGGTGCCTACACAGGTTAATTTCCTTCTTGTTTTTCTCTTTATGACAAAATAGTTAAAACTTTGCAAAAAACAATGAAAGATACCGTTAAACTATTGACAAATACACAAATGTATCGAAGAATTGGGTAGTTGAAGAGCTTATGACATGACGGTTTTAGAAATAATTCTCCTACAGGGTAAAAAGTGAGAATATTCATTAGAGCAAAACAAAGGTTTGGTATTTCACTTCTGATGGTAAGAAGAGGCAGGGTATGAGGCCTCAGTGTTCTGTATGAACCAGTTAGTCAGCAATAACATGGTTTTCTCAGTACAGCTTATATAATTCCCCACAGGTTCAACCTGATTAGTGTTTTAAAGCTGTGTTGTAGATAAGTTGTTTTTATTCATCATGGCTATCAGTATTAAGAAATAAAAGTATTCAGGATTTCAGGATAATAAAAGTCTTCTAGTAGTAATTCAATATGTAAAATGAGATATCTTTATTGATTTCAGAGGTTATATTTCAATGGCATAATTAGGGAAAATAGACACAACATAAAATTCTTAAAGCAGTTAACAATTATATTCTTCTTACACATGTTTATTAGAAGTACAATTGAAATACAGACATTTGCTTTGTCCCTGTTTTGCAGAGGAGGTATCACAGGCTTGAAAGGGGAGACTAATTGAAGTTAAAGGGCCAGTGAAGTGGCAAAGCAGGGATCCGATCCTAGTTACACACTGGACTTCTGAAGCACAAACATGGCTGCCTCTGGTATTGCTGCCCCCAGATGTTTTCATAAAAAGAAATATTTTTAAAGGGCTAAGAGGTTTGGTGGATATCAAGGGTTTCTATTCCATTTGTTTCCTTTTTTAGTCACATTTCTTAAACGAATACATTTGATATCATTTATGGCTATATTTCTTCTTCCAGGCTTTCTCTTGAATTGCAGCCTTTCAAAAATGCCACATATTGAAAAACAGTTTGGGATAGATTTTCATGTGGTAGAAAATGAGTGTACTTTGGGAAACCACTTTGGTTGTGTGACTCTGAGTCAGCAGCGGGGTCTCAGCTAGTAGCCTGCAGACATGACCTGGCTGTGAGCACCTCTTTTCTTGAGTATCTATTGGTAGTAAAAAATCTCCATATTAATGCCAATTCAGTGCTTTTCATAAATATGTGAAATTCTTTAGAATCCATCCCTCTGAATTCATTTCCACTTTGGTATATTTATTTTCTTTATTTGACTTCTTTTTCCTAAAAAGCTAGAAATATCCTGGAATACACTGTCTTTTCAATGAAACCTTATCCTCTTTGGCTTGTAGGTTGATCAGTGCTCTGTTTTTTGTTGTGTCTTAATAGTGTCCTTATATTTTTAACTTGCCATATAGTAGCTTGACTCATTCCAGGTGACCTTGGAAATTTTGTGCTGTTCTTAATGAATTCTAGAATGGTTTTCTTTTGACTGTGTCTCTTACCTTATGGACACCTATTAATCTCCTTATTTAATTCAGTATATTATTGTCATCCTTGCACTACATCATTTGTTTTAAGAGCTAATTTGAGTGGTATTGTATTGTCCTTTTCTTTTGTTTTGCTAAATGACCATGTGAGAGAGGAAGTGGACTCCAAGCTCCTGGAGGGCAGAGATTAGGTCAGCTTTACCCCCTATACTGTGTGTTGCACAGCACCTGGTACAAAATAGATACACTGTAAAACTGAGTTTAGGAGGGTATGGCTAAGCAAAGGTATAGCAGAAGAAACCATGGGGTTATAGTTAACTACAGCCAGAATCATCAGTGCTATTGTTTGGGTGGGGGTTTGGGGTGGGGGAGACACCAGAAAAGGAGGAGAGGGAAAATTCAACCAGGTTTTTGGAAGTATGTGGAGAAACAATAGTGGTAATGATATGTGGAAAACTCACATTTCAGGTACTGTGCTATGAGCTTTGCATGTAGCATTTGATTTAATCTGTACAGAGTACAAACAACAGCTACACAACAAAAGAAATAATAAGGCAGGAAAATGTTCTGGTTAGCCTAGGTAAAGGATGTGAGGGCTGGTTTAGGTTTAGAGCACCATTTATAAAGATGTTTTGTATAGGAGTTGTTGAGGTATTGGTGGAATATAATAGAATGATTTTCTTCTTTTTTTCTTTTTAAATAATCTACACCCAGTGTGGGGCTCGAACTCAAGATCTCGAGATCAACAGTTGTTTGCTCTACTGACTGAGCCAGCCAGGCACCCCAGTAAAATGATTTTTGATTAGATTTATTAGATTTTGGTTAGAGGTAAATTAAAAAATTTTCAAATAATACTGTAATCAAAATAATGAGAAGATATAAATAAGAGTGCTCTTTGAACTTCATCCCAAGAAGTCATTCTTGGTGTAAAATACTGTGAGGCAGATATTATGGAATATTAGGCTAATTACAGACTCCAGAAGAAAATAGGTTTTCCCTAGATGGTTAGATAGGCTGGCTGCGATAAGCTTTCAAAGTTCCTTTCAATTGGATTCTATGACTTGATCAGATTGGATGTAAATAATTTTGGAGGAAGATGTTTGGTTTCTTCATTTGCCTTTTATTAAACACATTTATAGTTGGGGCGCCTGGGTGGCTCAGTTGGTTACACTGCTGCCTTCAGCTCAGGTCATGATTCCAGAGTCCTGGGATCAAGCCCCACATGGGGCTACCTGCTCATGCAGAAAGCCTGCTTCTCCAACTCTGCCTGCCGCTCCCCTACTTGTGCTCTTTCTCTCTCTCTCTCTCTCGCTATCTCTCTCTCTGTGTCAAATAAATAAATAAAATCTTAAAAAAACCCCGCATTTATAGTTAATTTAAAGGGAAGATAGAATAAATGATTAAAAGGAAAATTTCTATTGACTCAGTTTAATTTTAGGAGCTCTAGAGGAACTAGTCCTTTGCATTCCCTTCCTACAAATACTTAAAGTTTTCTCAGTTATTTGTAGGAAATACTTTTAAAAAATGTAATTTTCTTCCTGTTTTACTCTTGCAAAAGTTTTTATCTTTCTGAAAGCATATTCACTGGAATGCAAAGGCTGTGCTTATAAATTTTGCACTGTTGTAATGTGTTAAAAATGGCCTTTAAAAAGATAGATGGAAAGTTGCTGTATCATACCTTTTGTATGTTGTAAAAGAAAGTCTTTTTCTTCCATTAATATAGAAATAGAAGATGAAATAAATTGATTTTTATAGATTTTTTTTCAAGGCAGATTAGTAAAATTTGATGCATTTTTCTTCTGGAGGAAATATTGCTAGAATAGTTGTTTCTTTCTCCTCCTTTATTGTATGTTGTTTGTGAGGTCTATTTAAAATTCTTTAAAAAGTCTCATAGGTTATTTTGAAGTCATCAAACAGGAAGTATGAATGCATGTGAAGACAAACCTATGAATGAATTTGATTACTCAGTTTAAAATCTTATGACTGCTGGCAACTTGCCTCATACCCAGCTTTGAATGATGAAAATAACTATATTCTATTTTGCATAATATTTAAATTAAAAAAATTAATTCAATTTATTTAGATTAAAAAAACAAAAACAAATAATTCACCCATTTCTTCTGCCCCACAGCCCTCCCCTCTTGCAGCCAATCTGTTCTGTGAACTTGTTTTTTAAAGATTTATTTTTATTTTTATTAAGATATGAAAGATCATATGGTATTTACCTTTCTCTGTCTTATTTCACTTGGCATAATGCCCTTAAGGCCCATCCATGTTGTCACAAATGGCAAGATTTCATTCTTTTTGATGGCTGAATAATATTACATTGTGTGTGTATCACAATTTCTTTATCCATTCATCTATTAATGGACACTTCTGTTATTTCCATATCTTGGTTATTGTAAATTGTGCTACAATGAATATGGGGGTATATATATCTTTTTGAGTTAGTGCTTTTGTTTTCTTTGGATAACTACCCAGAAGTAGAATTGCTATGTCTATGGTAGTTCTATTTTTAACATTTTGAGGAACCTCCGTACTGTTTGTATAGTGGTTGCACCAATTTACATTCCCAGCAGCAGTGCATGAGGATTCCCCTTTTCTCCGCATCTTTGCCAACACTTGTTATTTCTTGTTATTTTTTGATAATGACAGTTCTAAGAGGTGTGAGGTGATACCTCATTGTGGTTTTGATTTGCATCTCCCTGATGATTAATGATACTGAACATCTTTTCATGTTGGCTATCAGTATGATTTTGGAAAAATGTCTATTCAGATCTTCTGCCCATTTTTAAATTGGATTGTTTGTGTTTTTTGCTGTTGAGTTATACTAGTTCTTTGTATATTTTGGATTTTAGCCTTTTATCAGATACATGATTTGCAGTTATTTTTTCCCATTCAGTAGATTGCTTTTTCATTTTGTTGATGGTTTCCTTTGCTGTGCAGAAGTGAATTTTTAGTATGACTCAGTCCCATTTGTTTATTTTTGATTTTGCTGCTTTTGCTTTTTGTTAGATTAAAAAAATTATCACCAAGACCTGTGTCAAGGAGCTTACTGCCTCGGTTTGCTTCTAGGAGTTTTGTGGTTTCACATCTCACATTTCAAGTTTCTAATCCATTTTGAGTTAATTTTTGTGTATGTATAAGAAGGT
This sequence comes from Mirounga leonina, assembly GCF_011800145.1. Lineage (NCBI taxonomy): Eukaryota > Metazoa > Chordata > Mammalia > Carnivora > Phocidae > Mirounga > Mirounga leonina. The sequence continues at coordinate 24,217,279 of NW_023270387.1, read as the reverse complement.
GGTCCAGTTTCATTCTTTTGCATGTGGCTGTTCAATTTTTCCAACACCATTTATTGAAGAGGCTGTCCTTTTGCCACTGTATATACTTGGTACCTTTGTAGTAAATTAATTGGCAGTATATGCATAGGGCTATTTCTGGGCTCTCTGTTCTCCTCCTTTGACCTGTGTGTCTGTTTTAATTGCTATTGCTTTGTGATGTAGTTAGAAATTAGAAAGTGTAATACTTCCAGCTTTGTTCTTCTTTTTCAAGATTGCTTTGCCTATTTGGGGTCTTTTGTGGTTCCAGACAGCTTTAGGATTATTTGTTCCGTTTCTGTAAAGAATGCTAGGATTGCATTGAATCTGTGTATTGCCTTGAGTAGTATGGACATTTTAACGATATTAATTCTTCTGATCCATGAGCATGGAATATCTTTCCATCTATTTGTTTTGTCGTCTTCAATTACTTTCATTAATGTCTTGTAGTTTTCTTTTTTTAAAAAATTTTATTTATTTATTTGACAGAGAGAGACACAGCGAGAGAGGCAACACAAGCAGGGGGAGTGGGAGAGGGAGAAGCAGGCTTCCCGCTGAGCAGGGAGCCCAACGGGGGACTTGATCCCAGGACCCTGTGATCATGACCTGAGCCAAAGGCAGACGGTTAACGACTGAGCCACCCAGTCACCCATGTAGTTTTCAATATACAGGTCTTTCACCTCCTTGGTTAAATTTATTCCTAGGTTTTTTTTTTTTTTGATACAATTGTAAATGGGATTGTTTTCCTGATTTCTCTTTCTGATAGTTCATTATTAGTGTAAAAGAATTGCAACAGATTTTTACATGTTAATTTTGTATCCTGCAATTTTACTGAATTCATTCATTAGTTCTAACCATTTTTTAATGGCGTCTTTAGGATTTTCCATTTATAGTATTATGCCATCTGCAAATAGTGACAGTTTTACTTCTTTCTTCCCATTTTGGATGCCTTTTATGTCTTTTTCTCCCCTCCCCTCCATTGCCACAGTCCTGTGGGATGCAGGACTGCAAGCCTGTCGGGCCACCAGAAACAAGCAATTAAGGGGTGTACATTGGCATCAGTTGCAAAAACTGGGCACCAGGCATATGTGTAATTCCCCTCCAGGAGACATTGGAGCTCTGGAGCCTGGTAGAGGGTGACTGTGAAGATAGTGTCCATCCTCCAAGGTCTCTGGAAAGGACTACAGTAAACCTCTAGATGTGTGTTTAACCCTCAGGCCTCAGAAAGACGGAGCTCCTGGATTTGTTGCCTCTTGCGGTGCCCTTGGGGTGGTAGCCGTTTAAGAACTCTGTTGGTTATAGTCCTGTGGGACCCATGAGCGTAAGCTCCACTTTCCACCAGAGCCAAGCAATGTAGAGGTGACTCCCGAAAGTAGTCACAAAGATCGGAGTGCTAGATAGGAATAGGAGCTCCTTTTTGGGTGATACTAATGATTACAGTCCCACGTGACCAGGAATGCAAGCCCCCCAGTCTCTAGAGCCAAGTGATCAAGAGGTATCCCCTGGGCAGCAGCCACAGAAATCAGGGCACCAGATGCATGAAAAGGCTCCCTCTGGAGATACTGGTGCTGTGGAGCATGGCCAAGGGTGAGTGTGAAGATGGGGCTCACTGGTCTCCATCCCTAGAGAGTGTTCCAGCAGGCTCCTAAATGTGTGCTAAATTAACTGCCTGCCCTTCAGGCTGAGCTTTTTTTTTTTTGAAAGATTTTATTTATTTATTTGCGACAGAGAGAATGAGAGAGAGACAGAGTACATGAGAGGGGGGAGGGCCAGAGGGAGAAGCAGGCTCCTCGCCGAGCAGGGAGCCCAATGCGGGACTCGATCCCGGGACTCCAGGATCATGACCTGAGCCGAAGGCAGTAGCTTAACCAACTGAGCCACCCAGGCGCCCCCAGGCTGAGCTTTTTAATGTAAGCAGGTGAGCTTCCTTCACTTTCAGTCGGGACACAGATGGACAGACAAAATCGGCTGCCTCTGAGCTGCGCCCTGGGGCAGGTGAGTCTACACCTATGAGTTCTTTACAAACAGTTTCTCTCTGTCTTATAGTCTCAGGATGTGGGCCCTGTTGGTTTTCAAAATTAGATATTTTGGTGGCTTGTCAAGTGCAGGTCTAAAATGCTGGGTGTCTGATACAGAGTTTGAACTTTTCATTCTTTTTTTTTAAGATTTTATTTATTTGAGAGAGAGAGACAGAGATAGCAAGAGAGCAGGAGCTGGGAGGAGAGGATTCGGAAGCAGGCTTCCCACTGAGCAGGGAGCCCCACACAGGGCTCGATCCCAGGACCCTGGGATCATGACCTGAGCCAAAGGCAGACTCCTAACTGACTGAGCCACCCAGTTGCCCCTGAACTTTTCATTCTTCTTGGCTGTGAATTGCAGCTCTGAAGGTGGAGTTTATGGTGAGATTGTGTCCCAGCATCTCTTACCTTCTTTGATGTGGTTTTTTTTCCTCAATTGCCTGATGTGTGGTCATCACTCAATCAGACTTTAGGTTTTTTTTAGGAGGAAATTGTTCCATATGTAGCTGTAGACTCACTGTGTTTATGGGAGGTAAGTTCAGGATCTTACATTCTGGAACTGGAACCCTCCTTCCTCTGGTGTGCAGCAGAAGACAGAGAGGGATTCTGCAAGCCTTAGGTCCCAAGAAGGGTGGGGTGATCCTCTGATTATTTACATTTTTTTTAAAGATTCTATTTATTAGAGAGAGAGAGAGAGAGCGAGAGCATATGAGCAGTGGGGGAGGGGCAGAGGGAGAGGGAGAAGCACCCATGCAGCGGCCGGATCCCAGGATCCTGGGATCATGACCTGAGCTGAAGGCAGTCAGTCAACCACTCAACCCACTGAGCCACCCAGGTGCCCCTGATCATTTACATTTTGAATATATAAACATCTTGGTCTTTAGCCATGATTATTTACATGGGAGTGTGATAATTTTCTACTCACTTCTGAGAATTGTGGAATAAGCATTTCATTGCTGTTTTAAAATCTATTTCATATAGCTTATTTTTTTTTTTTTTTTTTTATAAAATTTTTTTTTAAAGATTTTATTTATTTATTTGACAGAGAGAGATAGTGAGAGCAGGAACACAAGCAGGGAGAGTGGGAGAGGGAGAAGCAGGCTTCCTGCCGAGCAGGGAGCCCGATGTGGGACTCGATCCCAGGACCCTGGGATCATGACCTGAGCCGTAGGCAGACGCTTAACGACTGAGCCACCCAGGCGCCCTATTTCATATAGCTTATTGACTGTTTGCTAGATGCAAAGCACTGCTGGGCCCGTAGGGGATTGGTGAATAAAAATCAGCCCTAGCATATCAGTGTATTTTTAAAAAAAATTTTTATTGTTATGTTAATCACCATACATTACATCATTAGTTTTTGATTTTTAAAAAATTTTTTATTGTTATCAGTGTATTTTTGATAGAAGGTAGAGCTGGGTGAGAAGAAAAAGGGGGCACTCAGTGGGAGAAATGCTCCCTTTGAACTGAAAATGAAGTCAGCCATTATCAAGTTCCAGATCCAAACTTTGATGTTATGATACATGTTTTCTTGTAAAAGGCCCATTTCGTAGCATGGTGATGGTAGAGATGAATTTGAGAAGCAGACAGGCTGGTTGAAGGATAGGCCCCTCTAAAAATCCATTCCAGTGTTATGATTGATCACCCTGAAAAATTAGTTTGAAATATCCACAGAGCCAGAGGGTTGAGTTAGAAATTGCTAGAATGGATCAGACCAGAGGTTTAATCTCAGTATTTGATGCCACTAGTGATTTACAGTTAAAAATAGTTCTACTGCTATGGGAGAGCATGGCTTTCATCTCTGACAGTACCTTAAAGGTTAAGTATTGCCCTATTTCTTTGAGCAGTGAGTGATTTATAGCTTTGTCTCAATTTTTCCCCCAGAACTTTTGGGGTCATGTTATACATCTATTTATTGCATTTTGAGATACTGGTTTTCATCATTTTATTTCATTCTGTAGGAAGTAGAAGTTTCACCTTTTTCCTATTTATCTTATTCATCATCAAAGGATCCTGCTGATTTGATGGTTTTAGATTTGATGAACTCAAATCTGTGTACCATCCATGCTTTTATAGATTATTTTGTCCCAGCCATTACTTTTTTTAACTGAAGACTTTTATTTTTGGACTCTCTTTATTTGATGATGCTTTAGTTTAACTTCTTTGACCCTTTTTTAGTTCTGCCAGATTTGGGTGTTTCTCTGTGTGAAATTTAAACACTATCAGTTAGAATCAGTAATAAAACTGACTTCAGAGTGACCCCTCTTTAAGTCAGTTTCTGATCTATGAACCATATCACCAAAGCTTAAGTTGACTCTGATGTTTAAAAAACTGTGATTCCTTTGAAGGCAGGGATTGTATTTTATTGACTTATGTCCAGGGACTAGTATAGTACCTGATCCTGGTGGGCTCTCAATAAAGGTTTGTTGAATAAATGAATGAATGAAATATTGTCAGAGGTTTAGTGAATATTTGAGTAGAGTAAGTGCTTGATTTCCTTTTATCTATGTAAATACTATGAAGTAACTTCCAATAAATTATTCAGGCATAGTGTCTCTTAAAACATCATTTATGACAGTAGCAATAACCACCCCAAAATACTGGTCATAAACCTTAAGAGGTACAATTATTTAAAGGGCACCTGGTTGGCTCAGCTGGTAGCTCTTGGTCTTGGGGTCATGAGTTTGAGCCCCATGTTGGGTGTAGAGAGTACTTAAATAAACTTATTAGAAAAAGTATAGTTATTTAAGATTAAGAGTTATGCGTATCATTATTTGCCTACTTGAACCAGGAGAATGGGAAAATAAGGGTGATGTGCTAGGCTGACAAGGAACAGTAAAATTGTTGTCCTTATACATTGTTGGTGGCTTTGTAAAATGGTTAATCCTTTTAGAAAAACACTTTTTAAGTAAGTATGAGAACTATCTAAAAACATCTATACTGTCTGACTCAGTGTTAAAATTTTTAGAGTCTGATGAAGTTGTCCAAATAAGAAACTAGCTATATATAGAAAGATATTAATTGCAGAATTATCTATACAATTGAAGAATATTATGGTGTTAAATCTTGAGTAAGTTATCTCTCTGCCTCAGTTTCCTTATCAGTAGAATAGAGGTAATAATAGTATCTTCCTCTCGTTGTGAGGAATAAATGAAATTATACATGTATATAGCTTAGAGTAGTAGCTGGTCTGTATAAAGCACTCAAATTTGGCTGCTACTGCTGTCTGTGTTTTATTGTTATTGATGCGGAGGTCTCTCATTTCTCAGAGACTTTTATATAATATGTGCCAGGCATTTTGTTAGGTATAATGGGAGATAAGTAAATAAAAGTTGTGGTTCTTGTTTCAAGGAACTTAAAATTCATTTGATGGTGACTGTAATACATATTTATAAATATATTATAAATAATTACAGATTAGTATGTGGTAAGTGATGCAAGAAAGTTACAAAATACTACGAGAGCTCTAACATAGGGAAGATCAAAGATTACTTTGGGTTTGTGGAGGTAGAAAAGTGACATTTTAACTGACCTTTGAAGGATAAATAGAATTTTGAAAGGTAGAACTAGGAGAGATGCTATTTCCTGGGGCACATGAGCAAAGACACAGAGGTTGGAACATAGAGCATATATATAGTGGAATAGAATTATAGGAAGATAAGACTGAACAGGGAGGAAGAGTCCCCATGTTGAAATGATTTGAATGCCAAGCTGAGGAATTTTTATGTTATTTATATAACATTGGTAAATGATGACTTTTTTTTCTTTTTTAAGATTTTATTTATTTGAGAGAGAGAGAGAGCGTAAGCAGGGGGAGTGACAGAGGGAGAGGGTGAAGCAGGCTTCCCGCTGAGCAGGGAGCCCTATGCAGGGCTTGATCCCAGGGTCCTGGGATCATGACCCGAGCTGAAGGCAGATACTTAACTGACTGAGCCAACCAGGCACCCCAGTGATGGCTTTTATGACCTGATAAGATCTGTGTTTGAGGAAGATTGAGTAACTGCAGAATGATTTGGTGGATGTAGGAGAGGTGGAAGTAGGGAAGTGGGAAGACTTCTTTTCCCATTCATTCAAAAAGTTGCTCACTTATTCTCTGCCATATTTTATGCTTTGTATTGAGGATAGTAAACTATATCCTATTTACTTGAACTGTGATTTTTAACTGGTATTTCGGAGCATAGATAATGAAGACTGAACTAATATGTGTCTGTAGGAATAAAAGGTAGATTGAATGTCATGCATTACAGAGGTGGGACAACAGGCTTGATAATTTTCTGTGTGGGATAAGGGAGAGGTAGAAGTTAAAAATGACTTTTAGATTAAAAAAATTTTTTTCCCCAAGATTTATTTGAGAGAGAGCGCAAGTGCATGCAGGGGGACGGGTAGAGAGGGAGGGGGAGAGGGAATCCTTAAGCAGACTCCCTTCAGAGTATGGAGCCCAATGTGGAGCTCCACCCCAGGACCCCAAGATCACTACCCGAGCTGAAATCAAGAGCCGGGCACCCAATGGACTGAGCCACCCAGGCACCATGACTTTTAGGTTTTAAACCCGAATGACTTGTGGACTTACTGAAGTTATTATTTGTAATGTACATTGGGAGATAATGAGGGTGAGGTAGTATATGTGGACAAATGATATGTTTTTACTTGATTTATTTTGTTTGAGTTGTCAGTGAAACATTGAGTTGGTGCTCTTTAGGAGGCATTTTGGCAATGGGGAGTTGGAACTTGGGGGAGTAGGGACCTAGAGGTGGCTAGAGATGTTAAAATATAGTTTTGTAAGTCATATCTATAGATGTGGTGGATGAACCCTAAAGTAAATTAAGTTGTCATGGGAGAATGTGTGGGTGTATGTGCTGTTAGTGGGGGTGGGTGGGGAGCTGAACTTTTTTTATTTTAAAAGAATCACTTTATTAAAAAAAGTTACATATTGGGCGCCTGGGTGGCTCAGTTGGTTAAGCGACTGCCTTCAGCTCAGGTCGTGATCCTGGAGTCCCGGGATCGAGTCCCGCGTCGGGCTCCCTGCTCGGCAGGGAGTCTGCTTCTCCCTCTCCCGCTCCCCCGTCTTGTTCTCTCTCTCTCTCTCACTCTCTCTCTCAAATAAATAAAGAAAATCTTTAAAAAAAAAAAATTACATATTGCTGGGTCGTAGGGTAGCTCTAATATACCTTCTGCCCCTCTCTCTCTTTCTTCTTCTTCTGGTATCCCAATTATTCTAATATTGTTTTATCTTACGGTATCACTTATTTCTCGAATTCTGCCCTCATGATCCAGTAGTTGTTTATCTCAAACAATGAATCATGGAATACTACATCAAAAACTAATGATGTAATGTATGGTGATTAACATAACATAATAAAATAAAATTAAAAAAAGAAAAAAAAAGTTACATATCCCATTATAAAAAAAATCTGGTGGAACAGAGGGTATATCCAAAATCTCACTACCCAGAAAAATCTTACTACCCAGATATAACTATCATTAATATTCAGGAAGATCATTCTAGAATTCTTTTTATACATATTGTAGATAGTTAGCAACTGTTTGTTTATGACATTCTGAGTTCCTCAAATGCTAGTCCTGGACAGGCCTAGGAGGAGGTACTCACTCTTAGGGTCTGGCAAGTACAGGCAAGTGCTTAACGCTGAGAGTGATGCCTTCTAAAATTTTAAACCCTTGGTACCTTGCTTGCTCACCTAGCCCTGGTCCTGCCTGTAAAACAATTAAATAATAAAAATTCTTTTACAGTTAATTTGTATTTTTATTAATCAAATCATGAACATCATTTAAAAAATCCATATGCCATGGGACTTTTAAAGAAAAATAGTTTCCTGACCCTGTCTCATCCCATCTAACTTAACCCTATCTGGCCTCCATTTCCTGGTCTATAGAGGAAACCATTGTCAACTCTTTTGACATTTTTCTCCCCTGTGTTTACTACTGTATTTCTAAGTATTATGCTTTTTTTTTTTTTTAAATTTTATTTTATTTGAGAGAGAGAGAGAGTGAAAGAGAGAGCACAAGAGGGGGTAGGGTCAGAGGGAGAAGCAGACTCCCCACCGAGCAGGGAGCCTGATGCGAGACTCGATCCGGGACTCCTGGATCATGACCTGAGCCGAAGGCAGCCGCCCAATGAACTGAGCCACCCAGGCGCCCCTTCTAAGTATTATGCTTTTACTGGTAGTACTTGATTTATTGTATTTAGACATTATCTACATTCATTTAGACATCACTGAATATTTTATCTTTTTCTAGAAAGGCCTTGGATGTAGTTTGTTACAGGGCTTTTTGTTGTTGAATAATTCAGCCAAAATTACTGTGCTCTCTTTGAAGGGCTTCTTTGTAAGAGCTTGTTACATAGACTATTTTTGCTAAATCCAGTAGAATATCCAGTTTATTTTCCAATTTATAGTATCGGAATTGACTATCATAACGTGTTCTGCAGATTGCATTTTTCTTGCAAAAGAAAATCTAATGAAGTTTTAATGAAGTCTAAGTTACTGTGCATCTATGTCCTTTATTAAAATAAAAAATTTTTTTCTGATGTTCATCAAATGTGTAATTTATGTACCAGATACCCACTTATGCTTTTTGTATATATAATTTCTCTTATGCTTCATAACTCATAGGTGCCAGTATCTTCATCTTTTTTTTTTTTTTTAAAGATTTTATTTATTTGACACAGAGAGAGATAGCAAGAGCAAGAACACAAGCGGGGGAGTGGGAGAGGGAGAAGCAGCCTTCCCACTAAACAGGGAGCCCAACGTGGGACTCGATCCCAGGACCTTGGGATCATGACCTGAGCTGAAGGCAGACGCTTAACGACTGAGCCACCTGGGCACTCGCCAGTATCTTCATTTTATGGGTGAGGAAATAAAGAGAGAAGTTAAATAATTTGCCTAAAGCTGCAGTTGTGGTAAATAGTGGAGCCAGATTTCAGACTCGGGAATGTCTAACTCTTAAATCCATATTCTTAACTGCTGACTTGAGTTATACATTGTTCTCTTTTGGCTTCCCAGATTTCTCCAGAAATATTCCTTTTTACTTCCTCTGCTGAAATGTTGCTTTTAAGTATAGTCTTCAAAATTTACATAAAATTTGCTTTTGCAGACTAGGACATTTTTTCAGTTTTTATTAAAGATAGGAAAGATTTACTGCAGTGGTTTCTTATGATTATGATGACTAAAAAACATAAAATACAAATCTCATGCTCAAGCATTTGGGGCTGGGGAGAGGGAGAGAAGAAATTAATATAACCAAGCAGATTATTTGTATCTTGTTTGATTCACAAATATTTAATGCTTATTTAAGGTCCTGTGTTGTGTCTCAAGAAATTCAGAGATAAATCATGTAGACTGTGTCCTTATGAATAACCAACTATAAGTATACCTATAGGCAATAAAAGCATCCTATAAGAAGGGTAAATTAGGTACTATGGGGATTTGTTGAAGATATAAGGAAAACTTGTAGAAAAGGAAATGACTTGAGATGGGCCTGCTAAAGGATGGATAGGACAATTATGGAATGGTCATTTCAGTAGAAATTTACAGAGGCAGGGAATTTGGTGGGCATGTTGTGGAATAACAACTAGTTGGTTTGATTAGGGTTTTCTTTCCCAAGTTCACATAGCTAGTAATATTTGAATTGGAAATAGAATCCCAGGCATTCTGACTCCAGAATATGCAGTAGTAGCCATTGTGCTAAATTGCTGCATACTCACTTGGAAATTTGCTTAGTAACCCCTTAGGTCAGAGTAGGCGTGTGTTCTGCGGAGACGTTGAGAATGTAGGGAAGTTATTCATAAGGGAACAAGTTCCTGAGGATCACTTGAAAAGAGATGAGGAGGTAGTCAGCAGAGTGGGGGATAGGTTAATGAAGAGGAGCACTAACAAGAGTGGGATTCACTTTGGGGGCAGTGACGAAGAGACAGCAGCGATGTGACACATGATGGAATTAATTCACCTCAGGGTTCCAAATAGAGCTTCGTCTGGTGGGTTAAAGATGACTGCACATTCTTTGCCACTTTTTAAAGGAGGTATTTAAATTATACTGAGAAAAACTTTCTTCTGTCCTATCATTAAAAAAGTTATTTCTGATAGCACTTAGTGAATTTAAGTGGTATTTCAAGGTTAGTTTACATTATTAAAAAGTTATTTAGCATTATAAAAAACTAGATCACTATTATTACAGTTCTTGTCTTTAAACTGGTATTGCCTAACTGTATTTTCAAGAATGTGTTGTTCATACATGGAAAAATTGAGAACATAAAATTAGATCCGGAGATAAATATTTCACGAACTTAATGGTGTCCAATTATTTCTACTTGTATCATGCTATTAAATGTTCCTTTCTTAGTAGGGAAGAGTTTGATTTGTTGACTAGCCATCATTAGCTGTAAATGGGGGAAATGCACTTACAGTTCAGAAATTAAATAACTTAGATTAAGCATTTGATGGGTTTTGGTGATCTGAAAGTCAAATTTTAATATAGGAATCATTGCTCAACAAGTGTAGTTGGCAAGTGGGACCCACAACTTTAAAAACTTGTATTTTTGGAGGGGGGGAGAAGATGGTGGAGGAGTAGGGGACCCTATTCCAACCAGTCCCTGGAATTGAGCTGGATATCTACCAGACCACTCTGAACACCCACGAAATCAGCCTGAGATGTAAGAAGATAGATCTGGATCTCTACAAACAGAATATCGCAGGCGTTTGGTTTCGAGGTACAAAGTGGTGAGCTGTAATTCCGCAGGCAGATATTGGAGAATAAATGGAAAGGGGAGGGAGTTGTCAGGATCCTGCACCACTGGTGAGCGATAACCTCCGGCACTGGGGACCAGGCACAGACTCGCAGACTGATAGCAATGGGGAAAGGACTTTAGGGCAGCCCCCCGGGTGGAAACCTGGAGCGGTGGGGCCTGTGTGTGTGAACTGGGGGCGGCTGGTGGTTTTAGAAACATAAAGGGCAGAGACGTGCCCCGACCTGGAGGCGAGGATTGGGAGCACTGCTGAGGGGCGCACAACCCAGGACGCTGCATTTTATAGTAGCACAGAAATGGAGATAGTGTGGCCTGGAGAGCTCACTGAAGAACAGATTGCGATCTCTCTGCTCTGAGGCAGAGGGTTGCAAATGATCTGTTCTGCTTTGACTCTCAGAAGAGATGCAGAATGCTGCCAGGGAAAGTCACCAGGGAGCAAGCTGGTGGATTAGGATGCTTTTATTGCCTATAGGTATACTTTGGAGCAAGAACCCCAAAAAACCGGTTTCCACTGAGCCATCCCCCACCACAGGGCACAGGGCAACTCTGAGTAACAGCAAGGCAGGCCCCCTCCCCCAGAAGACAGGCTGGGAAAACAAGAGGCCAGCAACCCTAATTCCTATAAAACAGGTGCATCTTGCTTGGGTTGTGGTCAATAATTTGGACTCTATACATTCCCTCAACCACCCCTCAACAGAATGACTAGGAGGAGGAACCCCCAAAATAGGAAAGACTCAGAGACTATGATTTATGCCACAGATTTACAAATGGATTCAGATACAACCAAGAAGTCAGAGATGGAATTAAGGGTTGCAATTGTGAATATGATAGCTAGAATGGAGAAATTGATTAATGGCAACATAGAGTAAGGGCAGAAATGAAAGCCGAATTGGCAGAACTTAAAAATGCTGTCAGTGAGATCCAGTCTAACCTGGATAATCTAAAAGTAAGTGAGGCGGAAGAACGAATTAGTGATTTAGAAGACCAGTTAATAGACAAGAAGGGAAATGAGGAGACCAGGGAAAAACAACTCAGAATCCATGAAAATAGAATCAAGAGAAATAAGTGACACCATGAAACGTTCCAATGTCTGAATTACTCGGATCCCTGAGGGTGTTGGAGAGAGAGAGAGGACTAGAAGATACATTTGAGCAAATTGTAGCTGAGAACTTCGCTAATCTGGGGAATGAAACAAACATTCATGTCCTAGAGGCAGAGAGGACCACTCCCAAGATCAAGGAAAACAGGCCAACACCCCTGCATGTAATAGTAAAACTCTCAAATCTTAGAACCAAGGAAACCATCTTAAGGGCAGTTAGGGGGAAGAGATTCCTTATGTACAGAGAGAGGAACATCGGAATAGCATCAGACCTATCCACAGAGACCTGGCAAGCCAGAAAGGGCTGGCAAGACCTATTCAGGGTACTAAACGAGAAGAACATGCAGCCAAGAATACTTTATCCGGCAAGGCTTTCATTTAGAATGGATGGAGAGATGCAGAGCTTCCAGGACCAGCAGAAACTGAAAGAATATGTGACCACTAAGCCGGCCCTGCAGGAAATATTAAGGGGGGCTCTATAAAAGGAGAAAGACCCTAAGAGTGATATAGAACAGAAATTTACAGGGACAATCTATAAAAACAACGTCTTCACAGGCAATATGATGACAATAAATTCATATCTTTCAATAATCACTGTCAATGTGAACGGCCTAAATGCTCCCATAAAACGGCAAAGGGTTGCAGATTGGATAAAAAGACAGGACCCATCCATATGCTGTCTACAAGAGACTCATTTTGAACCTAAAGATACATCCAGACTGAAAGTGAAGGGATGGAGATCCAGCTTCCATGCCAGCGGACCTCAAAAGAAAGCTAGGTGGCAATTCTCATATCAGACAAATTAGATTTTAAACTAAAGACTGTAGTTAGAGGCACAGAAGGACACTATATCATTCTTAAAGGATCTATCCAACAAGAAGATCTAATAATTGTAAATATCAATGCCCCCAATATGGGAGCAACCATCTACATAAGCCAACTGTTAACCAAAATAGTCATACTGATAACAATACGTTAATTGTAGGAGACCTCAATACTCCACTCTCAGCAATAGACAGATCATCTAAGCAGAAAATCAACAAAGAAGAGCTTTGAATTACACACTGGATCAGATGGACCTCATAGATATTTACAGAACATTCCACCCTAAAACAACAGAATACTCATTCTTCTCGAGCACACATGGAACTTTCTCCAGAATAGACCACATACTGGGTCACAAATCAGGTCTCAACTGATACCAAAAGATTGAGATTATTCCCTGCATATTCTCAGACCATAATGCTTTAAAACTGGAACTCAATGACAAGAAAAAATTTGGAAGAAATTCAGACACTTGGAAGCTAAAGACCACTCTGCTCAAGAATGTTTGGGTCAACCAGGAAATCAAAGAAGAACTTAAACAATTCATGGAAACCAATGAGAACGAAAACACATTGGTCCAAAACCTATGGGGTACTGCAAAGGCAGTCCTAAGGGGGAAATACATAGTCATCTGAGCCTCACTCAAAAAAATAGAAAAATCCTGAATTCACCACCTTAAAGAACTAGAGAAAAAGTAATGAATGATGCCTAAGCCATGCATTAGAAGAGAAATAATTAAGATTAGAGCAGAGATCAATGAATTAGAAACCAGAAACACACTAGATCAGATCAATGAAACGAGAAGCTGGTTCTTTGAAAGAATTAATAAGATCGATAAACCACTGGCCAGACTTATCCAAAAGAAAAGAGAAAGGACCCAAATTAATAAAATAATGAATGAAAGGAGAGAGATCACGACTAATCAAGGAAATAGAAACAATTATTAGACATTATTATCAACAACTATATGCCAATAAATTGCACAACCTGGATGAAATGGATGCCTTCCTGGAAACCTATAAACTCCCAAGACTGAAACAGGAAGAAATTGACGATCCAAATAGGCCAGTAACCCGTAATGAAATTGAAGCAGTGATCAAAAACCTCCCAAAAAACAAAAGTCCAGGGCCTGATGCATTCCCTGGGGCATCCTACCAAACATTTAAAGAAGAAATAATACCTATTCTCCTGAAATTGTTTAAAAAAATAGAAACAGAAGGAAAGCTTCCAGACTCATTCTGTGAGACCAACATTACCTTAATTCCCAAACCAGGCAAAGACCCCATCAAAAAGGAGAATTTCAGACCAATATCCCTGATGAACATGGATTCCAAAATCCTCAACAAAATCCTAGCTAATAGAATCCAACAATACATTAAAAGGATCATCCACCATGACCAAGTGGGATTTATTCCCGGGATGCAAGGGTGGTTCAACATTTGCAAATCAATCAGTGTGACAGAACACATTAATAAGAGGAGAGAGAGGAACCATATGGTTCTCTCAATTGATGCAGAAAAAGCATTTGACAAAATACAGCATCCTTTCCTGATTAAAACTCTTCAGAGTATAGGGATAGAGGGAACATTCCTCAAGTTCATAAAATCCATCTATGAAAAACCCACAGCGAATACCATCCTCAATGGGGAAAAGCTGAGAGCCTTTCCCTTAAGATCAGGAACACGACAAGGATGCCTCGCCACTATTGTTCAACATAGTACTAGAAGTTCTAGCAACAGGAATCAGACAACAAAAAGGAATAAAAGGTATTCAGATTGGCAAAGAAGAAGTCAAACTCTCTTTGCAGATGACATGATACTTTATGTGGAAAATACAAACGACTCCACCCCCAAATTACTAGAACTCCTACAGCAATTCAGTAATGTGGCAGGATACAAAATCAATGCACAGAAATCAGTTGCTTTCTTATATACTAACAATGCAATGGTAGAAAGAGAAATCAGAGAATCAATTCCATTTACAATAGCACCAAAAACCATAAGAGACCTCGGGATAAACCCAACCAAAGAGGTAAAGGATCTATACTCTAGGAACTACAGAACACCCATGAAACAAATTGAAGACACAAAAATATGGAAAAATATTCCATGCTCAAGGATCGGAAGAATAAACATTGTTAAAATATCTATGTTGTCCACAGCAATCTATACCTTCAACGCCATCCTGATCGAAATACCAACGGCATTTTTCGAAGTGCTGGAACAAACAATCCTAATATTTGTATGGAATCAGAAAAGACCCGAATCGCCAAGGAAATGTTGAAAAGAAAAACAAAGCTGGAGGCATCACGTTGCCTGATTTCAAGCTATATTACAATGCTGTGATCACCAAGACATTATGGTACTGGCACAAAAACAGACATATAGACCAATGGAACAGAATAGAGAGCCCAGATATGGACCCTCAACTCTGTGGTCAAATAATTTTCGACAAAGCAGGAAAGAATATCCAATGGAAAAAAAGACAGTCTCTTCAATAGATGGTGCTGGGAAAATTGGACAGCTATATACAGAAGAATGAAACTTGACCATTCTCTTACACCATACACAAAGATTAAGTCAAAATCGATGAAAGACCTCAATGTGAGACAGGAGTCCCATCAAAATCCTAGAGGAGAACATAGACAGTAACCTCTTTGACATCAGCCACAGCATCTTCTTTTAAGACACGTCCCCAAAGGCAAGGGAAACAAAAGCAAAAATGAACTTTTGGGACTTAATCAAGATAAAAATCTTCTGCACAGCAAAGGAAACAGTCAACAAAACATAGAGGCAACCCACAGAATGGGAGAAGATTTTTTGCAAATGACCACTACAGACAAAGGGCTGATATCCAAGATCTATGAAGAACTTCTCAAACTCAACACCCAAAAAACAAATAATCACGTCAAAAATTGGGCAGAAGACATGAACAGACAATTCTTAAAAGAGATGAACCATGAGAGACTATGGACTTTGAGAAACAAACTGAGGATTTTAGAGGGGAGGGGGTGGAGGTGGGGGATGGGTTAGCCCGATGATGGGTATTAAGGAGGGCATGTACTGCATGGAACACTGGGTGTTATACGAAAACAATGAAGCGTGGATCACTACATCAGAAACTAATGATGTATGTATGGTGACTAACAAAATAAAATAAAATAAAAACAAAACAAAACAAAACCCCTTTATATTTTTATACCCAGAGTTAATTCTATAATCATTTTATGTGCAAGTAGTATGTAGGAACTGAAGATTACAAAACAAAATCCCTCGGAGTTTATAGTCTGAGAGGTGAGAGAAGAACTTTATACAAACAAGAGAGAAATGACAGTTGCCTGAGAAATACCAACATGCTATGAGATCTCCAAGTGGGAAAAGTTTATTATTTTTTTAAAATTGTGTGTATATGTCTTGATTTTTAGAAAAAAATTTCATGAAATGTGATGTTTGAATTGGATTTTAGATAGATGGCTTGGTTTGCACAGATTGAAGGTGATTTGATGGATTAATGTGAGATTAGACACACGGGGAATAGTATTGAATGTATTTGGAAAATGGTCAGCAATAATGTGAGGAATGAGGAGGGTTTGACTGGAGATGAGTTTAAGGCTATTTAAAACTCTATTTAGTAGGTGTTTGAAGGCACTTGGAGGCATTTGAGGAGCTGATATCACCAACTTGTATTTTAAGAAGACTATCCAAGGTGGACTAAGAGGTGGTTAATGTAATGGCAGTTAAGAAAATGAGCTCTGGAGCCTTCAGTCCTGGGACATCTGGCTCTGTCACTCTTGGTAGTCTGATCAGTCATGAGTTTAATCTACAAAATGGGGGTAGAGAGCTGTTGTGATGAATAAATGAGATTATTCAGTGCAGCATTTACTATGTGTCTTTTTTTTTTTTTTTAAAGATTTTATTTATTTGAGGAGCGTGAGAGCGGGCACACGGTGGGGGGGGTTGTGGAGGGAGCAGAGACAGAGGGAGAAGCAGACTCCCCGCTGAGCAGGGAGCCCAGTGCTTGATCCCAGGACCCTGAGATCATGACCTGAGCTGAAGGCAGAGGCTTAACCAACTGAGCCACCCAGATACCCCACTTACTACATGTCTTAGCACAGAGTAAGTGTTCACAAAAGAGTTTAGCCAAAGGAGAGTTATTATTCTGGAAAAGGACAAAGACTAGAGGTAGAAAGACCACACAGGAAAAGCAGAGTCAGTCTGTACTATTTAATAAGGTGTGTAATATGCAAAGGCTTTTTTTTTTTTTTGGTAGCCGTAACATTTTAGCATGCTGAAAAATCTTGTGTTTGTTAGGTGTGTGTGTATGTGTGTGTTTAAAGTAAGTTCTGTGAAGAGACAGTTGGTGTCAGAGTATCAGAGTAATCTTAAACGTGCGTGAAAGCACCTGTTAGTGACATTTTCGGCTGTGCGGTGGTGGTGATGGAACACCCCAGGATGAGTAAACCCTGCCGCCTGGGAAATCATTGAAGAGTACCTGTCACTGGAGTTTTCACTCAGTGCTTCCTCACTGTAATTTTTTTTTTTTCTTACTGGGTCTTTAGAAATAAGGTAGAAAAGAAAGGACATGAAAGTGTGAAGGCACCATTTACTTAGTTTGTTGGGAATTATTCCTGAGAGGGTATGAGGGTTAGAAGGAAGAATTCCTTAACATAAAGGTGCTCTGTTTCCTCAAAGTTTGCAGGGACTATAAATTCCATGGTTGGCTGGATTCAGGGTGAATTGATTGTTCCCAAACTTACAGGAAGGATTAGTCAGAGCTATTATTGAGAAAATTGAAAATTACCTTGAGTTATCAAAAACCTTTAGGTCAGCTGTGACTGCTTTTTCTCTGGCTCATACCCACTACATCAATAAATTCCGTTGTCCCTACCTTTAAAATATATCTTGAATTGGGCCATTTCTCACTTCTTCCATTGCTACCACTCTAGTGTAAATCACCATTATTTCCTTGACTAGCCCAAAACAATGGTCCTAAACTGGTCTTGTTTGATTTGTGTCCTGCTCTGGACTTGTCTTTATGTAACAGCCAGAGTAATCCTTTTGACTAATAAGGAAGTCATATTCCTTTTCTACAGAAACCTCTCAGTAGCTTCTTATTTCAGGAGTTCTTAGCACAGCTTGAAAATCCCTCCACCGTCTGGCCCTATTGCTGGAGCCTTCTCTCCTGTCACTCCATTCACCCTATTGCTCACCAGCCATCAAGCTGCTCTTGCCCCAGTGTCTTTGTACTTTGTACTTGTCCCCCTGCTTAGATGGGCTTTTCAAAATTATTTACATAATTCACTCAGTTAAGGACTCAGGTCTTTATTCACAGGTCTCCTCACAGAGGTTTCTCTGTTGATTACTCTCTATAAAGGGGCAGTCCTAGGTAGTCTCCATTACCTTTCACAGGCTAAAAGCATATGTCACTCCCCCACAAGTATACCTTTTAAGAGCATTTGTCTTCCTCACTAGAATGTAAACTCTAAGAGAGCAGGATTCTGTTTTCGGAAGTATTCCCACTAGCTAGAACATAGTAAATGGCCAGTAAATACTTGTTTAATGGATGAATGATTTATAAACAAAAGGAGATTTATATTTCTTTAAATCTGAGATATGCTATTGTCATCAGTATTTACTTATTTTCATCTATGTACTGGAATAGGATAATGAAAATATAAATGTTTAAGAATAGGAACAGCTAGGGAACTACAGAATTATAATTTGATATCCAAGTAGCTTTTGCTTAAAATAGTTTCTTGTACTACCTGGAAGTTAATCTTTTCTATGATATTGTCTATGTTAAACTTGAGGGTTGTCAAAAATTGTTTGATTTTTTTTTTTTAAAGATTTTTTATTTATTTTTTGATAGAGAGCGAGAGAGGGAACACAAGCAGGGGGAGTGGGAGAGGGAGAAGCAGACTCCCTGCTGAGCAGGAAGCCTGATATGGGGCTTGATCCCAGGACCCTGGGATCATGACCTGAGCTGAAGGCAGACGCTTAACGACAGCCACCCAGGTGCCCCCCAAATTGTTTGATTCTTACAAATTTATTTACTCTTTGATTTTGTAACCCTCATTTTTTAGGTCTTATGGTATCTATTTAGAAGATTTCAGTCTTTAGCAAATTTTAGCTCTAGACCAAGTTCTGTTCAAGATCTTAGTTCCAAATATCAAAGAACTATATTGAACTTAAATGACTGAGTGAAAAACAGAACAGCAAATTCCAGAATGATCTTTAGTGTCATTGGTAACCCCAGCATGCCTTGGCGTTAAACAAGGATCTTAGATTTGTTTTAAATTTGAATTCTTTCTTACCAGTATTGTGATTTTGGACAAGTTATTTAAGCTTTCTTGAGTCTGTTTTTCTATGAGTAAAATGGGTATAGTATTATCTAACTACCATACAGGGTTGATGTATGAATTAAATAAGAAGATACTGTATAATATAGTTGATACATAATAAATGGTAATATTATATCATAATTTTATGTGCATGGAGTGCTGAGTATATATGTTTTTATATTTTGATGGTTTTGATATATTATTTCTAATTTTCCAAAGGTATTTGACAATATTAGTTGACATGTTTTAAAATCTGTCCAATTTTTATACAATCCAGTCCATTTGTTTTACATTTGTTATTTTAAAAAGCAGATAACATTTTGAATTAATGAATTATTTAAACCAGTATTAGACATTATTAATATGAGAAAGTGACATGACTTCTGCTTGTAAAGATTAAAAGTTTTTTAAGATCTTTGTGATGAGCACAGGGTGATGTATGGAGGTGTTGAATTACTATATCGTATACATGAAACTAATATAACACTGTATGTTAACTAACTGGAATTAAAAAACTTAAAAGAATTTTCAGATCTGTATTTTTGAAACTTTGTAATTGCATTTTAAAATTATACTATGGATGTGCTCAGTCATCTCATTGATGTTAGTGTAAGCCAAGTGCACAATACGGCTCAGTAATAAAATTATATATTGAAGTTTTCAAGATTGCAGTTATCAACTTTATTAAGTAATCTTTTTATGCTTCTGCAAGCTATTTATGGTTAACATTTTGTGGTGTAGCTTTATTCCTTAGATGCTTTTATGGTCTTGCATCTCTCAGGTGAGATAACTAGCTTCATTCTATGAAGTATAGACTTTAATGAACCAAGAGGCAACAATAAGAAAAACATGATTTCTCCTGTGTCCTCTGCATATGAATAAAGAAGGCAATAAGATGTACATAATGGGCTTATAAAAACAACACTGCAATAATGACTGATACAAAACATATTCAGTTCTTTACCACTTATTTTATATAGCACTTAGCACAATTCTGGTCATTACCTATAGAAAATACTTAGAAAGTTCCTTTGACTCTTTCTTGATATCTTACCCCTTTTCCTCTCTAACTTTGTAGAGAAATGTAGAAATTTATGGTTAAGCAGAGTCAGTGGGCGAGAAAATGGGAGAGACCTTTAGGAAATGACTTAAGGAGCAGTTAACTTGAAAGTTGCCCTAAAATAAGCTTGAACGTGCTGTGTAGGAATTTTGCTGATTGTCATTAAGATCTGTGCAAATGCAAATGCAAATACTGGGTCCTTCTGATCGTTTCCTCTTTTGAGCACTGCTCATGGGGATATATTGCTGGAGGCTGCTGCACAAAAGTACCCTTTGAGACCTGTGTTGTACCAAAAGTTAGATTACTGCAAAGTAGTAGCAGGGAAAGCAGTCTAGCAGGTAACAGCCCGTGTTTGCTTAGAGGAAGTTATTTGGTAAAACCTGACTAAAAGAAATAGCGGTCGCAACTGCAGCCTGCTTGCAGAACGTGTGTTTCATCTGTGTGAAAATGATTTTTCATTCTTTTCTTTGGTTTCTGTATTTACAAATATGAAGGTGGTTGGTCACCGTTAACTGTTTTTAAGGCATTAAGAGTAGGGACCTTGTGTTCTTAGTCTACAATGCAAGTTCAGCATTGTGTATAAATAAGTGTGCTACACTGAAGAAGCCATCAGCAGTACTGGAGAGATGGCAGAATGAAAGGCATGGTCTTTTTTTTTTTTATGTTATGTTAATTACCATACATTATATCATTAGTTTTTGATGTAGTGTTCCATGATTCATTGTTTGCGTATAACACCCAGTGCTCCATGCAGAACGTGCCCTCTGAAAGGCATGGTCTTTAAAGGAATTCTGAGATAGGAAGCAAGGAGAACTTACTCTGTCAGAACAGCAAAAAGTTATTTTATTTCTTCAGTTTTGCATTAATACTCTGCTGAATGTTATATATACTGTACTGTCAAGTAAGTACATATGTCTACACCATTTAGTGGTAGTCTAAACAGCAAGGACCTAATGAGAACTGAAATCCAAAATAAGGAATATTTTGAAATACACTAGGCATTTTAGTTGATCTGTTCTAACTGCTTTTGAATTAAATGCAAATTTCTGGAAAAAAAAAGAATAGGGACTTTGTAACTAGAATCCTGCTTTCTTATTTGTATACATTTTTACTAATCTAGAATAAAATCTGCTGATTGTAGGCTAGTCACAAACTTTCTGACGAGGTACACATAATGTTAGATGTGTGGGGCCAAGTAGCTCTAAATGTCTTTGAAATTTCATACTTATTTTAAAATCCACATGACTTTTTGTGATGCACACACCATAATATGTTGAAATTTATATAACAGTGTTTAAAATTGACCCCCTAGGAAGATGTGACATTTTAACTTTTTGTATTCCTTGGCACTTGCTATAGTACTTCCATTTTGAAAAGTAATGTGAAGATGGTCAGTTTTGGCTTAATTATCTGGTTTAAAATTTAATAGTTTGAGGGGAACCTGGGTGGCTCATTCTGTTGTGTCCAACTCTTGATTTAGACTTTCTGGATTTTAGATTTCATGTTGTGAAATCGAGCCCTGTGTCAGGCTCCGTGTTGGGCGTGGAACCTGCTTAAGATTTTCTCTCTCCCTGTCCCTCTGCCCCACCCCACCCCCGTCTCTCCCTCTCTTAAAAAAAAATTAATAGTTTGAGATGCCCCATACTAGGAAGCCCAGGCAGCATTTCACTTTTGAAGTATGTGGTTGGGTGTACGAAGGAAATTACAGGTCATTTAAGATATAAATACTCTGTTGTCTAATATGTAAGGGGAAAAACCCCCCACAATTCTTCTCTCTCTTTTTTTTTTTTTAAAGGTTTTATTTATTTATTTGACAGAGAGAGCGAGAGAGCACAAGCAGGGAGAACAGTAGAGGGAGAGGGAGAAGCAGGCTTCCCGCCAAGCAGGGAGCCCGATGTGTGGGGCTCGATCCCAGGACCCTGAGATCATGACCTGAGCCGAAGGCAGACGCTTAACCATCTGAGCCACCCAGGCGCCCCCCCCCTTTTTTAAAGGTTTTATTTATTTATTTGTCAGAGAGCGACCCCCACAATTCTTCTCAAAAACCAAATAAGGCCAATTATTTTTCCAGTTAAAAATGTGAACTCTCTTACTAGTGAATCAGAAGATAGACATGAATTGATACTGGTTGTTGGTACAGTTTTGGTAATAATAGATCTACATCTTTTTCAAGCAGAAAGGCTAGTAAGAAAAATAAGTCAATCTAATTTATGTATAGGTGAGAAATAATAGCATTTTAAATGTGAAAGGAGTTGTTCATTTTAACTCACTTGGTGAAACCTAATGTAAAATTCTTAAAAAGCTAAGAAACTTATAAGATCTATCAGAACCACTGAATAGTGCACTCTTTCTCTGAGGACAATATTTTCATTATCCAGGTTGTGAGTGTACAAAACTAGGATGATAAGAACAACTACCTTGGAGTATTTTCTCTGGAAAAATACCAGTACTCTTCAGAATGTATTTGTTTTGCATTATAGTCTTATTTAAAAAAATACGGAATTTATTTTTTGAATGATACATTCAGATGTTCAGAAGAAATTGAGAATTTACAATTTTTTTTTTTAAGATTTTATTTATTTATTTGACAGAGACACAGTGAGAGAGGGAACACAAGCAATGGGAGTGGGAGAGGGAGAAGCAGGCCTCCCACAGAGCAGGGAGCCCAATGAGGGGCCCGATCCCAGGACCCCGGGATCATGACCTGAGCCGAAGGCAGACGCCTAATGACTGAGCCACCTAGGGGCCCTGAGAATTTACAATATTGACTCCTTGCATATCCTAGATATTTTGAGTATAGTTATTATATGTACGTATTTTTTCTCCTTTAAACAGAAATTGTAGCAATGTTATATGTATATTTCTGTACCTTGAAAAAAATTTTTTTTACATGATACGTAATTCTGTATCATTATGTAAAGTATCTCCTTGATCTTTCTTTTTTTAGGACTGCTTGATATTCCCTTGAATGGCTGTATCCCAGTTTTTTTAACCAGTGCCTGTTGTTACACTTATAGGTTGTTGCATTATTGTCCTGACTCCAGAAATACGTTAGTGTTGAAAGTCATTTGTCTTACTTCCAGTCGGAAATATTGTACAGATGTGAAAAGAGTAAAGAAGAATGTTGGCAGCGAGATTGGGAGGGTAGTCTTTAGCCAGTGTATTATTGCTAGAGGTAAAGAGTTCATTTAAAGATTCTTTTTTTCTATTTAAAATTATGTAAGGGGCGCCTGGGTGGCTCAGTCATTAAGCGTCTGCCTTTGGCCCAGGTCATGATCTCAGGGTCCTGGGATTGAGCCCTGCATCGGGCTCCCTGCTTGGCGGGAAGCCTGCTTCTCCCTCTCCCACTCCCCCTGCTTGTATTCCCTCTTTCGTTGTGTCTCTCTCTGTCAAATAAATAAATAAAATCTTAAAAAAAAATCATTGAATATTTAAAAAAAAATTATGAAATTTCTTAATCTGCTATCATGTTTGCATATAAGTGATAGCATTCTCCAGAAAGGGCTTTCAAAAAACTTGAACTATCCTAGGTAGCATTCTGGCCATCTACTGAGAGAAACCTTGTGTCATGAGATCTGGGTTTGTGTTTGCATTGAACTGGGATGTGGGCAAGCCTAAAATTTTGAACTGACTATCTTTTTCACTTCACTGTCGTTATATTGTTTTTGTAATTAAAAAAGAAAAAACTAGTTGTAAACATTTTATTTTTTATTTATTTTTTTCATTTATTTATTTTTTTTTATAGTTGTAAGCATTTTAACCAGTGGTTCCTATGTACATTATTCTCCTGTTTTCCTTTTAATATAGTTTGTTGCATCTATGTATTTCTAAAAATATTTTATTTAAAAAAACTCATTGATTCAAGTATTATAAAGATTATGATGCTCTAATCTTTGGGATTTCTTCCACTTAATATTACATTGCTAAAATTTATTCATATTTTTACTTGTCAGTAAAGTTTATTCATCTTATATGTGTGTTTCATTCTATGACTATTAACCAGAATTTATTTATCTGGTCTTCTGTTTATGGACATTTTAGATGTTTCCCAGTTTTTGTTTTATCTGTGAACAGTGCTTCTGAGAATATTCTTATACTTGTTTCTATTGTACGTTGCAAGAGTGTCTCTTAGGAAAATGAGCTGTTAGATCAGAGTGTATGTGAATGTCCCACTTCAGGAAACAATGCCACTGTGTTTACCAAAGTGCTTGTACTGCAGCACACAAGTTCCTGAATAGAGACAGGACTCTTGCTCTTACGGGAATTACATTCTAGTTGAGTAAATAAAACAAGATACTTTCAGAAAAATTGCAGTGTTATGCAAAGAATAGCAGGAGTATTAGGAGCTGGGTGATGGGTGGTCGTTAGCCAGTTTCTATTTATTAGAGGTAAGAGTGATGGGAAATTATTGTGAGGGTTGTTTATTGTGTGGTCATGGAAGGCCTCAGGAGGGACATCTAAGGTGAGACCTGGATGAAGAGGCAGCTTGGTCACAATCTGGGACTCTAAGGGTAGTAGTGCAGAGGTGCTGGGGAAGGGACGAGCAGGATCTGTAGCAGCAACAAAAAAGCCCTTGTCGTTGGAAAGCAGTGGACCGAGAGGAGCGTGAGAGGTGGGCAGGGCTGGAGCCATGACAGTGCAGTGAAGAGACATTAGAAACTTAAGTAGCTGAGTGATGAGATTGTGTTTAGATTTTAAAAATATCACTCTTGCTACCATTTTGGTGATGATTACCAGACCAGGACGGGCAGGAATGGAAACAGGGCGATGGATTAGAAGCAACAGTTAGGCTAAGTGAAAGATAGTGATGATGGCTTAAACTAAGGTCGTAGCGGAGAGGAGAGAAAGAGTGAGATTCAGGGTATGTTTTATAGATAAAGCAACAGGATTTGCTTATAAATTATTTTGGACTTTTAGGGAGATATAGAAGCTTTTAATTTCCAAAATGTGCTTCAATGGTGAAAAAAGGGGTGTATGTGAAAGCTGGTTTCTGGGTCTCTGTTCCAGAGCCCTCTCCTCTACACTTTGTACTACTGCTCCTTGTTCTGTGGACATAAACCTGGTTCTGGCACTTTCATCTTGCAGCCCCTTTTCTGGCCTTAATTCTTTGGAAAAATGTCTGTTCAGGTCCTCTGCCCATTTTTAAAATTGGATGGTTGGTTTTTTTGATGTTAGGTTGTATAAGTTCTCTCTTTATATTTTGGATATTAACTCCTTATTGGATGTATCATTTGCAGATATCTTCTCTCCATCAATAGATTGCCTTTTTGTTTTGTGGGTGGTTTCCTTTGCTGTGTAGTCCCCAAAATTTACTTTTGCTTTTCTTTCCCTTGCCTGGGTAGACATATTCATAAATATGTTGCTAAAGTCGATGTCCAAGAGATTACTGCCTATGTTTCCTTTTAGGAGTTTTATGGTTTCAGGTCTCACATTTAGGTATTTAATCCATTTTGAGTTTATTTATGAGAATGGTATGAGAAATTGGTCCAGTTTCATTCTTTGCATGTAGCTGTCCAGTTTTCCCAGCATTATTTATGAAGAGACTGTTTTTTCCCCATATGAAGGGATTTTTGCAGATGTAATTAGTTGACCTTAAGATAACAGACATTATCTGGAGGGACCCTATCTAATGACACAGGCCCTTTAAGAGAGTTTTCTCAGGGTGGTGGCAGAAGAGGAAGTCAGAGATTCAAAGCATGAGAAGGATTAGGTGTGTCCTTGAAGGCTCAGAGAGAAGAGTGGGGGGACATGTGGTGGGGAATGCGAGTGTCTTCTAGAAGCTGAGAGTGGCCCTTGGCGAATGCCAGCAAGGAAACAGGAACCTCAGTCCTACAACTGCAAGGAACTAATTTGGCCAACAACCTGAAGGAGCGCAGAAGAAAAATCTTCCCAGAGCCGACAGATGGAAGCAAGCCTGGCTGACACCTTGATTTTGGCCTTATGAGACCATTTATTAAGATAGTCATTAATCTCATCAGAAAAGCTGTCAGGCTCATGATGTCAGATACAGATTTTCCAAAAATCTGACTACGGGAAAGTTCAAATTTTATCATTTGCCACAAATACAGTTGTTTTCCTTGAAGTGACAGGCTTACTTCATTTTTGAGAAAATATCTGCCGGATAACGTAGTTTGAGGTAACTGCAGTTTGTCTCCTGTTCTTTCAAATAAAAATGGTGTTCAATTAAAAATGGGGCTAGTTCATCTTGTATCTTTTTTTTTTTTTTAAGATTTTATTTATTTATTTATATAACAGGGAGAGACACAGCGAGAGAGGGAACACAAGCAGGGGGAGTAGAAGAGGGAGAAGCAGACTTCCCCGCAGAGCAGGGAGCCCGATGTGGGGCTCGATCCCAGGACCCTGGGATCATGACCTGAGCCGAAGGCAGACGCTTAACGACTGAGCCACCCAGGAGCCCCTCATCTCGTATCTTTTTTTTTTTTTTAAATATTTTATTTATTTATTTGACAGAGAGACAGCATGAGGGGGAACACAAGTAGGGGGAGTGGGAGAGGGAGAAGCAGGCTTCTGGCTGAGCAGGGAACCCGACGCGGGGCTTGATCCCAGGACCCCAGGATCATGACCCGAGCCGAAGGCAGTCGCTTAACCAACTGAGCCACCCAGACGCCCCCTCATCTTGTATCTTAATCACTAAAGTGATTTCCTCAAGACAATCATCTGTCTAAAGTGCTTTCTGCATACTTCCCATTTCATCACACAGAATATTAAAGAGATACATGGATTCAAGGGTTAAGATTGAATAAAATTAGTAATTTTTATTCTTAAGAATTTTAAGTGATGGGGCACTTAGAAGCCCAGTTTTGGACCCACATATTTACTGGCCATCTGTAAGTCAATTAGGAAAAAATGTCATTTACTACATAGCAATTTCCTTTGTTTTTGAAACTTTTTATTGAAGTGTAACATCAGTATAGTGAGGTGCTTTGTACTTTTATTAACTTTTTGGTTTTTTAAAATTTACCAATTTTTTACTGTTTCATTTATATTATTTCTTTATTTCTACTTACTTTGAATTTAATTCACCCGTCCTTGTTCTAGGTTATGGGTCGACATTAGATAATTGATTTTAAGTCATTTTCTTTTCTAATTTAAACATTCAAAGTTCTAAATTCCCCTCTAAACACTACTTTGACTGCATCCTAGGAATTTTGATGTAGTGTATTTTAATATAATTTATTATGAAATATTTTCTAATTTGTTTTAAATTTTTCTTCTTTGACTCATTTGCTATTTATATGTTGCTTAATTTCTAAATGTTTGGGTCTTTTCTAGGTTTTTTAC
Organism: Mirounga leonina; assembly: GCF_011800145.1. Classification (NCBI taxonomy): domain Eukaryota; kingdom Metazoa; phylum Chordata; class Mammalia; order Carnivora; family Phocidae; genus Mirounga; species Mirounga leonina. The sequence continues at coordinate 24,189,865 of NW_023270387.1, read as the reverse complement.
TGATTGTGAGTTGATTTAATAATACTATTCAGATTTCCATATCCTTAATGTTTTTCTGTCCAGGATTTTCTAGAGAGGAAGAGAGTTGTTAAATTTTCTAGTTATTATATGGTTGTCCATTTTCCCCTTCATTTCCATTGGTATTTACTTCATTGTATTTTGAAGTTATGTTATGTGGAACATATACATCTATGATAGTTATATTTTCCTGATGAATTGACTTTTTTATTATTTTCAAATGTCCCATTTTACCTTTGGTAATACTTTTTTTTCTTAAAGTCTGTTTTGTCTTATAGTGACTATCGTAATAATAGTCAAGCCAGTTTTTCTTTGGCTTGCTATGTTGTTTATCTTTTTCTATGCTTTTACTCTCAACCTATCTTTGTGTTGGTTTGCAACCCTCTTGGGAGCTTCCCACGGGAAATCTGAAACCTGTCCCCTTAGGTAGAGAGCGGGCAGAGACCCAGGAAAGGTAGGCCACTCCAGGTTGGTAGGTGACAGTTTTAATAAGCAAAGGGAGCTTACATACGAGGCTTGAATTGGGTGGCAGCAGAATGAATGGATCCTGGCCCCTGCCTGTCAAATCTTAAAAGTTTATAAAGAAGCCTTTACTGGGTTTAGTCACATACACCGTGCAGGTGTTCTCAACACACCGCTATCTCAAGGCTGTGTCCCTGGAGCAGCCTCAGGGAGTGGGAAAGGCAAGCAGAACACACATTGCAAGGACGGGAGGGGTAAGGAGCATCTCACAGTCCAGCTCACCAGTCAGTGGTCATGTCTTTTTGATGACGTTTTCCAACACTTTGTCTTTATTTTTCAGGTGTATTGCTTGTCAACAACACTTTGTTGGGTCTTGCTTTTTTATCCCGTTAGGCATCCTCTGCATTTTATTTATTGATTTTTTTAAAAAGATCTTTATTTATTTATTTGACAGAGAGAGACACAGCGGGAGAGGGAACATGAGCAGGGGGAGTGGGAGAGGGAGAAGCAGGCTTCCTGCCGAGCAGGGAGCCTGATGCGGGGCTCAATCCCAGGACCCTGGGATCATGACCTGAGCCTAAGACAGACGCTTAACGACTGAGCCACCCAGGCGCCCCTCCATCCTCTGCATTTTAATTAGAGTGTTTGGTCTGTTTAAACTACCTGCTAATTCCAATATCTGGGTCATTGCATGGCTTTTTCTATTGACAGCTTTTTCTCTTTACTATGACTTAGTCATTTTTTTGTTGTGTACTGATCATTATGGATGAAGCATCACAGAGATGCCTGTCTTCTGTTATCTTTTTCGGAATATTAATTTTGCTTCTAGTAGGCATTTAAATGACTGGCTGATCACACCAAACATTGAGAACATTGGTTTGACACTACACCAGCTATGGTTTTGCTATCCCAGGGCACTTCTTTAATCCTCAGACATTGTCTTTACTCTTAAGCTCTGCAGTGTAAAGCCAGCAGTTAACTTGGCTTGGCTCAATAAAAAATTCTGTTTTTCCTGTGGTGGGCAGCAGCTGAGATATCTTACTCATCCTCTTTCAGCCTTCTAACTTTTCTTGCACATGTGAGTTAAAGAGTCAGCCAAAGAATTTGAATTGAATTTATTTTTAGAGTATAGGTTTCCTCCGTAGCCCTCTTTTTTTCTGGGATTTCCACCCTCCAATTTACACTTACTTTGGTGACCCCAAACTCTGTCACTTAATACCTCTAACAAATAAGATTGTGACTTTCTGCTTGAACTCTAGGCACTCCTGTATCATGGCAATTGGGATGTGCTCCCAGGGGAAAAGCTCATCTATGTGGATCTCACCTGTGAGTATGGTTGTTTTTTAAATGGTTGAATCCCTGCTAGTTTTGCTGACTTTCAGTTACTGCAGGCTTCCTTTGGGAAGCAAATATGGGACAGAGATTAATGTGAAGGAAGTTTATTAGGATATTATTGGTATCAACACCTGTGAAAGGGAAGGAAGTAATGGGTGGAGGGAGAAGTTAGGCTGTGATGGAATTTAAAAAGGCTTGGGCTGGGGCGCCCAGGTGTCTCCCGTCGTTAAGCATCTGCCTTAGGCTCAAGTCATGATCCCAGGGTCCTGGGATCAAGCCCTGCACCGGGCTCCCTGCTCAGCGGGAAGCCTGCTTCTCCCTCTCCCACTCCCCCCTGCTTGTGTTCTCTCTCACTGTGTCTCTCTCTTGTCAAATAAATAAATAAAATCTTTAAAAAAATAATAAAAAGGCTTGAGTTGACCCCATGGGGGTTCTTCAGTGTTGTCTTTAGTTGGAGTGATGGGGCCAAACGTATTCATCCCTTCATTAGATATACTTCTGTAGTCCCTCTCTAGTTTTTTCAAGTACTTGTATTTTGTCCACAGTTGATAGTTCTTAACCTGTTGGAGATACACAACTTGGAGAAATACAGGCTACTCCATCACTATCAGAACCAAGAATTTTCCATGTTTTTTAAATAAATAAATAAAAAATAAATAAATGTGTATATATATTATATATATTTATATATATATTTGGTTTGCTGGTAGTATATCACACTCATTTCACCATGTGAAGACATGTCAGGAATTTGGCATTTACTTTGAACTACTTGCCTGTTAGTGTATTTAACAAAAAGTGCTTCTCTACTAAGGTTTCATCTGTAATCAGAAACCATAATTGTTAGCTACATGTTTAATAGCTGTCAAAAATAGGGGAGGATTTCCCAACATAAAAGAACATCAACACAAGAGAGTAAATATTTGCATAAGAACCATAAAGCATTTATATAATTATGAAAAATTATTTCAGTTTTGAATATTAAATTCTAAGCTCTTATTTAATAGGTTTTTACAGTTTACAAATTAGCCAATCATTGAATTGATTTGATATGTAGTATTTGATAGTTTCTATTGAAATCATTTAGTTCAAAGATATTTTAATCTTATTTTTCAAAAAGTTTTACTCTCAGACACACGCTTGTGAAATATTTTTTAAAAGTATATTCTGGTTTAATTTGATGTCACAAATTTAGCTTGGGGAGGACAGAAATGCTTAAACAGTTGTTTGCTTTCCTGCCATAGCCCAACAAAAATGCTTTTCCCTAAGATGTTTTGTTAAAGCATAAATTTGTGTAGTAAATAAAATAAATTACCTAAAAGAAAGTAAATAGAACAATCAGTAAATGCATTATGGAATACATTTGCATTATTCATTGTATGTTTTACTTTGCATTCTAAGTGTAAACTGAAATGAGAAAGATTAGGGAGAGTGAAGAGGAAAGCTCCCTGACGTATATCCAGGTCCAAAAGCAGTGATTTTTTTCAGTAGCGTTTGAAGCATTTCCTCAAAGATAAAGATTGGGAAAAAAATGAAGTACTTTCTTTTTACGTATATTTTATACAATGATCTCGATGGGCCAACCAACTGGTAATGTTAAACCTAAATTTAGGTTTGTGTTCTCAGCCTTTGTATTTCAGTAATTATTTCTGTTACAAGAGTGCCACCTGATGTTCCAATTCTTTAGTAGCATCTGGCTGCATATTGCATTTAGCAGCTTAAAAATATTTTTGTCCTGTTGCTTGTTATCTGGTCACATTAATGTTATATATAACGTGTCTCTTAATATGCAGACTGTATTCTAGTACAGGTGATAAAAATTAAAATCCTTACGTAGTTTCATTTTTAGAAATTGAGTTATTTTGTGTTTTAAGGGATTCAGACATACGATTTTTTTTCTTTTGGCCCCAAACCTTGCTGATAGCCTTTCCTTGACATTATCTTTTATCAACTCTCGATCAACTCTCGATTTGCAGTTAATGGAGTCATTGGGGTTGCTTGGTGGGGTGGTGATGGAGACAAATTTTATCATAACACGGTGTAAAAACAGTATTAACTGGCTCTTTGGTAATTCAGAATGCTTGATAATTGAGCCAACAATGTAAGGATTAATTAGGAACAAAGTGTTCTTAAAAGATTTGTGAATCAAAATACTATAAACATGATTTCAGAAAAATTATTTAAAGTAAGAGTGATATTCTTTTCCCAAATACCCATTTACATGTGACTGAGGCCTTAATTAATATGCATCTCTTCATTTATACTGATTTCTCTAAGGCCTTCTATCAGGACACACTTCTTCTAAGTATAAGAAGTTAGTAAGTTGATGACTGTTTTTGCAGTAATGTCCAATTTAAGTCAAAAGAACATTATAATTAAAAGCTTATATTTGGGGCGCCTGGGTGGCTCAGTCATTTAAGTGTCTGACTCTTGGTTTCGGCTCAGGTCATAATCTTAGGGTCCTGGGATTGAGCCCTGCATCAGCTGTACGTTCAGCTTGGCGTCTGCTTGAGATTCTCTCCCCCTCTTTCTCTGCCTCTCTCCCTACTTGTGTGCGCACTTGTGTGCACTTTCCCTCTCTCCATCAAATAGGTAAAATCTTAAAAAATAAAAGCTTATATTTGACAAAAGTAAGAAATTAATACAATTGTATTTTTAAAAAAATACTTCAGATTTCAGATTTTCATAAATCTAAAAACTGGTTCAGGCAGTGCAGCATTATGTAAAGAACACATGGGTTAAATTTTGACTCTTTTCTGTTTCCTGGTTCTTTGTCTCAGGGTAAATGATGTAATAATTAAACAGCCTTAATTTTTGTGTGAATTGGGCATAGCCAGATGTACTTCATGGGTGGTTTTGACTTTTAAATAAAATTACGTGTATTACTTAATGGTTTATGGCCAATAGTAACTTAAGGTTTATCAAATTGTTGGTCATTTTAGAGGGTAACTTTTGGTTTTGTTAGTTTTTCTCTGTTGTTTTCCTGCTCTCTATTTCATTTTTTCCTGCTCTGGTATTTAAGACTATTTCTGTCTTAGTTTGTTCTTTCACTAGTTTTTTAAGGTAGATGTTTAGGTTATTGACTTGGGATTTTTCTACTTTTTAGAATACAGGCATAGACGGCTGTAAATTTCCTTTGATCACTATTTTCACTGCATCCCATTGGTTTTGGTTGTTGTATTTTCATTCTCACTTATCCCCATATATTTTCTAATTTCCCTTATGAATTCTTCTTTAACCTACTTGTCATTTAGGTTGTGTTAATTTTCACTTATATGTGAGTTTCTCACATTTCTTTCAGTTATTTCTAGTTTCATTCCATTGGGTTTAATTAATCAAGACTTGTTTAATGACCTAACATATGGTTTATCTTGGAGAATGTTCATGTGCTCTTGAGAAGAATGTGTATTCCGATGGTGTTGGTGAAATACAGAGGTAGGTGTCTGTTAGGTCAGGTTGGTTTATGTTGTTCAAGCCTTCTGTTCCTTGTTGATCTTCTAAGTGTTTTATCGCTTACAGGGCGGTATTGAAGTCTCCATGGGTACTGTGGTGCTCCCCATTTCTCATCAGTTCTGTCAGGTTTTGCTTCATGAATTTTGCATGCATGTATGTTTATAATTATTTCATCTTGTTGACAGATGGACCCTTTTATCGTTATAAAATGTTCTTTGTCTCCAGTAACCACTTTTTTGTCTTAAAATCTTAATTTGTTAGTATAGCTCTGTTTTTGTAGTTTTCATAAAATATTCTTTTCCATCCTTTCACTTTATATTTATTTATTTTTTAAGATTTTACTTATTTTTTTGTCAGAGAGAGAGAGAGCACAAGCAGGGGGGAGCGTCAGAGAGAGGGAGAAGTAGGCTCCCCGCTGAGCAGGGAGCCCAATGCAGGACTTGATCCCAGGACCCTGAGATCATGACCTGAGCTGAAGGCAGACGCTCAACTGACTGAGCCAACCAGGCGTCCCGTTTCACTTTATATTTAAAGTGTGTCTCTTGTAGAAAGCAAATAGTTGGATCATGTTTTTTGAGAAACCATTCTGCCTATGGAATGTTTAGTTGAAGTTTTTAATCTATGTACATTTAACATATTTACTAAGATTTTACATCTGCCATTTTGCTACTTATTTTCTGTGTCTTATGTCTTTTCTTTTCCTTTCTTTCTCTGTTAATGACATTTCTTTTTTGTTAGCTATTTTCTAGTGCACCATTTAAATTTACTTGTTTTTTTTTTTTTGTTTTATAGTATTTAAAATTTTTTTTTATCTATTTAAGTAATCTCTACACCCAAGGTGGGGCTCAAACTCAAGACCTAGAGATCAAAAGTCACATGTTCTTCTGACTGAGCCAGCCAGGTGCCCCTATTTTACAGTATTTTTTGAGTTATTTTGTTAGTGGTTGCCTTGGGGAGTATAATTAACAATATTTTAATGTATAACAATCTAGTTTGAATTAATACCAACTTAATTTCAATAAGCAAAAGCTTTGCTTCTGCATAGTTTCTTTTTCTCCTCTTCCTTTGTGCTGTTATTTCATACAAATTACTCTTTATACATTGTGTGCCTATCAACACACTTATAATTACTACAAATAGGAGAAGAAAGTTATATCATTATTAATTTTTAAATATTGAATACTAGTTGAATTGGTAATGATTTGGAAAATTAGATTAAGTATGATATATTATGAATATTAGTTTTATTACCTATTTTGAATTATTTCTATAGGACAAGACACCATTGCACTAGACCTTTGCTCATCAAGGGGATACATTAGTATTCCCTTGGTTTTCATCAGAAATACAGAATCTCCCCACTCCAGCCCTATTGAATCAGAATCTGCATTTTAATATTTATTTATTTTCCAGAATCTACATTTTAACAAAATCCCCAGGTGATTTGTTTGCATAGTAAATTTTGCAAAGAAGCACTAAGCTACTAGATTGTTAAAGGATGAATAGATTCACAGAGGAGTGCAGGCAGCCTCCTAGCTTCTGGCACTCAGCTTGGGGCTGGGGCTTGTTCCCCTCATCTCTGCTGCTTATGACTTTTATCTTAAGAACAAACACACAGGGGCGCCTGGGTGGCTCAGTCGGTAAGTGTCTGCCTTTGGCTCAGGTCATGATCTCAGGATCCTGGGATCGAGTCCTGCATTGGGCTCCCTTCTTCGCGGGAAGCCTGCTTCTCCCTCTCCTTCTCCCGCTGCTTGTGTTACCTCTATCGCTGTGTCTCTCTGTCAAATAAATAAAAATCTTTAAAACAAACAAACAAACAAACACACAGACAATAATGATAATCACAAAACTTATTTATTTTGGTTTTAGTAGGGTTTTAGGAGGGAGCAAAGTTAAAATGTGTGTCTTTTTTTTTTTTTTTTAAGATTTTATTTATTTATTTGAGAGAGAGAGAATGAGAGACAGAGAGCATGAGAGGGAGGAGGGTCAGAGGGAGAAGCAGACTCCCTGCCGAGCAGGGAGCCCGATGCGGGACTCGATCCCGGGACTCCAGGATCATGACCTGAGCCGAAGGCAGTCGCTTAACCAACTGAGCCACCCAGGCGCCCCTAAAATGTGTGTCTTTAAATTTGTTCTTGTTCACTAATAAATAGAAGTTTATGATATTGACATTAAAAATCATGCTCTCTTTAATTAAAAATATATATGATGATTTTCTCTTGAAAGCCTTTTAAAAACTGTTCTCAGCCAGAAGTTTTTGATTTCTTAAAATAATAGAGGTTTTGCATAGGCCTTCTTTTGGTACACAGTATAATATAAAAATTTTATTTATATGAGACTGGGGAAAGTATGTGTTTGAAACATCAGTGTCTTCAGTTATTTTATGTATACCTTTTTCCCCCTAGTTAGAATGTATCACCTAATTTGAGTCAGTGGTTTTTAAATGTGACCTTAGAACAGGATCACGTGAGAGGCTCTTAATAAATACTGGTGCTCTCACTCTATCCTTAGAGAATCTGATTTAGTTGGTGGGTCTCAGGCATTGAGAGCTCCTAGATAATTCTAATGTGTAGTTAGGTTTGAGAACTGTTGTACTGTTTGGTGCAGTTTTGTGTGTTAAATAGTTGTAGGCATGAATAAATATAACTTGGGCCCAATATATTACTATACAAATTCTGCACAGAAACCATGATCAGACTTTAATCTGTAAAGGAATCACCTAGAAGTTAACAATGCAGAGTTTTGAGTCTTACTCCATTTAAGAGTTGTAGGATTGATCCTAGAAACCAGCATTTTTAGAGGACTTGCAGATGATTGTGATGCAAGTGGTTCATGATCCATTGCACTAAGCCAAACTGGATTCTGGTCAGAGGATATGTGTTTAATGGGGAATTTACATCTTCTTATGTTGAGAAAACTTGACTCTGGCAAGATAGAATACATATTCTTTAAATATATATTCTCCTCGCCTTTAGCCTTTTCAGTGTTGGACAGTTTTTTGGTCTAGGTTGACCCTTGAGCATCGTGAGGGGTTAGGGACATCAACCCCATGCAGTCAAAAATCACATACAACTTTTGATTCCACAAAAACTTAACTATTAGCCTACTGTTGACCAGACGCCTTACCAGTAGCATACATAGTCAAAACACATGTTTTGTATGTTATATGTTTTGTATACAGTGTTCTTACAATAAAGTAAGCTAGAGAAAGGAAAATCTTGTTAAGAAAATCGTAAAAAAGAGGAAATACGTTTACAGTATTGTACTGCATTTATTGAAAAAAAAATCCACATGTGAGTGGACCCATGCAGTTCAAACCTGTGTTGTTCAAGGGTCAACTATATATTGATTATTAAAAAATGTACAGCTATTGGAGAACTTTAATAACATTTGTGCTATTTGTGTTAAAAACAAAATAAGTTGGGTATGAAAGTCTTTGGGAGGGGTTAATTATTGACCACAGTTCACAATTTCATTTTAATTGACACCTGCAGGAGGCTTGTTTGGATTAGGGAATAACTTCGCTGAAGCTTTTCTCTCATACCTACTCCTGTCTGTCTGTGCTGCTTTTGAAAGGGACCCTCCAGAATTCTACCCTAACACCAATTTAACCACTTACAGGGCATAAGATACATTGCTCTTAAGCAAAAAATATTAGAAGTAACATTTGGATGTTTTTATTCGGCAAGCTGTGTATATTTTTGAGTCAATAGTCCCCTGATAAAAGTGGCATTTTTCTGTTTTTCTCTAAAAGGGAAAGGTAACCTTTTGTTTTCTTCATATTGTTGCACCAAGGCTAAAATAACTTTTTTCCTTTCTCTCTCGCTTCCAGAGCTTCATTTATCTTTATTGATAGTCTCACTCACGGTTCTCTTATATTCCTAACCCATGCCTTTCTCTTGCCCTAAAATTCATCTTCAGGGGCTCCTGGGTAGTTCAGTCGGTTAAGCGTCTGCCTTCAGCTCAGGTCATGATCCCAGGGTCCTGGGATTGAGCCCCACGTTGGGCTCCCTGCCCAGGGGGAAGCCTGCTTCTCCCTCTCCCTCCCTTTTGTCCACCCTATGCTCTCCTGCACACTCCAGATGGTGAATAAATATGTTAAAGGGTCACATTATCCAGTTAATGATACTCTGATTTTTAAAAAGGTAATTTATTCTAGAGAATGTTCCAGTTAAAGGAAGGGCATATTTTGCCATTAAGGCATCTGCTCTGCCTGATCTAGTTTTCTTAAGCAATCTATGCAAGTGCTATAGCTTCAAAAACCTCATTTGTCCAGAGTTTAATTCCTTTTAACTGTTTGTTCATGAGCTTTAGGATGAAGAGATGTATTTAGAAATGGGATTGCCAGGATTTGTTTTTTTCATGACAAAGTGGTTATGTATCCCTCTGTTTGCAGCAGACTAAATTATGTGGGATTCAGAATGAGCATTGTGTGTGTGTGGATGAGTAGTTAAGGTGAGTATTAATAACCTCTGGATTTTAAGTATTTTTACTTGTAAGTAGGAGCATATCTCTTATCTTCCTTTTCCCCTGTGGAACACAGAATATTAGTAGTTATGTGGCAGAAAAATAAAGTTCTAGTCCGACCTGCGAAAGTTTGAGGCAAGTCTTAGTAATTTACAAATGATATGTTAATGTTATTGAAATTATCTATCAAAATATTAGAGAGGTTTGAAAATTACTGGAGAAATTACATTTCTGGACCAGAAGAACAGATTTTGGCTGGTTAGTCTGAGAAATTGCCTAAGAACATGATCTCTGCTATTGTGTGAGACTTTAATTCTCTACTCTTTTGTGCTTCCTAAGTAGATTAGATTACATAACAGACCTCAGAAACATGTAGCTAGAAAATAGGTTTAAACTTTCTTATTTATCATTTGGAGGACAGGAATACTAGAAAAGTTTCTGAAAGGGTGCTCCCACCTGAACTCAATAAAACGGTAAGACTAGAAGGAAAAGATAGGCTTTGTTTGTGAATCTTTAACCATTTTTATATTTGATAATTAATAACAACTACCTAAACACTGTGGGTAAAGTATGATGAAACAATTTTTTATATGTAGTGTTAAAACTGAGATTTATATTTCTGGTAGGAAAAGATACAGCTTTCAAAATAAATCATTTCTATTTGAAATAATGCCCAAGATAAAAGGTGAAAAGAATTTTTAAAATCCAGTTATCAAATTCTCAAGAGCATAATCTGGGTTTGAAATTTAGTAGATGTGTGTTTGTGAATTCAGTACCTCTTACCAGTGTGACCAAAAGACTGGTTGATACAGGGTATAAAGAGCTGTCCTATTTGCCCCTACTCTGTTCTGAAGAGCCACCTTAGTGCTCCCCAGGGGTTGGCTGCGCCTTTCATTAGGTCTGTGATGAAAGTCAGCCTCTCCCTTTTTATTTTTATTTTTTATTTTTTAAAAAGATTATGTATTTCAGAGAGTGCGTGCACGAGCAGGAGGAGGGGTAGGAGGGTTGGAAAGGGAGAGGGAGAGAGAATCTGAAGCAGACTCTGCACTTAGACTGTGCACTGCACCCATGTGGGGCTCGATCTTAGGACCTCAAGATCAGGACCTGAGCCAAAACCAAGAGTTGGTTGCTTAACTGACTGAGCCCCCCAGGTGCCCCAGCCTCTCCCTTTTTAATTAAGGCTCATTCTCCTTGCTACAGATGTTGATTCCACTAGCACTTTCCAGTGAACATTCTAGATGCCAAATATGTCAGAGTCTGCTTCCTGGTGCAAAATCCACCTTGTGTTATTACTAGATCTTATCTTTAAATTGGCTAGGAATTGTAATCCTGAATAGTTTTTATTATTTGGCATTAGGTGAGGGACTCCTCCTGTGCTTCAGATGCGTGCCTTTAGAAATTTTCCTTGAGCCCTTTCTCCCTCACCCTGTCTTTACTTTGGTATGTATTTTTCCTTCCATTTTCTATCTTACCTCTCTTGCCTCCTTATATAGTTCTTTTATTACCATTTATGTTTATATAAATTTATATCTGAGGAGGTCAGGAAAGGCTTCTTTTTTTATTTACACTTAAAATTTTATTGTTATGTTAATCACCATACATTATATCAGTAGTTGTTGATGTAGTGTTCCATGATTCATTATTTGCGTATAACACCCAGTGCTCCATGCAGAACGTGCCCTCTTTAATACCCATCACCAGGCTAACCCATCCTCCCATCCCCTCTCCTCTAGAACCCTCAGTTTGTTTTTCAGAGTCCATCGTCTCTCATGGTTCTTAACATACATTGCATTATTTGTTTCAGAGGTACAGATCTGTGATTCAACAGTCTTGCACAATTCACAGCGCTCATCATAGCACATACCCTCCCCAGTGTCTGTCACCCAGCCACCCCATCCCTCCCACCCCACCCCCCACTCCAGCAACCCTCAGTTTGTTTCCTGAGATTAAGAATTCCTTATATCAGTGAGGTCATATGATATCTTGCCATTTGCAACGACGTGGATGGAACTGGAGGGTGTTATATTTACACTTTTTAAAAAAGATTTATTAGAGAGAATGGGGTGGGGTAGGGGCAGAGAGAGAGGGAGAGAGAGAATCCAAGCAGACTCCCTGCTGAGTGTAGAGTCCGACGTGGGGCTCAATCTCACAACCCTGAGATGGTGACCTGAGCCAAAATCAAGAGTCAGACGCTTAACCCATTGAGCCATCCAGGCGCCCCAGGGAAGGCTTCTTAAAGGAGGTGACGTTTGAGTTAATTTAGAACAAATAGAATTTTGCCAGGTGTGTAGAGATGTGTGTGTAGTGGAGATGGAGGATGGAGCACATTAAAGGTACAGGGAACCACCTCTGTAAAGAACTTGAAACAGCATGATAAGTAAGGCTGGAGAACTATAAATAGTTGCTGTGGCTAACGGACAGACGTGATGCTGGACAGATACATAAAAACCAGGTCATATATACTATATAAAGAAGTTTGCACTTCATTCTGTAGCAGTGGGACACCATGGATAAGTGGGTCTATATTTTCAGTACCAGATTTATAATAAGTAGATATTATTTAACATTTAATTCTTCACAGTGTGTTTAATGTAATATTATGAATTTGAAATGACATACAGTTAAGACTTCATAAATGTCAGCAGACTTTAAAAGTAGATGTGAGTCAAGGTTAGTCTTGATATTTTACTTGAGAGTTTACACAACAACAGTTTATAAACACTGTAGTAGGTACATTGCCAAGTCAGTTGCGTATATGTCATATTAAATTCTCCCAGTGTCTTTCTCAAGAAACCCTCAAGAAATCCCCCAAAATAGAAATAATTGACCAGTATTCTCTGATCACACTGCAATAAAAGTAGAAGTTAATAATTAAAAACATGTAAAACACAAAAAAACAGTATCACCTATAAATTACAGCTCTAAATAATTTTTGGATCAAGGCGCCTGGGTGGCTCAGTTGGTTAAGCGACTGCCTTCGGCTCAGGTCATGATCCTGGAGTCCCGGGATCGAGTCCCGCATCGGGCTCCCTGCTCGGCAGGGAGTCTGCTTCTCCCTCTGACCCGCCTCTCTCTCATGCTCTCTGTCTCTCATTCTCTCTGTCTCAAATAAATAAAAAAATAAAAATAAAAAAAATAAAAAATAATAATTTTTGGATCAAAGAGGAAGTAAAAATATGTAGAAAAGGACAATGAAAACAAAATATATTAGAACCAATGGGGTCTAGCTAAAACTGCATATATAGGAGGATTGTTTATCTTAAATATCCATATTAATAAACAGGAAAGAATTAGAGTAAATGAATTACCCATCTAACTCCAGGAGAGAAAAAACCAAATATATCCAAGGAGAGCAAAGGAAGGAATTAATAAAGACTGAATAATGGCCTCTCAGGTATGCCCTGTGACTGTGTTACTTTACATGGTATATTAGTTTACTGTGGCGGCTGCAACAAGTTACCACAAACTCGGTAATGTAACAGAAATTTATTCTCTCATGGTTTTAGACGCCAGATAGCAGAAATCAAGGTGTTGGCAGAGCCCTGCTCCCTCCGAAGGCTCTGGGGGGTGGATTGGTTCCTCACCCTTTCTGGCTTCTGGTGGCTGCCAGCATCCTGCGCTTATGGCTGGTTCCCTCCAGTCTCTCTGCCTCTGTCTTCAGGTCACTTTCTCCTCTTCTGTGTTTCTCATCTCTCTTTGTCTCTTAAAAGGATACTTGTGATGGCATTTAGGGACCACCTAGATAATGCAGGGTTATTTTCTTACTTCACAATCCTTAATCATAATCGGCAAAGATCCTCTTTTTCAAGTAAAGTAACATTCACAAATTCTAGGGACTAGGACATGGATATGTCTTTGGGACCCATATCAGATTACTACATGCAGCAAAAAGGACTTTGCTGATGTGATTAAGTTAAGGATCTTAACATGGGGAGATTATCCTGGATATCTGAGTGGGCCCAAGGTATCCTCAGGGGTTCTTACAAGAGAGAAGCAAGAGAATCAGAGTGACTAGTAGATGTGATGAAGGATGTAGGAGGTTAGAGTGATGTGTTGAAAGGCCATGAGCAGAGGAATACAGCTGGCCTCTAGAAGTTTATGTAAGAGGCAAGAAAACAGATTCTCCCCCTCTTCTTAGGAGACCAGCCCTGTGAACATCTTGACTTTAGGTCAGTGAGACTGGTTTTGGACTTCTGACCTCCAGAACTATCAGATAAATTTGTGTTGTTTTAAGCCACTGAGTTTGGAGTGATTTGTTACAGTAGCAATTGGAAGCTAATTCAGAGATCAAAGCAGAAATTGATAGAGTGCACTGAGTGCTAGCATGTATTCTAAGCACTTATGTACTTATTTATGTTCTCACAATAACCTTATGAAATAGGAACTGTGATTGCTAAACGAAGGCACTGAGAGGTTAGGTAACATTTTCAGTAGGTGGTGGATCTAATTAGGGAAATTGAAGAGCTGTTTTATTTTAGAAACAATGAAATAACTAATCTGTTAAGTTTCATTAGGAAAGGAGCATGGGTAAATAAAGAATTTATTATTTTTTTTGGAGAGGAGGGAGGGGCAGACAGAGAGGAAGAGAGAGAATCTCAAGCAGGCTCCACACCCAGCACAGAGCCGGACACAGGCCCGATCCCACAACCCCGAGATCAGGATCTGAGCCGAAATCAAGACTGAACCACCTAGGTGCCCCAGGCATGTAAAAAATTTAAAGAACTGTAACATTTGTTCAGCTCTGATGAAAGAAATACGAGAAACTGAATGAACTGAATAATATTTCTAGGAAGGTGGTTGTAATTACCTAGAAGACTGACTCTAGAAGAGAGAGAAACTGGAAACAGAGCAATTATAGAAGAAATAGAAAAACTTGTTAAAGAGCAACAACCCTCCTTGCCACACCAATCCATCAGACTTGGATGATACTGGAGAGGAAGTCTACCATGCCTTTGTGAAAGGGGTAATACCAGTGCCATTTAAATAGAATAGTGCAGAGAGTAGAAAAAGAAGGAGCAGTTTCAAAATTTTTAAAAGATGCTAGCAAAACTTGGCAAAGATTGCACAAAGGATTGATTAGTCTCACAAATAGATATCAGTGGAAACATCCTTTATTTTTATTTTTGATTTTTTTACTGCCCCCTAAATATCCTTTAAATATTAGTAGAACCTAAAGCTCATTAAAGAATAATATACCACCATCAAGATGTGATTATTTCCTCCCCCTCCTTGAAAGCAAAGATAATTCCTTATATAAATCACCATATAAATAAATCAAATGAAAAATTTCATTTTGAAAAGCCATGGGTTAAAATTCAACATCCAGTCTTGATAGAAGAAATAAGTCGCTGTTTGTTTTAACCTGATAAAGTCGTGTGTGTGTGTGTGTGTGTGTTGTCTGTCTGTTTCCAAAAGCCGGCACCATGATTACTGAGCAAACACTGGAAACATTATTATTAACCAGAATAAAACAATGATAATCACTGGGAAGAAGAACTTCAGGTAGGAAAGTGTTGCCTAAGTTGAGTCTTAAAAGATGAGTCCTTGTTTTTACCAAGCTAATAGGTGAAAGGCTGTTCAGAAGAGAGGGGCTAAGTATTACAAACAGGCATAGCAATGTGAAAAAAAATTGGTGAGTTCAGGGAAGTAATTTATAGATAGGACTTGAGAGGAATTCATAAAGGCAGGCAATTTTTAAAAAAGATTTCATATTGACTTTTAGAATCAATATATATTCTTGATGAGAAGACCTATTATTTAATGATTGGACTTAAGCAAAGTTACAATTGGGCTTATAAGCTCTGAGAATATATTCTTTGAAAACCTTTTCTTACTTCAGTATCCATGAGCTGCAATTAATCCATGGGTTAGTTTTGAAGTCAGTGCACAAGGAAAGTAACACTTGGTTAAAAGTATCCCTGAAAACCCTTTAAATTTACTATAAAGAACAGAATAAAAGCATACTATCTTCCCAAAATTCATCATAGCTTTTTTCCATCAATGAAATAGATTTGCTATTTTTTCATTTGAGTACCAGGTGATGTACATTGAGTTTAGATTTTCTGGAAGCTCTGTTTTATTAAAAATGCATGTCTTTAAACCATTTGAAATCCTACCCAGTGCTGAGTAGGTATTGTTGAGTTTGCATGAATTAATTGCATATTAAACTATGCTACTTACTCTGTAGCTATTGTACAGAGAGATAGTAGTAGATACTTGTTTTCCTTTCTCAAGTTTTTATTTTAAAAAATTTATTATTTGTTTACAGTAGGATTCTGATTTTTTTGGGAATCCTTACCTCAGTCTTAGTTACTTAGGGATCAAGGGGGTTTTCCACCTTCCTGTTGCAAGGATAACGTCCAGGACTCAAGCCCTGACCATTGAACACAGTGATCAGTTCAGAAGTAGGTAAATAGTCTTAAGATGGCCCAATTAAACCGAATCTGTGGTGGCTACCAGAAGAGGAAAGGGTACAGGACAGCGGCCATCATGTGATTTGAAGGACTACAGCTTGTGCGTTGTGAAGTGGTCGAAGGAGGCTGGTCAATAATTGGTTAAAAAGTTGTATACTGCATGTGGATAGGGGTGGCTCATCCTCCTGGTGAGGTGTGTTTTCTGTGTTCCTAAATGGCTTGTTTCTGCTGGGTACAGGTTCTGCATTCACCTAACCTGAACCCTGGTTGACAAGCCAAGGAAGCCCCTGCTTGTTGTGGTAAATAAAGTTTTATTGAAGACATCCATGTCCTTTCTTTTTACTGTTGTCTGTGGCTGCTTTCCTTCTACAAAGGCAGAGTTGTGACAGAGAACATATGGTTCACAAAGCTTAAAGTATTATCTG
Source organism: Mirounga leonina (assembly GCF_011800145.1). Lineage (NCBI taxonomy): Eukaryota > Metazoa > Chordata > Mammalia > Carnivora > Phocidae > Mirounga > Mirounga leonina. Next base: position 24,173,292 of record NW_023270387.1, on the reverse strand, counting down.
GTCCTTTACAGAAAAAGTTTGCTAACTCCTGACCTACTTCTTTTCAGCAGATGAAATCATGCATTAACAAATGCAAAATTCATGCCGTGTTCAAATTGTTCCTTAACATACCAGTCACTTTGGAATAAATTTGTATTTTCAAAACAAATGGTGTAGTAAAACTATATCTGAAACCTAAGATTTTATATATATACACATACATACATACATATATATGTATATATTTATTTATTTTAGAGAGAATGTGGGGAGGAGGAGGGGCACAGGAGAGGGAGAAGGGAGAGGAGCAGACTCCCGGCTGAGTGGGGAGCCCCACACCACACGGGGCCTGATCCCAGGACCCTGAGATCATGACTTAAGCTGAAACCAGGAGTCAGATGCTTAACTGACTGAGCCACTCAGGCGCCTCTGAAACCTAAGATTATAGCCAACATCTGGACAGCAGGACAAAGTCAACAAGTGAAGACACTTTCCTGAAAAAATCTGAACCTTCTGAATCTTTCTGTGCTTGAAGTGAGACCAGTCCTTACGTATTTTCAGTTATATGAACCAATAAATTTCTTTTGTTTAGTCCAGTTTGAGTTAATGTTTTCTATCACTTGCAACAGAATTCTTAAAAAAAACTTTTTTAGAATAGTTTTAGATTTACCAAAAAGTTACACGTAGTACAGAGTTCCCATTGACCCCACATCCCCTTTTGTTAATATCTTACACTTAATGGTACATTTGTTACATGTAATGAACTAATATTGATGCATAATTGTTATCTGTGGCCCATACTTTATCTGAATCTTTAGTTTCTACCTAATGTTTTTTTTTTTTTTTTTTTTTTTTCTGTTCCAGGATACCAGATTACCCTTAGTCACCATTTCTCCTTGGGCTTTTCTTGGTTGTGACAGTTTCTCAGACTTCCCATGATTTTGGTGACCTTGACAGTTTTGACTAGTACTGGTAGGTTATTTTGTAGAATGTCCCTCAATTTGAGTTCGTCTGACTTTTTTCTCATGGTTAGACTGGGGTTAATGGTTTTAGGGAAGAGTACTACTGCAGTTTTCTTTTAAAAATTGCTTCTTGAGCAACAGGCATGGACAAGACGAGATAAACAGATTATTTTCATCTTCAGAATTTTTATGATTTTTATTTTAAAAAGTCACGTTAACACACACCTCCCCCCACTCCCAAACTAGAGTATATAGTCTCATTCCCTGTCTCTTCCTGCCCTCGTTTACCACCTCAGTTTATCATCCCTGTGGTTTCCTTATGTAAGCTTTGATATTTTGGCTGTTACAGAACACAGTATCTAATTGAAATAAATCTGTTTTTAAGTGGCCTATGTAGCATTACCAAAATGTTATATTAGTAAAAAATGTTATCTACAACACAAAAATTTTATTCAAGATAAGGGAACCTGTTACATTTTCAGGAGATTTTAGTCTAATATTTATGTTTTCATAATGCAGCATTCACTTAATACAGCTGAGATGGGGCACATTATTTTTGATGTGTCCTGCAATGCATTATTTAGTTAGGGTTATAAGTGTGCTGTGATGAGATCTTGAACTCTTGCATCAGTTGCTTTTCTCCATTGTTACAGCATCTGCCAATTGCAAGAAATTTCAGTGTATTATTCGATACTGTCATTTGCCTTTGGCAAGTAGTTCTGACAAATGAAAGATTAAAATTGAGCTGCTATAGGTGGTAAACCACATCCTTTGTGTCAGATGAAATACCTCCTGGAGTATTTGTCTGGTTTAACTGAAGCAGTGATTTTGTCCATTTTCAGTGAAATACGAATTTCACTGAACATAGCAGCATGTTAGTGCCTGAGGGGCATCTCTTGATTACCCTGTATCTCAATTTACGTCATTTAAATTTCAAATAGCAGAACTATCAAGTGAGTCAAAACATTTGAGGCTTAGACAAATGAAAATTCATGGATTCTTTAAGTGTACTATATTTTATTTGAAATGTACTATTATGAAATATAAACCTTTGGGGTTGGAGAATAAAATAAGACATTATATATATTTTAGGGGACAACTAGGTAAAGGCCAAATAAAAATACAATTTGAGATCCAAGTTAATCATGTCTGGTAGTCCAAAGATGGTTTCTTTATATCTAAAATTGGCAGTTTTTTAGCCCCCAAATTAAATCTTTGTTGCCTTCTTTTTTTTTTAAAGATTATTTATTTATTCATTCATGAGAGACAGACAGAGGCAGAGGGAGAAGCAGGCTCCCCGCAGAGCGGGGAGCCCGATGTGGGACTCGATCCCAGGATCCTGGGATCATGACCTGAGCCGAAGGCAGACGCTTAACCGACTGAGCCACCCAGGCGTCCCTTTTTTTTAAAAGATTTTATTTATTTATTTGGCAGAGAGAGACACAGCGAGAGAGGGAACACAGGCAGGGGGAGCGGGAGAGGGAGAAGCAGGCACCCCACTGAGCAGGAAGCCTGAAGCGGGCTCTATCCCAGGACCCTGGGATCATGACCCGAGCTGAAGGCAGACCCTCAACTGACTGAGCCACCCACAAGCCCCGCTTTTTTATCTTCTTGTAAGTATTTGGGATCACAGATATATAAGAACATAAATTTAAGTATATAACATGAAATGAACTTTCCTAGAGCATTTTGTACAAGCATACCTTGCTCTAATTGTCATCTAGAGCACTGTAAACACAGTGATTTTTACAGTGATGCTATGCTATGTACTACAGTAGGTGTAACATACCAACTGTGGCAGATTCATGCAAGCATTTAAATAAGAAATGTTAATGGAAAAATAAGTATAAATTAAGGTAAGTTAAGTCATATGGTTAGTAATAGTGTAAATGTTACTGGTACAGCTTTATTGTGAATAATTTGCCCCAGTAGACACAAGAATTTCAAAATAAAGAAGTCAGAAGGTGGGGACGTTCTCTCTTGCAGATTGCTGGAGCTCTGAGCCAAGAAAATAAAACTTGCTGTATGTGTATGTGTTATAAACCCCATGATTTTGCTTCCATTTCCCACAATGAGGGCCTTATTTGCTAAGGAGGCAACCAGTGAGAGGGTGTAGTTGATGGTTACATTGCTAGTACCATTCATTCAGCCTCTTAGTAATCACAACTAATGAACAGCCCTTCCATTTTTTTTTTTTTTTAAGATTTTATTTATTTATTTGAGACAGAGAGAATGAGAAAGAGAGAGCACATGAGAGGGGGGAGGGTCAGAGGCAGAAGCAGACTCCCTGCCTAGCAGGGAGCCCGATGCGGGACTCGATCCAGGGACTCCAGGATCATGACCTGAGCCGAAGGCAGTCGCTTAACCAACTGAGCCACCCAGGCGCCCAGCCCTTCCATTTTGAATTGATCAATTTGAATTAATTCTAAGTTATAGGGTTAAAAATGGCTATTTATACAATTTTAATACTCTTCATTTAGGAATGCTATTTCTTTTGCTTGAATTACTGATCATTTCAGAAAATAAAAGCATATCATTTTGGGGGTGTGTATATTTTGTGCTTGTTTCTTTCTTATGTAAATACCTAATCATTAAGCAACTGGGCTGTCAGATAAGTAGAATCAACTGAAGAATTTCAAATACAGATTCTAGGATCTGGTCTCTGGAAATCCAGTGGGTCTCTGTGGGGTTGGGAGAACCTGTATTTATTTATTTATTTTTAAAGATTTTATCTATTTATTTGACAGAGAGAGACACAGTGAGAGAGGGAACACAAGCAGGGGGAGTGGGAGAGGGAGAAGCAGGCTTCCCGCAGAGCAGGGAGCCGGATGCGGGGCTCGATCCCAGGACCCTGGGATCACGACCTGAGCCGAAGGCAGACGCTTAACGACTGAGCCACCCAGGCGCCCCTGTATTTTTTTTTTTTTTTAGCTACTCCTGTGATTCTGATGTCCGGTCACGTTTAGGAACCAGCCATAGTTTGTGTAATTCTCTTACATACATTCTAAGGCTGGCTTTTGGTTTACACTGAAGACTTTGAGACTTTGTGTTAGATGTTCAGTGTTTTTGATGGCAGCAGTTTTATTCTGTAGTAAGACTTGAAAGATCTGACTGGCCGTAGAGGGGTATATAGTAAATGATGACACTGGTCTGGAAACATTTTTATACAGTTTTTGCTATAATGTATGTTTCTGAAAAATCTTGTGGTTTTACAATTCATATACTAAAAAGGTCTAGTAAAATTAGAGCTGTACAAATCACTCAAAATCTATACAGCTTTGTATCCAGAGCACTAATAAAAGCAACCACAGTCCTAATAATAACAGTGCAGTTAAAAAGATAATGTCAAATTGCTAGTAAGTGCAGAAATACTACAGTAAATACAGGATTTTATCTATAAAATCCGTACCAGACAGTGTGGGACCAAGTTGAGGCTAGCATCAGAATGGTCTGAATGGGCATTATGCACAGTACGATGAGCCCCTGCATTTTATTCCATCCACCATATGGTCGTGAACTTCCTGTTACACTGGATATACCTGACTGAAAACATTAATGTGTGGGAAAAAATTACTACATATAACCTGAATATGATCTAATTCATGTTACAGAAATGTGTTATAGCAGAAGAGATCATATTTAGTGATCACTTTGGGGAACAGCGTAGTGATCATCTCTGGAGTCCGACTCCCAGCTCCACGCTTATGTCCTGGGGCAAATCACTTATCCCTTTTATGCCTATTTCTTTTGTATTTTTTAAAAAAGTATTATGAAAGTGTTTTTGAAAATATTGTAGGACAGCAGAAAGGAGAATGCTTTGGGCTGGGGAATAACTTGAAAATTTTTTAGTGGAGGAGACATTTTAGCCGTTCCTTCACAAATAACCTAAGAGTTAAATACCACTTATAAATTATGTGACCTTGGGCAAGCCTCAGTTCCCTTATATGTAATATAGGGGACAGTGTTGTTTTCTTGGTAACATCACTAGGTTTTTGTAGGTATCAGAATTAAAATGAGATACTTTGTGAAAATTTACCATATAATTAATTGTAAGGTAGGAAAAGGAAACATGACTTTTTTTTTTTTTTTTTAAGATTTTATTTGTCAGAGAGCACAAGCAGGCGAGTGGCAGGGAGAGGGAGAGGGAGAAGCAGACTCCCCGCTGAGTAGGAGTGATGCGGGGGACTAGATCCTGAAACCTGGGATCATGCCCTGAGCTGAAGGCAGTTGCTTAAATGACTGAGCCACCCAGGTGTCCCGGAAACATGAATTTCTGAAGTTGAATTTACTAGCTGACTTCAGATGGAGGTGGTCTTTAAGATTTCATCTAACTTTGAAAGTAGTTGAATTTCTGACATTTTTATAAGTGCTCATCGTTTCAAGTTCTGTGCGTTCTCTGACACAGATATTTCTCTGGTCTTTCACTCTTCTCAGCATTAAGTAGCCATTGGCCAAATTCTTCTTTACTGTTACAGACATCTACACCAAATATTCAGTTAGGTAAATGTTCCTGATTTCAGAGATGATAGCCTAACAGGAATGTCAGTCAACCTAAGAATTACCCCCCATATTGATTCACAGCTGGGGTCTATGCAGTTGAGAATTCTGACGCCTTGGTGTTATTTCCAGAATGTTTTGAATACTTTTCTGATATCCCCAGATAATCTGGTTAGTATTTTGTGTCATTTGTGATTTTTTAAAAAAGATTTTATTTATTTATTTGAGAAAGAGAGTGAGGTCTCTCACTCTCTCCCTTTCAAAGGAAGAGGGAGCAGCAGACTCCCCACTGAGCAGGGAGCCTGGTGCAGGGCTTGATCCCAGAACCCTGGGATAATGACCTGAATCGAATGCAGATGCTTAACTGACTGAGCCACCCAGGCGCCCCTCATCTGTGAATTTATAAGGAGTTACGTTTACTTTTTTGTCCTCCTCCTTTTTACCCTCATATTTTGCCCTTAGCTGACCAGAGACTCCATTTCATCTAGCTCTTCCTCCCTCTGCATCCCTATTTAAAACTAACCTCTTTTGTGCTGCCAATTTCAATGAAATTAAGTTCTAATTAAAATAATTTTCAACTTACAGTTTGAATACTCAACAAGCTTGACACTCTCAAAGATAATTTGCTTTTAAATTGTTAATCAAAATAAATCTCTAAATAGGTTATGAGTCAGTTTTATTAATGTGTGCATATTTTTCAACTGTTCGGGGATAGAAAAAAGGATTGAAGATTTCTGTTTTAAAAGCACACTTGAAGGAACATCCTTAGTTTTTTCCTTGGAAAACTATGCTGTGACCATATTTTCTTGTTGTCTACTCATTTCCTGGAATGTGTTGCACCTGTGTTTATTTTTAAGCTCTTTAGTATTAGACTGTGTAGTTATGGGAAAATTATAGTGAATTCAATTTTCAATGCTTTTTCTTTTAAAAGTTTAGTTCCCTAAAATCTGTGTTTTAGATGTAAGATTCCCACCCTTCCCTTGGCTTAATTTCTCTTTGTCATTTGCTTTGAAATATGCTAGAGTGCTTTAAAAGTAGTAAATTGCTGTACTAGTCTAAGGTGATATTTTTATTGTGCTGTTATCTGTTTTGTACTTTATATTTGAAAAATGACAGAGTGGATGGTAATCACTGGCTGGTGGTTTGATGCTGGCAGACAAACCAGTGCATGATGAATTATCTTTTCCATTTGTTCACTTAAGAACTCCTAGTTAGTTTGTGGATATAGTAGATAATTATAGAATCTTTTCCTGTTTTTTTTTTTTTTTTTTTTTTTTTTAAAGATTTTATTTATTTATTTGACAGAGAGAGACACAGGGAGAGAGGGAACACAGGCAGGGGGAGTGAGAGAGGGAGAAGCAGGCTTCCTGCCGAGCAGGGAGCCCGATGTGGGGCTCGATCCCAGGACCCTGGGATCATGACCTGAGCTGAAGGCAGATGCTTAATGACTGAGCCACCCAGGCGCCCCAGAATCTTTTCCTGTTTTAACTGTTCCTTGGCTTGTAGATTCTGATACACTGGCCAAATAGTAACTGTTTTCCCGGGGTGGATGGAGAGGAGATGGTCTAATTCTGGGCAAACTCTGTTACTTGGTTCTAATGTGTTGGATTTCCAAGCTCATGAAGATGTTTATTGTTTATTCCTCTTATATACTGTATGTGAATCGGTGTTTTCTAAGATATATACAGGCTGTTATATAGGTAAATCTTTGACCTCTTGATTCCTACTAATCATTTAATTTCAAATGTTTAAGAGTTAGTGATACAAGTTTAGTGTACTAGGTTTCGGGGTATTTCTGTATTTCAACTTTATTCATCTAGTTGATAGTTTATTCCAGGATATCAGTTGTTTCTAATTCCTGCCCAGATAGGAGCCATGATAATGTTTCTGTCCTTTCTTTTAAGGATATTCCATAGTTCATACAGCTTTTATGTTGCCCTTCTAAAATGATAGGGACGGACTAGTGGCAAACATACTGGGTTGAGTTTTAGTATTAGTCATAGATTGTTCAGATGTGTGCAGGTATTGCCAATGAACTTAGTAGATCATGTAGGAGGATATAGTAATGTCATAGATGGCAGTAGAGGATGCAAGAGCCCATTTGGAAGTCAAAACAACACCTGAGACCTCTTAATGTGCATTGCCTCATATAGCTGCCCCACTCAGACCTGTTTAAGTCATTGCAAGAATATAATATCTATGGCCCTTTGGTTACTTTTATTTTTGTATTTTCTAATATTTTACCATTTTGTTTGTTCATTTGATTAATATTTATTTTAGAAGGCTGGTAGATGAGGCAGAAAATACCAAACTAAAGCATTCCATATAGCTTTTAAGAATTAATGCCTGTAGGGGCACCTGCTAGCTCTGTGGGTTAAGCGTCTGCCTTTGGCTCAGGTCGTGATCTCAGGGTCCTGGGAATGGAGCCTCCACATTGGGCTCCCTGCTCAGCAGGGAGTCTGCCTCTCCCTCTCCCTCTGCCCCTCTTCCTGCTTGTGCGCCTGCCTGTGCTCCCTTTCTCTCTCTCAAATAAATAAAATCTTAAAAAAAAAAGAGGAAGAATTAATGCCTGTAAAGGAAATATGAGAGCTAAAGGAGCCTGTAGAACCAGACTGTTGTCATATAATCAGCAAAATCCTGAGTGTTAGAGAATGTACAGGATTTGGTTTCTTCAACAAATATATGACAAAAATAAAGGAGAGGAAACCTTGAAATCACAAGGGACTTAAGAGACCTGTTAACTATAGTACCACCATGTGTGGACTTTGTGATTCAAACAAACCAACTGTTAAAAAGTTCATGACAATTGGAAAGCCTGGTACATTGACTACATATTTATGATATTAAGGGATTATTGGCTAATTATTTTAGGTGAGATAATAATATTTTAGTAATTTAAAAGAGTCCTTATCTCATGAGAATTTTTGTTCTTCTAAAGAAGTTTAACATTTTTTAGTAGATCTAAAATGTAGATTCATGAAACGTCTTTCTTTTATTACACCTTCTGTTTTTTTAGCACTTACTTTCAAATATTGTGGTACGTAGATACTTTATATATCTTGTTTCATCTGATCACCTCAATTGGAATATAATTGGGCATGGTTATTCTGATCAGATGAGGAAATTGAACTTAAGAGATCACAAGTAAATTGCCTGAGTTTACATAGGTAATAAGTGGCACAGAGGAATTTGAGTCATCTTAACTTCATTAAATTAAAAAAAAAAATCCAACATTATTTCCTAAATGGAAACCATGGATACTCCGAAATAGTACTGTTGTTTTCAAATTGCTTTGTATATTTAACTTGAAAACTACTTATAATAGTGAAACAATAGCTTAATAAACTACAGATCAGTAAATAACAAGTTAGTTCCGTTTCTGAACATGCTTAATTTACCACAAGGGTATAGTGATATAATTTGAAGATTCTGAATTGAGACTTAAGAAACAGCTTTATTATTTTAAAGTAATTTTTTGAGATACTATAAAATATACTTTGCATTTACTACACATCTTTTGAAAATATCCCATGAAGAGCACCACAGATAATAATAATAATGTCTGGTTCTAGCCAAATCAGAAGAAATAGGCAGATGCTCAATCCCTAATTAATGCGTCATTCAAACTTAAATATAAATCTGTGTATATTTTAAAGAGCTATCTACATTTACTTCTTTTTGCTTCTCTGTTATAGTTTACTCATCTAAAGATTTACATTATTATTATTTTTGTAATTGATAAAATTTACCAGAACAGATTTCTCTAACAATGGATAATGGGAAAAAAATGCCTGTTTCCTGAAATAAAGCTAAATGAGCAGGTAAGAACTTAATTCTCCTTTCTAAGAAAATAAAATTGAGGGGTGCCTGGGTGGCTCAGTCGTTAAGCATCTGCCCTTGGCTCAGGTCATGATCCCAGGGTCCTGGGATCGAGTCCTGCATCGGGCTCCCTGCTCTGCGTGGAGCCTGCTTCTCCCTCTCCCACTCCCCCTGCTTGTGTTCCCTCTCTCGCTGTGTCTCTCTCTGTCAAATAAATAAATAAAATCTTTAAAAATAAATAAATAAAATTGGAGAATTACTGATATCAGGAGTAGAAGTACACTTATTTACATCAGAATACTATGCCTCAGATTCACATTTACAAGTATGGGTTTAGCTTCTATTATTTGAGGAGAGGATGATTGTGCTTTGAGAAAAGTGCTTGTAGTTTTATAAGTAGTTGAATGAATTTTAGAGAACTCTAAAACATGAAAGAACTTGCTATTGTTGACTCCCACTGTGACTCTTGCCACCCTTGCCAGCCGATAACAAGGGAGCGGGTGGAATAAAATAAGTAGTAGGCTGCCAGAATCACTTGGGTCTCAGATCAGCATGCACTAGAGCGAGCTATCCAGGTAAGGACACCAGTAGGTAAAAGCATTTGATTTATTGGCATTTTTTTCTAGTATTTTGTGGGCGAGACTCTAACAAACTATATTATGGAATACCCTGAACTTTAAAAAAAAGATTTTACTTATTTGTTTATTTGTTTATTTATTTCTTGCACCAGCAGGGGGAGGGACAGAGAGAGAGGGAGAGAGAGAATCCCAAGCAGATTCCATATGATCACGGATCCTGATGCGGCCTTGATCCCACGACCCCAAGATCACAACCCGAGCCTAAATCAAGAGTTGGGCCTTTAACCAACTGAGCCACCCAGGCACCCTACCCTGAGTTTTTGCTTAGCCCTAATTTAATTTTTTTCCCCTAGTGATTTCATCCTAGTCTCTCCCAGACCTTCCACTAAGGTAGAGTTTAGTTGAATCATTTGCTTTCTTCCCGGACTATTACTCATTAAATTTACATTTAGCATTTTTCTTTGCAATATCATCAATATTAGGAAGCGGTCCGGTTATAGGAATTACCAGAAGTACTGTACATAAATTTCCGTTTTTGCCAAGACTACAGTTTTCTAAGGCCCTAAACTTATAAAAGTAATGTAAGCCTTTTTGTTCTGTACCTCACTGATTATGATATATTCAGTGAGAATTCTGGCTCAGGAAATAATTTCTTTAATTCAACATTATATTAAAGAATACTGAATCTTTATTGTCTTTATAAAGCCTCTTACCAGATCAGTTGCAACATAATTAATTCTTAATTTTTGCCACTGTGCTTTTATTTATTACTTTTTAGTAGTGTTTTCATTTAACCATTTACATTTAGATGTTGTATTTTAGTGGGCTTAAGTTGATTGCTAGAAGAATTATAACTTGTTACAGAGTTTAATTTTATCTGTAGATTGAAAAACTATTGTGAGTAGTGTCTCAGACCAGTGAGGATATCTTGAGATCTCTAGATTGTGATGAAGCAAGTGTTTTTGTTTTGTTATTTATTGAGTCTACTAATGGGATACTCACGCTAAGACAATTTGCCTATTCTGTGTGCCCATGGCTTGGGAGTTGTATGAATTGTTCTCTTCGGTCTCTGACTCACTTCGTTTGGAAGACTATGTTAATGCTGATACCATGTTCTTTTTTTTTTTTTTTTAAAGATTTTATTTATTTATTTGAGAGAGAGAATGAGAGAGAGCACGAGAGGGAAGAGGGCAGAGGGAGAAGCAGACCCCCTGCTGAGCAGGGAGCCCGATGTGGGACTCGATCCCGGGACTCCAGGATCATGACCTGAGCCGAAGGCAGTCGCTTAACCAACTGAGCCACCCAGGCGCCCACCATGTTCTTTTTCCCTTGTGCAAGAGCACCTTGAGCTCTTGAGTTTTGAAACAAAGTATTCTTGGGTTGGATTTTATGAACTTTTGAAAGGGAAACAGTGAAACAAGGTGATGTGGTATATGAATTTGACAGTAAGTAGATGCAGTCTTTGCACTTACAGGAGAGGCATTAGATTTCTTTATTAATGAGGTGCAAATTCCATAGATTTTGGTTCTTCTTTGAGGAGGGATTAAATTCATGCTGTAGAGGAGGAATTAAATTTATATTAATTCCTATTACAGATTTATTTCATGATTCTGAGATCCTGATATATAAAGAATTTCTAAGTTTCCTTAGTTATTTAGCCCATGTGCTTGTTTTTGCTTTTCTCCTTTGCTATTTTACTTGTTTTTAATCATCATTTTAGATTTGCCTTGGTCTGTACAAGAATATTGCCTTATTTATGCACACTGACTTATTTATTTTTGAATTTATATTCCCTGAGCTTGGGACTTACATTTTTCTGTTGTTTACTTGTGTGTATTTATTCAGTAAGCATTTATTGTTGCTATCTTTGGTATAGGAGATGGCAGACATTAGCACTCAACTATTCAAGAGAAAAAACTATGGAATGGATATTTTAACTTATGAGTTGTTTAAAACCAAAAACTTAAATAGCTAATACATTTTTCTGTTAGAAATTAAAAACATTGTAGATAAATTAAGGAAGAAAGTGAAAATTACTCAGTGTTTTTGTTACATGCTCTCCTGTTATATATATATATATACATATATATATAGACTATTTTTCTTATAATAATGGAATCTACTCTATATAGTGTTTCTAATTTCTTTTCTTTCTTTCTTTTTTTTTTTTTTTGCACTTACTGATACCAAACAGAGTATAGCACTATGGTTAAAAATTGTGTTGAAGAAGTCTGATTACGTAGACTGTATTTTTCTTCAATCAGTATTTACATGAGATGAAGATACTAGAATGTGTAACAATTGATGGTAGTTACTGATCCAGTGAAAACATAGCCTGAGATTATATATTTGTTGAAGGCAGTGTTCTATATTATAATAAATATTGCACATTTTAAAACTTGAATACCAGAAAGTATGCTTTTAATCTTTGCTTGGTTGACTAAGGATACAGAATTTAAAAGCAATAAATGATTTTAGTTAAATTTTGGGAGAGCTTATGCATATACTCAGGAAATTTCCACTTAAAATCACTTATTGAGGGGCGCCTGGGTGGCTCGGTCGTTAAGCGTCTGCCTTCGGCTCAGGTCATGATCCCAGGGTTCTGGGATCAAGCCCCGCATCGGGCTCCCTGCTCAGTGGGAAGCCTGCTTCTCCCTCTCCCACTCCCTCTGCTTGTGTTCCCTCTCTCGCTGTCTCTCTCTCTCTGTTAAATAAATAAAATCTTTAAAAAAAAATCACTTATTAAGGAGATTGGAAATGTCATGCTGAACTGTCTTATGATCTAATTTTATATGTACTTTGTAATCTTTGTATTAATATGATGAGGGGAGTATATGAGTTTTTGGTTCTAATTTTTGATTTTCCATCCACATTCATGAAAGGGATTCAAATAAGTAGAAAATTATCTCTTAGTTGAGATTTGTTTCCTTTTATTTATTAGATTACTACTCTCTTTTAAATAATGGTAAAAATTACAAAGTGATATAACTAAAGAAAGCCAAGTATTTACAGATTAAATATCTTATTTCTCAGTTTTTATATAATTACAACAATAAAAACATTCCATGGCATCAGTGATGATGAGTGTGATGGATGTCATTTACAGAGGATCTTATCTTTACTGTGCAATATGATAGTTTCATTACATGCATTATTTCTGATCCACACATTAACCTTACAAGGTTGTTATTATTCCTCTTTTAGAGATTACCAAACTGACACTCAATTTAAGCTACCTAACTCAGACCACACTATCTATAAATGACATAGTTGAGATTTGAAACAATGTCTGTCTGATTTCAAAATATTTCCATTTCTATTGAAATTTTTTTCCAGTTTCATTTTTGAAATACAACATTTTTAAAAAATACATATATTGTTGTGATAGGAGTGGATACATTGTTAAGATATCCATTTTTTGAAATTTTATTTAGCTTTTTTGAAGAGTTGTTCAGAGTTAGATCTCGCTTTGAATATATATTTCTAACGAGGCAAATCTGCTCTAACATGGTATGTTCCATTTTCTAGCCAAATAGACTTTTTCTGTTGTGTTTAAAGTGATCTATAGAGGATCATGTTAAATTAATTGTATATTTTAGGTATTTTAATGAAATAAATTTATTTTTAAATAAACAAATATATTTATTTTACTTAAATTTTAATGAAATAAAGTATGTATAATTGTTTGCCCTTTAGATACATTTGTAAACTGAAGCAGATGTCTGTGTATGATGATCCAGAATACAGGAGTATTCTGTAGTAAAAAAGAAAATAGTTATTCTTTTGAAGTTAGTTACTGCAATGTAAGAAACCTACAAACCACCTACAATTGGTTGGAAAAACAATTAAAAAATTTTTTTAAAGATTGTATTTATTTATTTATTTAGAGAGAGCGTGTGCACAAGTGGGGGGAGGGGCAAGGGGAGAGGGAGAGAGGATCTCAAGTAGACTCCACTCTGAACACGGAGCCCAACTCTGGGCTTGATCCCATGACCCTGAGAACACAAGCTGAGCTGAAATCAGGAGTCATCCGCTCAACTGACTGAGCCACCCAGGCACCCCAGTTAGAAAAACAATTTTTTTTTTATTATGTTATGTTAGTCACCATACATTACATCAATAGTTTTTGATGTAGTGTTCCATGATTCATTATTTGTGTATAACACCCAGTGCTCCATGCAGAATGTGCCCTCTTTAATACCCATCACCAGGCTAACCCATCCTCCCACCCCCTTCTCCTCTAGAACCCTCAGTTTGTTTTTCAGAGTCCATTGTCTTTCAAACAATTTAAAGAAAAAAGTAACCTGGAATTTAGAATGAATATATAGTATAAGAATGATTAATTTGTACATTATATATGGTGCTTTTTACGTTGGAAGAAAATCTTGTTATTGTAAATATTTTAGGAATTGTGCTTAACTTTTCTTTCTAATACAATTACTGTATATATATAAATTACACCTAGACACATGCTATTCACATTGAGAATACATAACTTTATGCAAAGTCTGTTTGGTGTATCTGTATTTAAAGGTTTTTTTTTTTTTAAGATTTTATTTATTTATTTGAGAGAGTACAAGCAAGGGGAGCAGGGAGAGGGAGAAGCAGGCTTCCACTGAGCAGAGAGCCCGATGTGGGCTCGATCCCAGGACCCTGGGATCATGACCTGAGCCAGAGACAGATGCTTAACTGACTGAGCCACCCAGACACCCTGGTATATCTGTGTTTAGAGTCAGAATTGTGAAGCATTCTGTGGACAAAGCTTGCTGCCCAGTTCAGGAGATATTTATTGACCTTTTGGCTATGTTTTGAACAGAATTGATAAAAACAATTCTAATTTAAAGTGTGGGAAAATGAGCACTGAAATGGGAGTATCAGAACCTCAGTTCTCTTCCTGCTCTGCTGCTATTTTGTTTTGTGATCACTACTTGCACCCTTTTTTTGTAGTCAACCCAAACATGTGGGAGATGCTATGTAGAAATGAATGCAGGTCGTCAGTGTACAAGAAAATTACGAGATCAGAGAGGGTCAGGCTAATGAGCTAAATGTAGATCAAATTGAAAGCCACATATTTTCCCCATAGAAATAATATTTTACATGGTGGTTAGATTTTAGGTAGATTTTTAAAAAGTATTTTTTTTTAAAGATTTTATTTATTTATTTGAGAGAGAGAGTGAGAGAGAGAGAGAGAGAGCACAAGATGGGGGAGCGGGAGAGGGAGAAGCAGACTCCCTGCTGAGCAGGGAGCCCGATGTGGGACTCGATCCTGGGACTCCAGGATCATGACCTGAGCCGAAGGCAGTCGCCTAACCACTGAGCCACCCAGGCGCCCTAAAAAGTATTTTTAATACAGACTTATAAAGTGAGTAATCCTGGACAAATTATTACACTAAGCTTCAATTTCTTTACCTGTAATATGAGGATTATAATAGCTCCTACGTGTGAGAATTACATAATAAATTATAATTAATTTTGTAAGGCCCACAATGTTTGGCAATTAAATAAGTACTCAGTGTATGTTTACTGTTATTATTACTACTTTGCTGCTAGAAAAATAAGCCACTTTAAAAATATTTTTCTTGAAAAAGATGCATTCTAATTTCAGATTCTTAAACTGTCGCGAAAATTCCTTTTCCTCTTGCTGCAGTGGGGTTAGGAACTCCCCTATCTCTTGTCTTCCTTTACCTCTTGGTGATTAGAGGATGAAGACTCAATTAGTTGTCAACTACTGATGACGACCCCTGTGGTTTAGGTCAGAGACTTGGGTCCTACAAAAGTTTGTTGTGGAAGTGAAGTCTGGTCAGGTTTCAGGCCAGTCGGGGAAAAAGGAGTTAAAGCAGTGGTGGTCTTCAGGAATACGGAATCCTCTCAATTTTTGGTAGCTCTCTTGATTGACTCTGCTGTGTGCCTTACGTGCCCCCTGCTATTCACTACCTTACGTTTCTGCTAGATTTTCATTAGCTACTGAAGAAGGGAACAGAACGCGTGTTGATTTTGAAGTTAAAAACTTTTTTTGAACTGATAGCAGAGTCAAAACCGTGAGACCTGTAGAAGGTCTTCTTTGGTGCAAAGGTCAGGTTGGTGGGCTCGAAGGCTCTCACTGGCGCGGGGCTGTCTGGGGATGTACGGTTCTGCAGTGGCCCCAGGACTAGAAAAGGAGATTTCTTGAGTGAGCTTTTGTTGGTCAGACTGTCCTCAGGATTCTGTGTAAAAGTACTGCTTACAGTTCACGTTTTCATGTTTGAAAGGACTTGAGGAAATGAGGCAATCAACGACAGTAATGAAGGAGCAGAAGAAATGATCAAAAGGAAAGGTGATGGATTCATGAAACACATTAAAGGAGTTAGATGTGTTTAGGAGAAAAAAAGACCTAAATACTTAAAATAACATTTAAAAATCTGATTCTTTGCTGGGGGCATATAAAAGACTATATTAAAATTAGTTATTGTTTTGCGAGGGTGATGTGTGCATGACACAGTGAAAACCTGTCTCCCTGTCATTGGTCTTGGCTAGCTATGTTTTTCCCTTGGAGACAGCAGCTGTCACTGGTGCTGTCCTTCTGTGCATATTCTGCGTGCGTAGTCCCATGTGTTTCTCCTTCCTCTTCTTTGAAAATGTGAATGGGAGCGTTTCATATATACTGTTGTCCACCTTTACCTCTTTCTTCTTTGCCTTAGTAGCGTGCCTTAGGTTTTGTGTCATGTCATGACCAGTGGGGCTGCCCTTGTGTTTCTCATTTGCCCAACTGTATAGCATTCCATTCTGTGGCGATTCCATAATTTGATTTTCCAGTTTTCTGTTAAACGAGCAAGTTAGGTGGTTTTTGCTATTCTATTTTGCTGTTATAAAGTTTACTGCCATGAATATTTCTGTTCATTTCTTATTTCCACCTGTGAAAATAAAGTAATTTCCTAGAAAGGGAATTGCTGGGCCAAAAGATGAATATCTGACATGTCAGTGGTTGGTACCAATGTGGCTGTTTTCTGAGTAACAGTTGTGTTGTTGCCAGTGTTATAGATGCTATACTTTTCCCTCATTTCCCAGCAGGTCATTTTATTGCTGCCATGGGCGTCTGCAGTTTAAGTGATGTGTAAAAATGTTGCATGCTTTTGTTTGATCTAATTGTCAAGGTCTTTTAACCTTAGAGTATTTATTTATTTTTTTTCTTTAAAAGGCCATGGACAAGCCTGGAGGCTGTTACGTCCCATTTTGGATACCTGAGCAAGGTGTATCTGGCAGTTATTACTGCAGGGAAGGGAAGATGGGTGTAGTATTAGAAGGCATGAAGTTGGGCAGGTCCCTACAGCATGCTTGTCTTCTCTCTGAATTGTGATCCTCCTTAACTGTGAAGTCTGTAACTGTGCCTCTCATTGTGGTTGGCCCAGGAGACTTTTACATATACTGTTAGCCTTTCTGGTTTTCTGTTTACCTTTCTTAATTCTGAAATAGTGAAATAAGAAATCCTGCACTTTGAAAACTTATTTTCTCCACTTATTAACTGGAGACTCGAGTAGAGAAAAATAGTTATTAAATCAATAATTAGTGAAAAATCACCTTCATTTGGGTTCTGAGTTTGATTATGTAGGTCACAGAGCCTGAGGCAGTGGGAGGGGCCTGGGTGTCACTGGTGTAGAGCAGTCAGATGCAGTGAGTGTGCTGTATGTGATTTCCTGTCTTTACCCCAACTGTAATTAAAATAGCACGTAGTAGACCGTGGCCCGGCGTGATCACATATCACTGTGTGTCAGCCACACGCTTGGGCATACAGAAGTAGAGCTGAACACCTTGAACACTGGTGGTGGTCTTTATTCCATTCCTTGAGGTTTAAATTTTTTGAAAACAAGATGGAGACTGAAAGTGAGAGTAGCACTTCAGGAGATGATAGTGTCTTTTGGTTGGATTCTGAAGTTTTAACCGAGATGACTGGCAGTGAAGGGGGAGAGAGGGAAGACAACTTCAGGTAATTATGTAATTCACAGTTCTCTCTCTCACCTTTGTTCCTCTGTCCACTCCCTCCACCCCTGCACCTGTTTCCGATCCTTTCTGTTTTAATCTCTTTTCTGGTAAGACTGTTTTTTCTCAGGGGGAAGGTTTGCAGCTGAAAAGAACAGGTTTCTAGTTGTATATAGCACTCTTCATTCCACAACATGCCCTGAGCTTATTAAATGCATTTTAAATGACTTGTTAGAACACCAGGAAGAGAAGTAAGTGTTAGACAGGTTTTGTAGTAGCATTTCAGGAATTTCAAGTACAGACTCATAATGAATGAACTACCTACCACTCCTTCCTGTGTCTTATTTGCACCTAATAGATTTGATCTGAATTTGAATGTAATAGGTTTTTCTTCCTCTTTTTTTTTTTTTTTTTTACTCAAATGCCCTCATGTATGTGCCCTCATGTGCTTGGATGCTTTTGTTGCCTTATTCATGTGTATGAAACATTTTGACTATAAGTACAAATTAATTATTTCATGGCGCTGATCCCTACTCTTGTCTCTGACCTTATATCTCACTCTTCTTCCTCTCTTGCGAATC
Organism: Mirounga leonina; assembly: GCF_011800145.1. Lineage (NCBI taxonomy): Eukaryota > Metazoa > Chordata > Mammalia > Carnivora > Phocidae > Mirounga > Mirounga leonina. Next base: position 24,154,923 of record NW_023270387.1, on the reverse strand, counting down.
TTTCTTGGTATTGAATTTCTACTTGTAACTTCATAACTGAAGTGTTTAGGGAATGCCTCCTGACTAAGCAGATCTCAAGTTTGGTAGCACTAATGAAGAAAGAGGTCTTATCCAGCTTGTGGAAGCAGTGCCATTGGTTTATTAATTCCGTTACAAATTTTAGAAGGCTTTTTTTCCAAACAGTGTTGGCAGATTCATTCTTTTGGAGTTATTAAATCATTTCTAGAAGTTTGTTCTACGTATTATCAGTGCCACCCACATGAGCAATTAAACATCTTTATAATTTTACCTATGAGTACTTGGGTAGGTGAACATACCATTATTTACATCAGATCTTGTCTTTATGTTTAATGTTCAAAAAGAGTCTCTGTCGGGGCACCTGGGTGGCTCAGTCGGTTAAGCGGCTGCTTTCGGCTCAGGTCATGATCCCAGGGTCCTGGGATCGAGCCCCACATCGGGCTCCCTGCTCGGTGGAGAGTCTGCTTCTCCCTCTCCCTCTGCCTGCCTCTCTGCCTACTTGTGCTCTCTCTCTATCTCTCTGTCAAATAAATAAATAAAATCTTTAAAAAAAAAAAAAAGAGTCTCTGTCAAGTTAAAGAATTTCTTTATCCACAGATTTGACTTTTAAAGTGTAGGATAGGGGTGCCTGGGTGGCTCAGTCGGTTGAGCATGCAACTCTTGATTTCGGCTCAGGTCCGGATCTCAGGGTCATGAGATTGAGCCCCAGGTCGGGCTCAGCACTCAGCGGGGAGTCTGCTTGAGATTCTCTCTCTCAGTCTCCCTCTGTTCCTCTCCCTGCCTGTGCTCCCTCATACTCTCTCTCTCTAAAATAAGTAAATAAAATCTTAAAAAAAAATAAAGTCTAGGATAAATGGCAGAAAGGACTGATTATAAGGAAGTCTTGGTAACCCACATTTAAATTTGCCTCTCAGTGGTTAAAATGAATAAGTGTTTTAAATTTGTAGAAAAGTTTAATGCAAAGTATGAAAATGAACTATTAGCATATGAAATTCTTTTTTTGTATCAACTTTCTCATTCTTCCCATAGTTTTATTTGGCCTTTCTTATTTGAGTAAGCTTCTCTCCCAAGATACACTGATGTTACATATATTCTTTATAATATGGTCAGTGTCTCATGGACAGTTAGAAAAAATATTTATTTTGTCGGTATTAAAACTGTTTGACTTGGTCTTAAAATTATAAAAGTTCTTTTGGGGTATTAGTCAAAGGAAGAAACAGTCTGGACTTTGTTGTTGTAATCGATTTGGTACTGTTGTCCCTGATTTACTTGTTAGGCAACAGGAGCCTGTCTGGGGTTTTCTTATGACTGTTAAATTTAAAAACAAATCTGTAGAAGATTGAGCTTTCTTTTCCTCAAGACTATGTGATAGCATTTTCATCCTGAGAAACTGAACTCTAGTGTTTGCATTGTTTTAGGGAACCATGATACAACATAGGGCATTGATCCTTTTTATAGTGATATTTCATATCTGAATGTCATCATGGCTTTCCCAGACCAAATATGTCTTGGAGATTTGATCTTGCTTTATTTGAAAGTGCAAGAAAGAGATCTGAGTAAGGCCATATTTCATGTAGTGTTTCTCACCTATTCAGCAGTAAGACATGAGGAAATATGGCCGCACAGTGCTTTTACCACATTCACAGCAGCGTTCCAGCTAAAATGCCTAACAGAAAAAATGTGTGTGTGGGTGTTGAAGGTGAAGGGTTGTATGGTAGGAGTTGCAGTTGTAACCTTGGGAGAACCAAATAGTAGACTCCGTGTTACGTATGAAAATTGTTTTAGTAAAAGCAGTTTAGTAATTAAGAAAATATACAGAAAAGTCTTAATGTGTTTCTTTAAAATCTGTACTAATATACATTAAATCAAACTGTCATTGTTTACATTCTAGTTAATTTCCATTTACACACACACACACACACACAGCGAGGGCAAAAGATTGTGTACTGTTCTTTTTCTCTGAATGGTTTCTATTCTAGGTTTTAAATTCATTCTTAGAAAATAGCATTGTGTCATTTGAGACACCATGACTGATGAAGCCATACCATACTGTAGGTACAGTGTAGGTTCGTGGTGCTTCCAGCTATCATCTGCTTTAGGAGGAAGCACTCACAGATGGGCATTCATGTTTGTCCAGTAGCTTTTGGAATGGCATTTATTTTTAGACTTGGTTGGAAAAAAGGATACTTTTTCTAACATTCTAGCACTGTGGGGAGTTGCCCAATCTCCTTCATAGCAATAGTTCAAACTTGTCTACCACTGACTCACAAATCTCTCATTTTCTGATTTCTAATTTATAGAGTGAAGTTATTACCTACCATTATCACTATGTTAAAATAGTTCTTTGACTAGAACATTTAGAGATTATCATAGTCCTTAGAATAGAATAGTCCTTAAGGATCATGAGAAGAGCCCTTCTGTAAATAAGAAGGAGGAATATGAGGCAGAAAAGGAAAAGCAGAGATGTTTTAATTATTTTAAGAGGGTGCCTGGGTGGCTCAGTTGGTTATGCGGCTGCCTTCAGCTCAGGTCATGATCCCAGGATCCTGGTTTCGAGTCCTGCATCGGCCTCCTGCTTCTCAGGGAGCCTGCTTCTCCCTTTGCCTCTTCTCTCTCGCTCTCTCTCATGAATAAATAAATAAAATCTTTAAAAAAATTATTTTAAGAAAGAAAAATTTAATTTTGGAGTTATCATATGTAGTGTATTAAGCCAAATATATTATGTACAGTATGTCACTTATCAATCCTATAGAGTAGGTAATATTTTTCCCATTTTCCAGATGAGGAGATTGTCACTCAGAAAGTCACACATAGACCACATTGTAGGTATATGGTAGAGCAAAATTTTGAACCCAGGTGTAATTGAATTTGAAAGTGAAATATTTAGTTGCTAAATGTTATTCTCTGGTAAGTAATAGCTTTTAAGAGACTTTTAAGTTGACATCTTAGTTCTGAAATTCCTTCTTATGAAGGGATTTTGCACAATGGTGATGTATATACAATGAACACAAAAATAAACTACTAATGCATACAATAAATGTGATCTTTTAGAGATATGACCTCTAGGACACCTAGCAATTATTACTAACCCTCGGTCATGAAAGGTCGTGGTTCTTTGGCATTTAAGGTTAGAAATGTCTATCATATAATCTAGTTTAGTCTTTTCTAGTATTATTGACAGATATATAGACTGGCAAGTGTGACATATAGTTCGAAACACAGAGATGATATAGTGCATAATTGAACAACATCTTTAAAACTGTGTACTTTTATTTTAATTAATTAATTAATTTAGAGCATGAGCAGGGAGAGGAGCAGAGAGAACGGGAGAGTGAAAATTCCAAGCAGAGTCTGCAATGAGCACGGAGCCTGAAGTCGGGCTTGATCTTACAACCTGGAGATCATGACCTGAGCCAAGACTAAGGGTCTGTTGCTCAACGGACTGAGCCACCCAGGTGCCCATAGAACTGTGTACTTTTAAAATCAGTCTGTAGATGCCCAGATCTTTCAATCAGATCTTTGCTTGTATCTCCATAATAATGTGATTTTAAGTGAGAAGCTTCTAACTTTAGTTAAACTAGATGACTTGGTGAACAAACTTTAATTTTTTGCAATGTTTTTATTGGTTTATAGCATGATAAGACTAATAAAAGTTCATATACGTGATTGGTTGGTTGGTTGCTTTATTAATTTTCTGCCTTATTTGAAATGATACTGTGAGTTAGAAGATACTGCAGAAATCCAAATAGGTAACAATGGCTTGGAATATGGTATTATATTTCTTCTAGGTTCTTGCTTTTTTCTTTTAAATCTAGAATGATTTATTTTGATTGGCTAAATTTTTCTGGAAGCTGTAAAGCCATTTCACAATTCCCTGCTTTTAATACCATGACTGTTTTTTTGTCGTCTGCAGAAATTAATGCTTTTGGGATCCCCAGTCAGTGTTTTTTTTTTTTTTTTTTTTTTTTTTTTTTTTAAAGTAGGCTTCATGTCCATTGTGGAGCCCAACACAGAGCTTGAACTCACGACCCTGAGATCAAGACCTGAGCTGAGATCAAGAGTCGGATACTTAACCGACTAAGCCACCCAGGCGCCCCTCCACCATCCCAGTCAGTTTTTATGAGCCTGGAAGGATAGAGAGGTAGCATTAACAATTACCCAATGACATATATTACCAGTATCACAACCCAGGTCTATTTTATAGTATGTGACTTTTCATAGGCATTTTACCCTTTAATAATCTGTTATATCTGCTACCAAAAAAAATGTGTATATTGTAAAAAAAAATGATATTCTGTAACATTGGATTTATGATCTAGAATATAGATTAGCCCTTAAAATATTCTTTCAACATAAAATACAATTTTCCCCAAACTTAATCTTACCAGTGTCACAAAGATAATAAATTTAATTGTGATCCTCAAAGTCTGATGTGAACATCACTTAATCTCAGAAAATTTTATGCAGTATTGGAGTCTAGCCTTTAGGCTGTCTTTATAATCTGTGAAATAAATCTGTCTTAACCATGAGGCATGTTAGTACAAGGCTTTCTTGGTATTTCAGTAATTAAACTCTTTGGGATGGAATCCAAGGTGAACCTTTCTTCTATCTATCTGTATGAGTTTTTTGATGTTTAAGAAGGGCCTTAGAGTACAGAAACTATATAAAACTATATGAAAGTTCCTGGCTATCAGGTTATTTATTTAAACATTTAAAAACCATTTTTTCCTTCACCTTTGTATTTAACTTAAACATTAAAACTCCCTTAAGCAGTCATTTGCATGTTCAGACTTAGTAAATGAAGATCTCTGAAACATACAAAGCTCTGTTTATAAATGTGATATAGTCAGTTCCCTTAAAAAAAAAAATCAAGTGAAAGCCTAGCAAGACTAAAATCAGAACAAGCAAAACCTTTCTAGATATTTAATTTTAGAAGATCTGATACACTTTTACTTACCATTAATGATTGGCTTCCCTTTCCATGCTTATATTGAAATATGTATTTTCTTTATTATTTGAAAATCAAAGAATTTCTTCCACTTAGGTGTGCTGTTTTTTTCTACCATGCTTCTCTTTTCTTCTCTATCTCCCCTCCTCTTAAGATCTTCAGAATACTGTTCCATCTTCTTTCTCTCAGTCCCCTTTGGATACTCTTAAATTTACCATGATTTTACGCTACCAGAAACCCTAGTTTTTTGCTAATATGTTTTAATGTTTTTGGTCATTTATTCAGATTTAATTATATGTATCATTGCTTAGTGCTTACTGTTGTTTCCTTCTTATCATCTGCCATCTTAATGTGTCTCTTCTGGTTCATTTGTTTCCTGGTGGATATTTTCTTGAGTAGTTTGACATAAGTTCTGTGAGCGACGTATTCTGACTTCTTGCATTGCTCATGCCATTTTCCCCCCTTTTCTTTCATAGGTAATTTGTACTTTCTGTCTGAATGCTTGTAACATTTTCTTTTTATCCTTAGTTCACATGTATTTTATCATCAGTTCTTCAGCTTGGAGCTCAGTGACTTTGAATCCATAGATTCAGACCTTCATGTTAGGACAGATTTTTTATTGTTACCTATTATTTATTTAATTGTTGCCTCTCTATCTGCAGTAATTGTCTCCTTGTGAAACCTATTTCTTGCATGTCAAGTCTCCTTAATCTGTCCTTTACTCATGGTATATTTCTCTTTACATTTTTATTTTTTGTTTTGATGTATTTCTTGTACTCGTTCTTTAGGCCACTAATAAAATCTTCTTTAATCTTCCAAATTCAATCTGAGTAGGAAAATAATTTTAAAGTGTTGTTTTTCACATATAGATATAGCATATACACTGGCACATGTAAATAATACATTTATGCTATTGTGTTTTTCAGCTTTGTGACTTTATTCATTCTGTACATGTGCTATTTGTTCTGACTGAACAGAATTTATGCTTTCAACTACTAAGCTAGATATCTGCCCTTCTTTGCCTCCAATTTTAGTAGTCCCATGATGCATATAGCTTCTCGTAGGTGCAAACACCCACATTTAGGAGCCCTAGTCCTTCTAATTGACGGTTTAATTTCTTTACAGAGTAATTTTACAGTTTTTATTAATTCCTTGGGGGCAAATACCTCTTTTGTTGTGGAGAGAAGTGGGAGTGTAGCCTCCTTCAGCCTCTCTGTTTCTTGTTTGGTTTACCAGTCAGTAAGATCCCACTTGATTTTTGTCTTCCAGAAGTTTATCAAGATCTCTGGCCTGCGGATTCCACCCATATCATTCTGCTGAAGATTTATTTCCTTTTATTTAGCTTTCAGAGACTTTTCGGAGACTTAGGGTCGGTTTCTTAACATATGTGCAGTCTTGAATTGGAAGTCTACTGGTACTTTTTTTCATGACTTTTGAGAGGAAACCTCTGAAGAGAGCATTCAGTGAGGCAGAATCTTGGTGTCTGTTACCCGGTCTAGTGGGTCTCTAGAGATGTGAATGGCTTGTTTCAGTGTCTTCTGCAGGATGTAAAGTGGAAACTTCCAGGAGAAAACAGTCTGCCAAATCTGGAGTGACTGATATGTGTTAATGCATTTCAATGCTCCTATCTGCAGAACAGCGCTATTAATAGTGAATCAGATAGTAACTAGTTAGAAGATGTAATAGATGAAAAGGTGCCAATTTTAAGAACAACAAAAATAAAACACCAAAATAAACTTAATAAGGAACTGAGACATATTTGAAGAAAATATAAAGCATTACTGAAGGACATAAAAGAAGTTTGGAAGAAATGAAAAGATACACCTTGTTCATAGCTGGGAATATTCAGTGTCATCGAGATGTCAGTATATTATAAATTCATGTGATAATAAGAATGCTTTTTAAAAACGTAGACAAATTGATCTTGAAATAAGTTGATCTTGGTTTAATAACTTTGCCAAGGAACTTTGGGAAGACCAAAAGAAGCAAGGACTAATGCAACCAGATACTGTACTATAAAGTCTCTATAATTAAAACCTTGTGGTGCTGATAGCTGAACAGAAGGCATAATGGGATAGAATGGAAAGCCTAGAAATACACTCAAACACATAGGAAGACTTAGATGTGATGAAGATGGCTTCTCAAAAACCGATAGGGACAATGTGTGCTATTCAGTAAGTACTTTGGGGGAAACTGGATACACATCAGTGAAAATAAAAAAAAAAAAAATTGAAGTCCTACCTCATAGCAAGGATAAATTCCAAAATGATCAAAGATATAAGTGTATTAAATGAAATCATAAAAATTTTAAAAGAACACATGGGAAAATTAAAAAAAATAATTTGGGAATGGGAAGGCTTTTAGAGCTATAATTTAAGATGCAAAACCCATAAAGGAAAGAGTTATGAAATTTAACTACATAAAATATAAAACATCTGTATTATAAAAAATAAGCAAGGACAAATACAGCCTGGGAAAAATACTTGGAACTCATATTACAGATGAGGGACTAATCTCTTTAATATATAAAGAACTAAAAATAGATAGGAAAAGACCAACCCAATAGAAACATGGGCTAATGTATCAAAAGGATTTTTTTCATTGTGGAGAATTTGTTCTTCAGATATACTTGCACATATGTAGAAACAACATATTTACAAACTTACTGTAGCATTGTTTGTAATTCCAAAAGATTGGAAATAATTCAAGAATCTATCGGTAAGGGACTGGTTAAATTATGGAATATCTGCACAGTGGAATATCATACAGTTGTGAAAACAGCAGAGAAGCTCTTTATATACTCATATGGAAATTAGAATACTCCAGGAAATATTAGAAAATTACTCAGTGGTGTATAAATATACTTTTCAGGAAAAAGTGGGTTGATAATGGAGGAATAAAACTGTTCTTCCATTTTTTTACACAAAGAGCAGCATATTTACACATTGCTTTCATATTTGTTATGGATATATTCTTAATACATGTGAAAAAATTATATATGAATAGATACATTCATAAAGTCTGGAAGAATATATAAGGTAGGGAGCTTGATGGGTAGGAATTGGGCAAGATTTTTGTCTGATAAAATTATAATACCTATTAAGAATTACAGCATATCTGGCATTTTCAGTTGGAAATGACTACAACTCAATTCTACTGGCTTGAGCAAGCAAACCTCTATTCTATTTTCACCACCAAAACAGCTGACCCCATCAGTTTCTTTATTTTCTGGGAATTCTGGGAATATTGGGTTTATGTAAGCATTTAATAGTGTATATAAAGCAACCAGAACAGAGTTCCTATATTTTAAGTAGCTTTATAATCTCATTTATTAATATTCTCTGAAGGTAGGAAAATATATTACTCCTTATGATGACAGTTAATGACTATTAGTTACAGACATAACTAACACCTTGCATCTTCAGTTTTACAACTTCAGCCATGGGTAAAATAAACAGAACCCAAACTCATTACCTACTGAAAGCTCTTCTTTGTAGTGGAATTGAGTCATATTCTTTCACAAACAGATATAAATTGAGTAACAAACCCAATTCTCTCTTGTCTGTGATAGAGTGTAGATGCCTATCTCTTATTTGTCAAATATCACCACAGGCTCAGACCATAAAATGACTTCCTAATCATTTCCCATACCATTGGGGAACAGCTTATTGGCCATAAGTGTCACAGAACCAGAACCAAACTTAGCAAAGAACCAACAATAAACAAAAACAAAGATTAAGGGAATAAAAGGAGAAAGGTAAAATTCTATTACTGCTTGGAGTTTACTCCAGGGATCAAGAAAAGATACGCCTGAGTGTAAACAGTACCTTAGGTAACACTTCTCAGGCAATGTGTCACTTGGACTTCTCTGTGGAATTTAACACTGTCAAGAACAATTTTTCATAAGCTATGAACAAGATTCATACAAAGATAAAGTGAATATGTTTCAGAGATTTAAATACTTTTTAAATGAGGGAGATGGTAAGGCTGGTTCACACAATTTGAGGAAAGTGTTTTTTTCTCCTTCCTTTTGCTTGAAAATATGCAGGTTCAAATCTGATGTTTTACAGAAAACTCTTGTAAATAAAGCATTAGATTCTTTAAGTTTTATGGTTGGTAATCTTAGCACTCTGTCTTTTCTGTTAGATTTGAAACTATAATGAATCACTGGGTAAAATTTGCCCATAATTTAAAAAGCATGGAAAAAAAGGATCAATTAAACGAATAGATAAGTTTTTATGGATTTGATTCAGTGTTATATGATAAAATGTATATAATATAAACATAATTTTTAAACCTTTTAAAATATGTAATATTTACTGATAAACTTTTTATTTTACACTTTTATTAAGGTATAACTTACATATAATAAAATCCACAAATCATGAGTGTATAGCTTAAAGAATTTGTATAAATGTGTATATCCATGTAAACACAACCCAATTAAGATATAAATTAACTTTAGCATGCCACAAGACCCTTCCCCCTCCTAGTTAATACCTGTTCCAAAGGTAACCATTATTCTGACTTCTGTCACAGTAGATTTGTTTTACCTGTCTTTGAACTTCATGTAAATAAAATTATACATGTACTCTTTCCCTCCCAGCTTTATAGAGCTATAATTGTCATATAATATTGCTTAAGATGTTCAACGTGATGATTTGATACACTTATTTATTGAGATTAGCATATACTTTTGTCAGGCTTCTGTTTCTCAACACTTATGGGATCCATCCATTTCTTGCAAATGGCAGCAATAATTCTTTTTCCTTTCTGTGTAGTTTTATATGGAAAATAGTGCAGATTACTTACCTATTGTATTTGGCTTTCCCCTCCATTATTAAGTGTATGGTAACAGTATGTATAAATATTTGATTTTTGCATTTGACCTTATTTCCTGTGATTTTGCTGAGTATCTTAACACATTGTGTCATCTTCAAGTGATGACAGTTCTATTTTCCCTTTATTTATTTATTTATTTATTTGTTTGTTTGTTTGTTTGTTTATAAGTTAGGCTCCACGCCCAGCATGGAGCCCAAAGCAGGGCTTCAACTCACAACCCTGAGATCAAGACCAAAGGTGACATCGAGTCGGATGCTTAACCGACTGAGCCACCCAGGCCCCTTCCCTTCTAATTTTTATACCTTTTATTTCTTTTTTAAAAAAACTAATACATCAAGTGCAATGTTGTAGAGAAGACATTCTTATCTTGTTCTGACCTTATTGACCATGCTTGTCATTAGGAAAGCATCAGTATTTCACCATTAACTATGATGTTATCTGTGTGTGTGTTTTAATAACCTTCATGTATCTATATTTAGAAAAATTATGACAAGTTATTAAATTTTACCTATTAAAATGACATAATGTTTTTATTCCTTTATTTTAATCATATGGTCAGTTATAGCAATTGATTTTAGAATGTTAAAGCAGTTTGCATTTTGGACTAAAACTTACTTGGACATGGTGTGTATATATATATCCTTTTGTAAACCAGTGGGTTTGATTTGTTACTACTTTGTTTAGAAGTTCTGTAGCTATGTTAATGATATTGACCTACAGTTTTCTTTTCTATTAATGTCTTTATTAGCTTTTGTTATGAAGACTGTCCTACCTCATGGAACAGGTTGAAAAGGGGTCTTCCTTTTATTTTTATACTCTGGAGGAATATAATATTGCTATAATTTATTCCTTGAATGTTGGAAAGAATTCACCAATGAATCCATTTGGGCCTGGAGTTTTCTCACAGATTCAGCTTCTTTAAAGCTATAGGACTTTTCAAAATTATTTGGTTTCTTGTTTCAGTTTTGGTTGTGTTCTTCAGGGAATTTGTCCATTTCAGTGAAATTCACAAATATATTGGAATAAAGTTGTTTGTAATGTCCTCAGAATCTTTTTGTCTATAGGCTTTTTAGTTATAACTCTCTTTTCATTATTTACATTTTGTGTTCTGTTTTTTTTTCTTGTTGAAACTTCCTAGGTGTTGTCTATTTTATTAATCTTTCTAAGAGTCAGCTTTCTATTTCACTGATTTTTTATTTAAACATTTTTTTTCTTCTTTCTACTTTCTTGGAACAATGTGCTATTCTTTTTCTAGCTTTTTGTAATAGAAGCTTAGAACATTTGTTTTCGACTTGCCTTATTTCCAGTAACATGCATTTAGAGGTCTGGAATTTGCTCTGTTTTAGTTGTATACCACACGTTTTAATCTGTTGTATTTTTATTATCATTTAGATAAAAATATTTTCTCATTTTCATTGTGATTTCATGTATTCAATTCATGAATTACTCAGAACTGTGTTTTGTTATTTCCGTATATTTGGGAGAATTTCTAGTTATCTTCCAGTAATTGATTTTTAGTGTAATTCTGTACTGGTCACAAAACACTTCATTCATGTTAAATTCTTTATATTTGTTGAGACCTACTTCATTGTCTAGATTATGTTCTCTTCCTTTCATGAGTGGTTTCTCTGTTGCATGTGATGCTATTTGATAGCATTTTAACCACAGTAGAACGTCTTTCAGAATTGGAGTTAGTCCTCTCAAGTCCTGCCGCTGCCTTATCAACTAAGTTTATGTGATATTCAAAATCCTCTGTTGTCATTTCAACAATGTTAACAGAATCTTCACCAGGAGTAGATCCCATCTCAAGAAACCACTTTCTTTGCTCATCCATAAAAGCAACTCCTTATCCATGCAAGTTTTATAATGAGATTGCAGCAGTTCAGTCTTTAGGTTCTAGTTCTAATTCTAGTTTTCTTGTTCTTTCCACCACATCTGTAGTTACTTACTCCAGTCTTGAACCCCTCAAAGTCATCCAGGAGGGTTAGAATAAACTTCTTTCAGTCTCCTGTTTATGTTGATATTTTGGCCTCTTCCAGTCAATCAGATGAACGTTCTTAATGGCATCTAGAATGTTGAATCCTTTCCAGGCAGAGTAGATTTAGTATAATTCCTAAGGCTCTTAGCATTTACAGAATGGTAAATGAGCACTGGTTTCAACTTAAAGTTACCTGCATTAGCTCCTAACAAGAGAGCCAGCCTGTCCTTTAAATCTTTGAAGCCAGGTGTTGACCTCTGTTGAAATTCTAGATGGCATCTTCTAATTTAAGGCTGTTTTGTCTATATTGAAAATCTATTGTTTAGTGTAGCTACCGTCATTAATTATCCTAGCTAAATCTACTGGATAACTTGCTACAGCTTCTGCATCAGCACTTGCTCCTTCACTTTGCACTGTTACGGAGACGGCTGGCTGCTTTCCTTAAACTTCATGAATTAACTTCTGCTAGTTTCAACCTCTTCTGTAGCTTCCTCATCTCTCTCAGCCTTCACAGAATGGAAGGGAGTTAGGGCCTTGCTCTGGGTTAGGCTTTGACTTTAAGGGAATGTTGTGGCTGGTTTGATCTTCTATCCAGACCACTAAAATATTCTCCCTATGAGTGATAAGGCTGTTTTGCTTTTTTATCATCCGTGTGTTTGCTTGAATAGGAAATGCAAGAATTTTTCCTTTGCATTCATAACTTGGCTATTTGGCATAAGAGACCTAGCTTTTGGCTTATCTTGGCTTTTGACACAACTTCCCCACTAAACTTAATAATGTCTAGCTTTGGAAATAAAGTGAGAGGCATTTGAGGAAGAAAAGGGGTGCTTGGGTGGCTCAGACGGTTAAGTATCTGACTCTTGATTTTGGCTCAGTTCATGATCTCAGGGTTGTGAGATCGAGTCCCACATCTGGTTCTGTGCTGGGTGTGGAGCCTGCTTAAGATTCTCTCTCTCCCTTTTCCTCTGACCCTCCCCCTACTCTCCTCTTCTAAAAAAAAAATTATAAAAATAAAGTGAGAGACCTTTGACTCTTCTTTCACTTGAATACTTAGAGACTATTTTAGAGTTATTAGTTGGCCTAATATGTATATTGTTTTGTCTCAGAATAGGGAGGTATGAAGAGAGGGAGAGAGATGGGGGGAATGGCTGGTTGTTGGAGCAGTCAGAACACAATGGCCAGTTGGTGGGGGGGGGATCAGAAAAATGCATTTATTAGGTTTGGTATCTTATGTAGCCATAGTTAGTGGCACCCTAAAACAATTATAATGATAAAATCAGAGATAACAGATTACAGATTGCCATAACAAATACAATAGCAATGAAAAAGTTTGAATACTGGGAATTACTAAAATGTAACAAAGACATGAAGTGAGCAAATGCTGTTGGAAAAATGGTGCTGATAGACTTCTCAACACGGGGTTACAACAAACCTTCAATTTGTAAAAAATGCAGTATCTGTGAAGTATAATAAAGTGAAGAGCAATGAAATGAGGTATGCCTGTGATAATTTTCCATGTCTTCCTCTTCCCAACTCCTGGCAACCACCGAATATACTTTTTGTCCCCCTGTGAATTTGACTCTTTTTGGACATTTTGTATATATGCACTAATAAAATATATAGTCTTTTGTGTCTGACTTTCATGTAGCATGTTTTAACTATTCATTCTTGTGGTAGGATGAATCAGCATTTCATTCTTTCTGTTTTTATGGTTGAATAATATTTTTATTGTGTAGATTTTTGGTACATTTTGTTTGTCCATTCTTCAGGTGATAAGCATTTTGGTTGTTTCTACTTTTTGGATATTATAAATAATACTGGTATGAATATTCATGTATAAATTCATGGTGGACATATGTTTTTATTTTTCTTGGTTAAATAGTTAGGAATGGAACTGCAGAATTATATGGTATTTCTCTATTTAATATTTTGAGAAACTGCCAAACTATTTTCTACTGTGGCTGTACCATTTAAATTCCTACCTGCAATGAATGAAGGTTCCACTTGCTCCACATGTTTGCTAACTAGTCTGGTCCTTTTTTATAATTATTAATAATATATTTGAATGAATTCTACCACCTTCATACTTATTTTTTAATTTGTCTTGTTCATTCTTTGTACCTTTATTCTTCCTTTCTCTGCTGTCTTCTGGGTTAATCAAGCATGTTTTGTTTTAAAAGATTTTCTCCTCTATCAGCTTTTTAGTTATACAGTTATTTACTTTTATTCTAGTAGTTACTGTAAAATTGCAACATATATCTGACTTACTGTATTCTTTTTGAAAATAGTGCTTATTTCATTTCCCACCAATAGAGAACTACTATATTAATTGACTGCATATGTCTCTCCTACCCTTTGTGCTTTTTTATGTCTGTTATAAAACTTACAGATATTATTTTTATTTTTATGTCAGTTTTTAAACCATTATTTACTTACATTTTCTCACTTTTTCCTTCAGTGTGCTTTTCATGAATTTCTGTAGTTTTGGGATCAGTTTCCTTCAGTCAAAAGAATTCTACTATTTCTTTTATTGTAGGTCTCTTGGTGGCAAATTTTTTCAGCTTTTGTTTGAAAATAACTTATTTTCCCTACTTTTTTTTTTTTTTTAATTAAGTAGGCTCCATGCCAAGTGTGTGGAGCCCAGTGCGGGACCTGAACTCCTGACCCTGAGATCAAGACTGAGCTAATATCAAGAGTCAGACACTTAGCCAACTGAGCCACCCATACGCCCCATTTTCCCTGCTTTTTTAATGGATGACTTGTTTTTTTTTTTAAGATTTAATTATTTATTTGACACAGAGAGACACAGCGAGAGAGGGAACATAAGCAGGGGGAGTGGGAGAGGGAGAAGCAGGCTTTCTGCTGAGCAGGGAGCCCAATGCAAGGCTTGATCCCAGAACCCAGGGATGATGACCTGAGCTGAAGGCAGATGCTTAACGACTGAGCCACCCCAGGGCCCCTAGTGGATGACTTTTAATGAATGATTTTAGAAGATTCTAGGTTGGCAGTATTTTTTCTTCTTACTATGCTGAAGGTTTACTCCATTATCTTTTCATTTCCATTGAAATGTCCTCCTACATTGTTATTGTTGCGTCTTTGAAGTCAACTTGTCTTTTATTCTCTGGCTGCTTTTAAGAATTTCTTGTTTTTTAAGTAGATTTTGAGTATTTTAGTTAAGTTGTGAGTAAGATATACCTAATTTTTTTTTATCCTGCTTGATGTATGTGGGACTTCTTGAATCTCTATTTTGATGACTTCTAGAAGTTTTGGAAACTTTTTAGCCATTATTTTTCAGATATTGCTGTTGTCTTGTTTTCTGTTGCATTATCTTCCTTGTCTCTGATTTGCTAATTTAGACATATCTGAGACCTTCTTAACCAAGTCTCATGTTTTGTGTATTTCTCTTTTTTCTTTGTGTGCTCCAGGGTGGATATTTTCTACTGAGCTGTCTTCTAGTTCACTAATTCTCTCTTTAGTCATTGTCAGTTGTTCTATTAAACCCATCCAATGAGTTACTAATTTCAGATGCTGCATTTTTCAATTTTAGGATGAGCATTTGATTGTTTTTCAGATTCCAGTTGTCTCTTAAAATTCTTAATCTTTTCATCTAGTTTAAAAAATTTTTTATTGAACAAATTAATCATAAATGTTTTTAGTGTTTGATTAAAAACTTGATAAAACTTGGTGAGAATTTAACTGATTTCTTCTTACCAGCTTGTCTCTCCTTGTTCCTGCTTTGCTCTAAGCATTAATTCCTTGTGAACCAGCTCATCGTGGAGATTCCTGTCTTTCTTTAGAGTTTAGACTGTCTGGTTGCCTCAGTTTTCTGATGGATTCAAGAAAAGTTATGATTTCTTAGGCTGTCTTTCTTTTTGTCTTGTTTGGCTGGGAGTAGTGCTTTTTACAGCTTTCACTACATCATAAGCAGAAGGCAGAACTTCATCATAAGCATTTTAAAGTCCCTTTCTGATAATTTTAAAGTCTGAATCAAATGTGAGTCTCTGTTTTGACTTGCCCCCCAATTTTTGCTCATTTGTTTCTGTTTTTTAAAATTTATTTTTATTTTTTTTTTAAAGCATGCCTTGTAATGTTTATTGGATACTAGATTGGATAAAATATTTGCAGAGGATCTGTAGAATATTATTTTCCTCTGAAGAGAGTTATTATTTTTTTCCTGGCACTTCTAATGCTATAAAGTCTTGGTTTTAGGATTTGTTAGAGTTCCTCTATTGCTAGTTTGTCCTTACTCCTAAGGCTTGGCTCTTCTGGAGTTACAAGAGCCCAGGGTATCTTTTCTTTTTTCAATGCTCCTCCATCTTGACAGTGCTTGCTTGCTGACCTCCATCTCTACAGCATGACTGGACTGCTGAAATATCCTGTTGGCTCTTTAGTTGCCTATCAACTGTTTTTGTATAGGTTTCTCAGCACCTTGTCCTACGTACTTGTAGGCTTTGGAATTAGTTGATGGTTTCAGGGGGAATTTCCATGTTTATGGGTTCTTTGCTACATGTATTTTTAGGGGTCATTTTTCACCCTGAAGCCCCATCTGCTTTGGCAACTGTGACTTCCAACCTCTGCCAGCTTAGTCCAGTAAGACTACAATATTATGCTTGGGCTTTATTTCCCATTATTGATTTAGAAAATCTCTTATATGAAAGTAATAATTAAATGTGGAATTTGCTTCATGGGATCTCAGAGAATGTAGCCCCAGAACTCCTACTTGTATTGATTGCTTTCCTGTGCCTTTAGACAAGATGTTTCATATGTTTTGTTTAGCATTCATTGTTGTTCTCAAGAGTGCTAGTTCAATACACTGCTACATAAATTGGTACCATATCCTGGAATTTTACTAATCCTGGAATTTTACTAATGCTTAGCACAGTTCCATTAATTTTGGTGGCTGTTGCAAATCTTTTCCAGGTTCCTACTGTGTTAAACAGATAAAATCAGTCTTATATAATAATTACCACAGACCATGAAGATTACGTAATTATTAACTTTACATTTATCTTTTGGAATAAAAGCGGGTGTTGGGTACATAGGAAAGATCTCTGAAAGCCAGAGTACAAATGGGGAATCAATACTAACCACTAAAGCTCTTAATTAAACTTCAAATCTGACATAATTTTCTATTTTTTGAATTACAGTCACTGGAAGGTTTTCATAGAATTGGGAGTTCTTACCATAGTCTCTCATGTTTTTATATCTAGGAAGATGAAGTCCTCAGTACATTCTGAAGAGGATGATTTTGTTCCAGAACTACATAGAAATGTTCACCCTCGAGAGCGGCCTGATTGGGAAGAAACACTTAGCACAATGGTAAATCAGTTTTATGCATATGTATATGTGTACATTTTACTTATATAAGAGAAGGAACTGGTGAATCCTCATAAACTTTTTTTATGTTGCTTCGTTAATTTATTCAGGAAATATCTATTGAGCAAATAATCTATTCTAAGCAATGTTTTAAACTCTGTGGGCAGAGCCCTGAACAAAACACACAAATTTTCTGCCTTCGTGCAGCTTATATTTTAATGGGTTAGGTGGAGAAGGAAATAATTAAATATATAATATGTCAAATGATGGTTGGTGCTATTGTAGAAAATTAATGCACAGTGGGGTTACAGAGTGGTAGGATAGCGTGGAAAAGGATGGTTGCTAGCTTTATGATAGAGGGGCCACAGAAGGCCTCTGGGAGAAGGTAAAATTTGAGCAGAAGGATGTGAAGGAGTGAGTAGTATGCTTATCTGGAAACATCATTTTAGGCATTGGAAGAACAAGTTAAAGGCTGTGGCGCACCATTAAAAAGTAAGCTGAAAGAAACACAAGTAGGACATGTGGCTGAAATTGAACAAGCCAGGGGAAAAGTAGAAGGAGATGAGGTCAGAGAGTGGTTTGGGTGGATGGAGAGCAGATCATGTAGTTTTTTGTGGTCCATTATAAAGACTTTGGTTTCTTATACTGAGTGAAATGGGAAACCATTGGAGGATTTTTGGCTGAGAAGTGACATGATGTGGCTTAAAATTTTAAAGGAAGTTTCTGGTTTCTGTGAATAGGCTAAAAAGAGGGGCAAAAGAAGAAGTAAGACCAGTTAGAAGGTTATTATAATAGATGAACAGTAATGGTAGCTTGAACTGGAATGGTGGATATGGTGAAAAATGCTTAGATTCTGGAGAGAGTTCTACAGATATAGCCTACTGTTTTTGCTGATGAATGGGATGTTACAGAGTGAGCTAAAGAGGTGTCAAAGATGAATTTTAGTTTGTTGGCGTGTTCAACCTGAAGAATGGAGTTACATTTACTAAAATGCTGGAAAAGCAGTTTTTGTTGGGGGTTGGGTAGAAAAATCCTATGCAGTGTAGTTTTCCACACGACAGTTTGAGATACACATTTAATCCATTATAACTTTTTGCAGTTTGGGTCTGTCAATAAGAACGGTGAAATTCCTTTTGTGAAGAATAAGATTTTACTTAATTGTAGTTAAGTTAATGTTTCTTATCATCAAAATTGAATGCAAATATTCATGTCACTGATGATCTGTAATGAGATTTTACATATTTCATTTTTGAAAGTGCCTTTTCACTCAGGTATTGCCAAATATGGACACCAGTTCATGAGCGTGTGATTTTAATTGAGTCTGTTTGTCTCTTGGAAGGCATTTATAGAATTCTATTAGATTCTTCTCTTGATATTTACCTTTTAGCATAACATTATATTACAAACATCCAATTAAAGGTGAGGTTGAAGCTTCTCAGTTGCAAAGTTAAATGGATTTTGCGGTGTGGAAATTTCCTCTGTACTGATGATCTGAAAAACCTTGCTGGAACTGTAGTTTTAGTTCAGAAAATATGTTCACTGCAAATTTTTGTGGTAATGGAGATCTCCTGTTTTAATGTTTGATAGCTTGGAAAATATGTATGACAGCTCATGATTGTGATTCTAACATTTATCACAGTATGATAAGCTATGTTTTGCTTTTCAATTTTAGGTTAAGTTCATTAAGAAATAGCATCAAATCTGCAGCAAAAACTAATGATGAAAGCTATTTAGCATTCAGTAACTGAGGTTAAAAATAGGTCCAACTGAACTTTTTCTGTTTCACCCATATTTTTTACCAAAATTGGTATAAAGTATCTTAGTAGATTCCACTTCAGGTTGTACTGAATTAATGTTTGTTGAATTTATTTCAGAATATTGTCAGCTGTAGTTGTCCTAGGCAGACTATACATAGGGGCTAATTCTTCAGCCACTTTAAACTCAGTGTTGACTCCTCAGCAACGAAGCAGTATTGGTCACATTTGTTGACTCATCCAGAGTTAAGGAAAACCACTTGAAATCATTTGCCTCATTTTTATTTTTTTTATTTTTTTTATAAAGATTTTATTTATTTATTTGACAGAGAGAGACACAGCGAGAGAGGGAACACAAGCAGGGGGAGTGGGAGAGGGAGAAGCAGGCTCCACGCAGAGCAGGGAGCCCGATGCAGGACTCGATCCCAGGACCCTGGGATCATGACCTGAGCCGAAGGCAGTCGCTTAATCGACTGAGCCACCCAGGCGCCCTACCTCATTTTTAAATTGACTCTTGATTTTGCTCTCAATGCTCTCAAGTCTTCAAGCCTGTATTTACTGAAAGACTATTAGGCTTAAATCAGTTTGTTTTCTCTGGATTTCTTTGCTATAGTCATACATGATTTAATTGATTCACCATTAGTCAGTGGCTTTCCTTGCTCTGCTAACAAATGATCTACTTGGGAATTTACTTTGGATGCAGTCTTGTTTTTATTTTTGTGAAGAAATTCTATGTGATGGCTTATTTACTCTGTATTAGAGTTTTCTAACTTTTCAGGTTGTTGTTTTCCTGTGAGTTGAGAATACTGTGATGAGTGCATGGTTTGGTAATGTTTGATGTATATTCTTTCTTTCAGCACAGCTGTAGTGTCAGCACATAATAAACACAGTATTTTGCCATCTTATTTGATAACGAAACCCACATTCTCCTGTGCCTTAAAAACATGACATTCATAGTCCACTTATCTCTTCTTGGCTTATTTTTTACATGTTGTGTACAAATTGGTAATTTTAAGCACGTGGTATGGTGATACATGTGGAACTTGCAGTGCTGTGGACTTGTAACTCCATAGTGCAGTTTATGGTGTGCTGAGCAGCAGTATGAATTGATGAGAGTGCCTCATAGCTACTCAGCTCTGTCATTGTAACATGAAAGTAGCCATAGATAATACATAAATGAGCATGGCTGTGTTCCAGTAACACTTTATTTATGGACACATATTTGAATTTTATGTAATTTTCACATGCCATTAGATAATCATCCTTCTTTTGATATTTTTCCCCCCAAACACTTAAAAATGTTAGCTTATGGGCTATACAAGAACAGGCATTGGACTGGGTTGGCCCAAGTTTTGGCCCCTGCCTTATGTAATTGTAACTTAAGATGTAAGGCTTTCTGAAACCTTTCAGATAGAAAAATAAATAAAATAAAAATAAAAATAGAATCAAATGGTTCTGTTTTACTTATTATAATATGTTGTTCATATCTATGTTTTAATACTTAATCTCATTCTAGTTAGTTATGGATGTATAACCTCAAAAACTGTGAGTTTTTGAGAAAGGATAAAAATAATCTTGTATTCATCTTATTGAAAGATAAAGTTTAAAGAGGATATAATCATGACTTTCATACAAATATAAAATGAACACATGCCAAGGATATTTATTTAACTCATTAATTAATGAAGGAACCAGTCAAGTGTTACAACTTGATTCAAAGGAGATTTGGTTCAAAGGAGAATTCAGAGTGCCTTACTGTTAGAGATTAATCATGCTAAAATAGATGCAAATGGATGCAAAAACTGGCAAAACTGTTTAGTTCCACTAGACACCATTTGCATTTCTATGGATGGGAATTATTTGTACTATTAGTTTTCTGCAAGTTAACTTCTCTGCAGAGATGGAAAATAGCCTCAGCAAAGACAAGCCCCACACGTCTATCAGATCAATGAATCCCTAGAGGTGCTAGCATCCCATTGAAAACACAGCAGGAAGGGAAGAATGAAGGGAGGGAAATCGGAGAGGGAGATGAACCATGAGAGACTATGGTCTCTGAGAAACAAACTGAGGGTTCTAGAGGGGAGGGGGGTAGGGGGATGGGTTAGCCTGGTGATGGGTATTAAAGAGGGCACGTACTGAATGGAGGACTGGGTGTTAAACGCAAACAATCGTGGAACACTACATCAAAAACTAATGATGTAATGTATGGTGATTAACATAAATAATAAAAAAAAGAAAAGATACTCAATAATCTGGCTCGCTGTTAGTGTGTGGAAACGCAACTGTTTTAATGATTTTGTATTCTGAAACTTTACTGAATTTGTTTATTAGTTCTGACAGACAGTGTTTTGTTGGAGTCTTTAGGGTTTTGTATATAATATGTCATCTAGAAATAGTTACAGTTTTACTTCTTCCTTTCTGATTTGGAGGCCTTTTATTTCTTTTTCTTGCTTAATTGCTCCCGGTAGGATTTCCAGTACTATTTTGAACAGACACAATGAGAGTGGGCATCCTTGTCTTGTTCCTGATCTTAGAGAAAAAGCTTTTAGCTTTTCATCATTGAGTATGATATTAGCTGTGGGCTTGTCATATATGGCCCTTATGTTGAGGTACATTCCCTGTATATCATCCAGATTGAGAATTTTTATCATAAATCGATATTGAATTTTGTCAGATGCTTTTTCTGCATCTATTGAGATGCTCATATGATTTTTATCCTTCATTTTGTTAATGTGGTGTATCATGTTGATTGATTTGTGGCTGTTGAACCATCCTTTGATCCCTGTATGAATCACATTTGACCATGGTGTATGATCCTTCTAATGTATAGTTGGATTCAGTTTGCTAAATATGGTTGAGGATTTTGCATCTATATTCATCAGGGATGTTGTCCCATAACTTACTTTTTAAAGATTTTATTTATTTATTTATTTATTATTTATTTATTTATTTATTTATTTATTTATTTATTTATTTATTTATTTATTT
>NW_023270387.1:23855157-24133069 GCF_011800145.1 Mirounga leonina | reverse complement strand
TTTATTTATTTATTTATTTATTTATTTATTTATTTATTTATTTATTTTAGAGTGTGTTTGTGGGGAAGGGGCAAAGGGAGAAGGAGACAGAGAATCTCAAGCGGACTCCACACTGAGTGAGGAGCCTGAGGCAGGGCTCGATCTCATGACCCTGAGATCATGACCTGAGCTGAAAAGATGATTAACCGACTGAGCCATCCAGGTGCCCCTGTAATTTACTTTCCTTGTAGTGTCCTTGTCCGCCAGGTAATGCTGGCCTTGTATAATCAGTATGAAAGTGTTTCCTCTTATTTTTTGGAAGAGTTTAAGAAGGGTTTGTATTAGTTCTACTTTAAACGTTTGGTAGAATGCACTAGTGAAGCTGTCTGATCCTAGATTTTTATTTGTTGGGAGGTTTTTGATTACTGATTCACTCTCCTTACTAATAATTGATCTGTTCTAAATCATTTTAAAATTAAAACAACAAACCCTACAGTAGTACCCTATCCTTTTGTGATTTATAGTTTACTTATTGCTCTTCATAAATTTCTAACTAAATAGCTATAATATAAGCATTATAAAAAATCTAATAAAAGCTATAGTTTTTCTTAATTATTAAGTGAAATACTTATTTGCAACTATTTAGCAGTGAAATAATTTAGTGAAAAGTTAGGTTCTTAAAAAGATAAGGTAAAAAACCTGAAGAGATAATCTTTAACCAGTTCTGATTTTTTTTTTTTAAGATTTTTTTTTTTTTTATTTGAGAGAGAATGAGAGAGCACATGAGAGGGGGCAGGGTCAGAGGGAGAAGCAGGCTCCCCGCCGAGCAGGGAGCCGGATGCGGAACTCGATCCCGGGACTCCAGGATCATGACCTGAGCCGAAGGCAGTCGCTCAACCAACTGAGACACCCAGGCACCCCCAGTTCTGAATATTTTAACTAAAACCACCTTACATCATACTTCTTAGTGTTTTATTGTGTATTTTATTTTTAGTATTGATTATATAGTAATCTCAGAATGGATCCTGTTAATTCTCAAGGATTTTTTTGGGGGAACAGTTTTTCACTTGAGTTTTTTTTTTTTTTACCATTAAAATCAGCATGTTCAAGGCTAATGGCTAAAACAGGTCATGTTGTATGTAGTAAAGAAGTTGTTACTGACAAAATAGAATCTATGGTCCTTGGTCAAAATGCTCATAGATGCTAACAACCAGAGCCCTGAAAATTAAAACAAGTTATAAATGCTGAATTTCCAACAAAACAAAAATTTTACAAAGGAAGATAACAAGTTAATGCTCAATGTTGTTAACATGTATGTGTGCCTCAGCACATGCCCTCCCCTTTTCCTTTCTCATAAACAGACACGTGTGTGTTTGGCTCGTGTGTGCACATGTGTGCTCTCTCCCACATACGCATACTTTCTCACACACATGTAATCGCAGCCACAATCACTCCTGAAGGGTTGGCTGGCTCTTTTCCTCTGCCTTTCTTCTTCCCACCTGCTAAATGCAGGCATATACAGGGGGTCTGTATTTTGTTTATTTATGCTTGTTTCTTCCCACTTCTTTACTGTTCCTGCAGATCGGACTGTCATCTCTATACAGATGACTTCCATGTCCATATCTCTAGCTCTGTAAGAATTCATTCCCCACTGGAAGATCCTATAGAAACTGTGACCTATGGAGGTTCACTAAATTTCAGTTTTCCTCCTCCCAGAAATGAGTTACTTCCTTTTAACTTGATGGTTTATGTTAATAATACTAACTTCATTCCAGTCACTCAGGTCAGAATCCTTGCATTTGTTATACATCATTTTGCTCCAGTTATATGGCCTCCTCACTCTTTCTCAAATATGCCAAGTATTCTACCACTTCAGGGCCTTTGTATTTATGTTCTCTTCTCCTGGGGAGTGCATGATCTGCAAAGCTTGCTCTGCTCCTTCCTTCTGGTCTCTTCAAATGTTACAGTTAAGTGCTGCCTTTACTCACTCTCTTAGAGTTAATAATAGCCCTTCCTTCCTCTCTGCCTTTTTTACGGGGCTTTAATTTTCTCCATAGTACTTGCAAATGTAATTTGTATCATTATTATCTTTCTTTTCCTTTAGATTATAAGCTCCTTGAATATAGGGACTTTGTCGCTTCTGTTTACTGTTTCATCCCCTGTGCCTGGCATAATAAATTCTTAGTAATATTTTTTTTTGAATGAATGATACTGTCATTCTCTGGACAAATAGAAACACTTGTTTTTCCTTGAAAATGCCCTGAATTTTTCTGTTTTATTATCCTATCTTTATTACCTGCTTTATTATTTATTAGATGTTAATATGAATTTTCTTCTTTCTTTTCTATTCTCTCTTTCTCTTCTCTCCTTTCTTTTTTTAAGATAAAAGTGAGACCATTGGTACATTTTTCTTAGACTTTTCAAAAGTACCCTTTGTACTGGACCATTTCCCCCGTCTGTTGCCTACTTTCTAAAGAGGAACGAGGATTGATTAAAACAGCTGGATTATTTCCTCCTGAATAATCTTGAGGAAGAGGTAATTTTGGAGGAGGTGTGTATTTTGTTTATTCTCCTTTATTAATAGTTGTCCACTCTGTTTGGTACTTAGACTGGTTCCTTTTACCCAGTTGAGCTATAAAAACCCTACAGTTTGAATAAAAGACTTTTGGGTGAATTTTAGTTATAACTCAGAGAAACTGAAGGTGTTTATCATTTCACAGTCTTTAAAAACTGAATGTTTTGTTTAGTTTTCCTTTCTGAATAATCACAAATGCAACCATTGATTAATATGCAAAGCCCAGGTTTTGAATTCCTGCCAAATATATTCAGAACTCTTCAATAAACAACTCCAAGCCCACCCCATTCCATGGTGCATCCTTTTCTGGCTGAAGATTGTGGGAATTCTCTGGCATGAATCAAAGCGGCATTTATTATTGAAGATAATTAATGTACTGCTGAGAGTTCTGAGATATGTATTAGGTGAACCATATGAAATTGTTAGTTTTATAGGTTAAACAAGCTCAAAATTGGCAGTTTTATAAGGTTAAGCCCAAAATCTTTTGTACTGTTGAACTGATCTCAAACCGAGTATTTTATTGTTAATTATTAAACTGAAAACTACGGTTGACCTTGGACAACACGGGTTTGAACTGCGCAGATCCACTTCTGTGTGCATTTTCTTGGATAAATACCTGGTACTGTAAATATATTTTCTCTTCCCTGTGATTTTCTTAATAATATTTTCCCCTAGCTTCCTTTATTGTAAGAATACAGTATATAATACATATAACATGCAAAATATTGACAATTTATGTTATTGTTAAGGCTTCTGGTCAGTAGTAGGCTCTTAGTAGTTAAATTTTTGGGGAGTCAAAAGTTATACTCAATTTTTAATTGTGCAAGGGGTCAGAGTCCTTAACTCCTGTGTTGTTTAAGGGTCAGTTGTACATTCTAAATATTGTGCTATTTAAGGCATTTAGTGATCTGGATGTTACTTTTACTGAGAGAATTTGTTATATAGCTTTTCATAAAATTTTTTTAACTTAGGAAACATTCAGGGAGAAAGTACATGAAACGTGCAGTTGGAGGAGTAATGATTCTTATAGATCTCAACTAGAGTGTCATGGATAGTCTAGAATCTTGCTATTTCTTTCTTTAATAGAAGTTTCCCAATGAGGTGTCTCCCTCATTTGTGGTTCTTTCTTCCCTTCTACTATTCTTTTGTTCATACCTTTCCTTATTTCAGAAAGAACTTGTATTTTATGTTTTATAATATATATTTAAATATTACATGCAAATTTTTATTAGTAGATCTGGTGTACAAAATTCAAATGTAGAAACAGATCAATATCATTTTCTAGCAGCACTGAAGACTAGCAATAATTTACCAGAACAAAGTCTCTATAAAGGTAATAGTATACTGTTTTTAGATTTTCCTAAGAACCTTAATAGAAAATATCTGATAAATTTATTTACAACATTGGAACCCTGTATTTTCAGCAAATAAAATACTCGCTGAATAAGGAGGATTATCTTTAATGATTGGGACAGATGGGAGTGAGATGAAAGAAAGAATGAATCTCCATTATAGAGAAGTATATATTTCAGAATATTTAACAATTTTGCTCATATGTCATTGTTTTTATTTTTATGTTGATTTACCAGATGTTGCCTGCTGGAGGATTTGTGATTATTATAGTAATGGATCTTGCTGATAACTTTTCCTAAATTATTTTAAATGTTCCCTGAATAATTTTTTTCTTGCTCTTAATTGGTTTTCTCTGAAGAGACATTATTTTGTAGTGGAATTGAACTTTAAGGCAACTTCTTCATTGTGAAGGAATTAATTTTATAATCACTTTTTAAAATCATAGGGTTTTTGTTTTTTTTTTTTTTTTGCTTTAGTAATCTCACCCGGTTGTTCCCTTTCAAAATAGAAAATTAAATAGGAATAATTATATAGTTTACTCCTGGATCTTATTTGATAGTTATTTGTATGCTTTGGGAGTTATCCTTGTACTTAAATCTACCTGCCTCCTTTGGTTCCAAGGTCTTTTTAGCACTTGCACGTTAGAAGTTCAGTTCTGGATACTATGTTGGAGGAAATAAGCGAAGAAAATTATTTAATATTAAGGGTATTTTGTTGTATCAAAATTCTTTTGAAAATATTCACACAGATAACTCAGTTAATTTAATTTCTTGGTAATATACTTACTCTTTAAGAATTGGGGCACCTGGGTGGCTTAATTGGTTAAGCATCCAACTCTTGATTTCGGCTCAGGTTGCGATCTCAGGGTTGTGAGACTGAGCCTCAACTCAGGCTCCGCAAGCCTGCTTAACATTTTCTCTCTCCCTCTCCCCCTCCCTCCACTCTCTCCCTCTCTCAAAAAAAAAATCATTTTAGTGATATTGTTGTTCAACATAATATATGGTAGATTTAACAGATTTAGCTTTTCCATGGTATTGGGATAATTATTATTACATTTCCCCTTATTGTCTCTTGTTCCTTTGTAAGAAAGGAATAATACTTAGACCAATTAAAATTTAATAGCCTCTATAAACATTTTTCATTTCAGAGATTTGTTCCACGTGTGTCCTGTGGTGAAACTATGGTTGAATGGACACTGGCAGTCCCATTTGCTTTTCTTGACAGAATGGATTTCATATTCAAATCTTGGTTTTTCAGTTATGTAGATTGTAATGCATATGTATATGTATAGATCTTCCTTGACTTATGATGGGGTCACATCCTGATAAACCAATTGTACGTTGAAAATACTTTAAGTTGAAAATGCATTTTTTTTTGGAAAATGCATTTGATACATCTAACCTACTGAACGTTATAGCTTAGCCTAGTCTATCTTAAATGTGCTCAGAATACTTACATTAGCCTACAGTTGGGCAAAATTATTTAACACAAAGCCTGTTTTATAATAAAGTGTTGGATATCTCAATGGATTTATTGTATATTATACTGAAAGTGAAAGCCGGAATGGTTGTATGGGTACAGAACCATTGCTTACCCTCACGATCCTGTTGTTGACTAGGAGCTATGGCTCACTGCTGCTGCCCAGTATCAGTAGAAAGTATGGTACTATATATCGCTAGCCCAGGAAAAAGTCAAAATCAAAACTTAAAGTATGGTTTCTACTGAATGTGCATTCCTTTTGTACCATTGTAAAGTCAAAAAGTCGTAAGTAAAACCATTTCAAGTCGGAGACTATCTGTATATGCATACAGTTCTACCAACATAGGGATAGCTCCTACAGTTTTTTTTTTTCCCATTTAAGAGGCCAAATATTTTTCCCTTTACTACTCTTTTTTAAGCAGAAGTGTTATTTTCATCATCATTTTGATGAAATGTTATTTATAACATTAGTCTAAAGCTGTTGTGCCTTCCCTCAAATTCTGAATACAAGTAATAAAAAGAATATAATAAATAAAATTTGAGTCTGCTAAAGGAAAAAAGTGAAGAGTGGCAGAAAGTTACCATTTTTTCCCCTGAATTATTTTTACATGCTTTTCCCTAGCCTTGTACATAAAGAAGATTGTGATCTAGGCTTCTGTTCCCCTCACATATGTTGTATTGGGATTTTTTGTTCTTTGAAGAAAAGGACATGCTGGGGTCATTTTGATAACAATTTATTCTTATGCTGATTGCATTTTGATGTCCTTTGTGAATGCTTATTTGGTGATACTGTTGATTTTCTATAGCAATTTCAGATCTACCTTTGTTGTTCTTAAGTATTAACTACTCATTTTGAATAGTTTGCTTTTATGCCCCGTAGAGATTTAGTATTACAATCTTGCTTATTCAGATGATTAGGAATGTGCATGTATGTGTATGTGCCTCTGTGTTAATACGGATGTTATTTGTCTACCTTGTGAAAATGAGATTTTATATAAAATCACTCATATTATAAAATACTGGAATTATATATAAATACAATGATATCTTCATTATTTAGTAAGGAATATTATGAAGCTGGGTTTGGGATTTCCTGCCCTTCTGCTTTTTTCTCGATTGTAGGAGGCAAATGCCTGCAAACTACATTTCCTAGGCTCTCTTACCAGCAGGCTTCTGGGTGGGTTTGGCCAGTTGGAGGCACTGATAGAAGACTGGAGGGCAGGAAAAGGGGAGAAGACCAGTTATTTCTCCTTCTTTTTCTGCTTTGAGATGCATCTCCACCGTGGTTCTAGCTCCTACCACATTAACTCATGACTTAGCTCAGTGATCAAAAAATCCATTTTATTACTAGAACATGGGTATATCTCATCATAAATATGTTTTTACTCTTGTTCTTTTCTAAATTGCCTGTAAATGTGAATACCCACTTTTGTCTATTGGAATTATATTGAATATCTAATCTCATTTAGTTATAATGGGTTGTTATGCATTTGCATATGGTTGCTCTAAGGTAGGTAACATGCAGAGGTGGAAGAAGGTAGCTAGCTCGCTTTCTCTCTTTCCCTCTCTCTTTTTCTCAGTAAAGCTTTCTTCCTTTAAAAAACAAAAAAACATGCATATATAGAAAATGTGGAAATAGGAGAAAAAAAGAGCAACTCACCCATAATTCCATTTCCCACACTGGTGAGATTATTTTGGTATATTTCCTTTGTGTCTTCTTTCAATGCAAAGAGTTTCTAATTTAACACCCATATAAACACGATTTTCTTCTACAGATTTCTCCAAACTGCTGCTTTCAAAGAATATTGCTTTGTTAATATATTCTCTTTTCCCCATCATGTCTGGGAATATAATTTTATACTTGTAAACAATATATAGTTTTGTATCTTTTTCTTCCCATTGAACATATGCATTCTGCCTTATTATTAAGGTGCTGCAGTGAAGGGAAAACTGGGTATTCCCCATTGTACATTATGGAAAGTGTCATAGGTAAAGGAGTTGGCTGGTTCACTGGAAGGAAGAGATCTGGCTGGTGGACATAGTGTAGGGACACCTGTGAAAGGGGAATAAAAATATTGCCATTGAGAAGGAAAGGAATTAAGTTTTCTTCTTTGTAGGGGAAATGAGTGAGGGTCATTTTTTTTAAAAGATATTATTTATTAGAGAGAGAGCATGCGAGCACAAGTGGGGGGTAGAGGCAGAGGAAGAGGGAGAAACAGATTCCCTTCTGAGCACGGAGCCTGACACAAGGGTCAATCCCAGAGCCCTGAGACCATGACCTGAGCCAGAACTGTGAGACCATGATCTGAGCCGAAGGCAGGTGCTAACCGACTGAGCCACCCAGGTGCCCTGAATGAGGGTCTTGAGAGCTGCAAAATGGGTATGGAACAGTTTGTGGCATGCACACTGAAGTATGGGTTGCAAGGGAGAAAGGGGAGATGGCTGTTAAACTGAATCAGATCTGTGTACCTCCCACTGGCTACCAACCCCACCTGCAGAAATTGCACTTTCTTCCAGGGCTTTGCTTCACATGAGCAGCATACTCCTGTGAGTTTCAGCAGCTGTCTTGGGAGAGTACTGAAGTCAGCACATTCAGTGGAGACTGGGAGTGCTGGAAAGCAAAAGCTCCTGGGGCTTTGCATCACAGTCCTGGGAAGAGAGAGGGAGAGTTTTGTTTATTTATTTTTTTTAAAAGATTTTATTTATCTATTTGAGACAGAGAGAGCATGCGAGCTGGGGGGAGGAACAGAGGGAGAGAGAAAAGCAGACTTCCTGCTGAGCAAGGAGCTCTCCTGTGGAGCTCATTCCCACCACCCTGAGATCATGACCTGAGCCAAAGGCAGTTGCTTAGCTGACTGAGCCACCCAGGTGCCCCAAGAGAGAGAGTTTTAATTGCATGAGAGGTAAAGGAGCACTTAAAGCCTGGATCATTTAGGAATTTCTAGGGTCTTAAATATCCACATTATTAGTATTCATTTTCTATTGCTGTGTGAGAAATTATGACAAATGTAGGGACTTAAAAAACAATACTCATTTGTTGTCTTACAGTTCTGTAGGTCACAAGTTTGGGCAAGCTGAACTGGGTTTTCTGCTCAGGGTCTTGTAAGGCAGAAATCAAGGTGTTGGCTGGGTTGGGCTCTCATCTGAAGACTGAAGAATCTGCTTTCTACCTCATTTAGGTTGTGGGCAGAATTGTTCTAGTTCCTGGGTCTGAGGTCCTAGTTTCCTTGTTGCCTGTCAGCGGGGGGCTGTTTTCTACTATTAGAGGCTGCCTGAATTCCTTCTCGCTTGGACACTTCAGGCTTCAAAGCCAGCAGCAGCACCTCAAATCCTTATCATGCTTTAAATCTTCCTGGTTTTCCCTTTTGCTACCAGCTGGAGAAAACTGCTTTTGAAGTGCTTTTTTGATTAGATTAGTCCAGACAATTATTTTAAGATCAGCTGACCTGGGACTTGAATTACACCCAAAAATCTCTTCCTATCATGACCTAGCTTCGTGTTTGAATAACCAGGAGGTAGGAATCTTGGCAGGAGTTTGGGGGAAGGGTCCTTCTTTAGAATGTTGCTTACCACAGTGTTGCATAGTTTTTCTGTTATATATGCTTCATGGTATAGTTAACTCCTGTGTTAACCTTAGTTGGTGGAAATTACAAATATTCTAGGAGATTTAAAACCACTAATAATTTATAAAACTATACATTTTTTTATGATTGGGAGAGATTTATGTATACCATGTGTTGTAATTGGTATTAAGTGAAAACTCTTAATATAAAAGAAATTTAAGGACTAAATAATACCCTATAATATAGAAGGTATTGTTTGATGTTTCATTAATTATTAGGACCTTGAATTTGCTTTATATTTTTCACTTTGATGAATATCTTTATGATGAATTTGTCTTTTCTTTTTACTATTGTCTTATGGGGAACTAACTTATCTAAAGAGTATGAAGATCCCACATTACTTACCAGAACTTTTGTTAATTCATATTCTAAGCAGTAATGTTTAGTATCTTTTGTGCCATATCTTTTCAGTCTTAAAAATTTTTAGTCTTTCATATTTTGATAGAAGAAAAGCTGTTTCTCGTAATTTTTCATTTAAAAAATCAGTTGTCTTTGAACCTTTTTTCTTCCATATGCCTATATTAAATGTAGCAGGTTTTGTAATAAAGATTCAGTTTAAATACTGTGACTAGTGCACTGTGGCATGTTGTTTCTTCTTTATTGGTTTCAGTTTCCTCTGCTATGGAATGGCTGAATGAGATTTCTTTCAGTGCTCTGATTGTATGTTAAATACCTTTTCATACCCTATTTTTTTCCTTAGTTAAAAATCTGTAATACCTGTTAGCATTCTGCTGGTATCTGTTAAGATGGTCTTTATAGACTTCGGGAGAAGATAGTCACACACACAGATTCAACAACGTTGTGTTGGGGCTGACTTTAGAAGTAGCCAGCTTTATGGTTCTATATCAGAACACCATGTGTTACACTACTGTTAAATCACTTCAGTTACAACCCAGTCATGGGAGAGCTTTACTTGGATTTGGGATCAGGGTAATAGCCATTTGGAAGATTCTTTGAAGATCTGTACCAGTGGCAGGAATGGTGGAATATTTTTCTGGGTTATGGAGAAGTAAAGCAGAGGATAAAGCATTGCCAGTTCCTATTTTTGTATGTTTTCAGTATCAAATAATGTTTTCCTAAAATGGATGAAATGTTCCCTTATGTGGTTTAACTGGTTCCGATTATGGAGAAACAAGTACTGACTGTCCTTGTTATGGATGCCACATTTTTTCAGACTGTGTTAACTTTTTACCAGTGAAGATACACTGTGGCTTATAGTTAGCTTGTGGTCAAGTACAGTCCTTAGATCTTGTTACATGAATTCTTGTCAAACAGACAAGAGCATTCACCACCCCCCCCCAGTCATACTTATGAAATTGAGTTTTGAAAATAATTTCAGGGCTTTAAATGTTTGTTCTTGATGAACTTTATAGTAATTTTAGTTTGTGTTTGCAGCGTGTTAAAATAAAATCTCTTCAACTTCTGTCACTCAGAGTGTTAGTATCCCTTCTAGGTTTCTTCTGTCTATAAATTTGATGAATATGTCATATGTTTTCATTTATCTTTTATAAAAATCTTGAGAAATTTAGGAATAAAAAAGCCCTGTGATCTGCTGCCTTCTTCCTGTCTCATAATGATTTGCCATATAATTGACATTTAACAATATTTGAGTTTTAAACCAGCTCCAAATTGGTCTAACCGTATTAATATTGAGTTACGATTTTAAAATTCTATCCATGGGTATATCACAGAAGACTCAGCTACATGCTGGCTGTAGTTAAGTTCTGGTGTACCTTCTGCATTTGCCTGTTCGATCATTCTAGCAGCCTTAGTCAGAACCCCCCACCACCAAAAAAGAGGAAAATGGTAAGGGCTTCTACTTAATTTCCTTGATTTATATTTGTATCTCTTATGCTGAATTCACCTAAGTTTTTAATGACTTAGATTTTTAATGACGTTAGCAATTACTTATTCGCTTTCATCTTCTACTTTTAATAGTTTCAAAAGAATAATGCAAATATATGTTGTTTCCCTTTATCTCTAGGAGGATATATCCTATTTGAGATCTATTACTTTGCATTACTGCCATTTGAAGTAATTATAATAATAGATTTTCTGTTATTAAGCCATTCTTGTATTCCTGAAATAAATTCAAACCCAAAACATTGAGTTTCTTTCCAGATGGTTAGTCTTGCATTCCTGGGATCTACCTCATCATGGTGTTTTCTTTTTTTTTAATCTATTGTTGGTCTCATTTTCCCAACTTTTTATATTCTACTTAAAATTACTGTTTTACACTTCAAGCAGAATATAGAAACCTTACCACCATGTAGGTTCCTTTATCTTTCTCCTTTAATACTGTTCTTATAAGCATTACATCTACATTCATTGATCAGTGTTATAATTTTTGCTTTCACCTGGCACATGTATTTTAAAGAACTTAAGAGGAGATTAGCGATCTATTACATTTACCTAATCATTTATTATTTCTATTGCTCTTCCTTTGTGCTAGAAGACCCATGTTTTACTCTGATACCATTTCCTTCTACAGAAAGAGCTTTTTTTTTTAGCATTTCTTTTAGAGCCCATCTACTGGTAACAGAGTCTCTTAATTTTTAAAAATCTGACTATGACCTTATTTTTATGTCATTTCTGAAGGATATTTTCACTTGATGTAGTTTTTTTGTGTTGAGAGTTCTTTCAACATTTTATAAATGTCGTTCCACTGTCTTTTGGTCTTCTTGGTTTCTAATAAGAAATCCAGTCATTTCAATTCTTATTACTTTCTATATAATATGCCTTTTTTTCTCTGGCAGCTCTCAGGATACTTCTTTTATGTTGGTTGTAAACAGCTTGATTATGATGTGTTGTTTTGCGGTTTTGTTTGATTTTATTGTTTTATTTTTGCTGATCTTGAATCTTTAACATGTATCTTTTAACATATTTGTTATATTTTCATGAATTAGAGTTATTTCAAATAGGTTTTTTTCCTGTGACAGTGTTTCTTCTTGTTGGGTATCTATGGGTCTGTTCATATTTTTCAATCTTTTAAAACATTTTAAATATATGCTCTTCATATTGCATAGTTTCTTTTTGTCTGTTAGGTTCACTGACTCTTTTCCTCTATCATTTCCATTCTGCTATTGAGCCAAGTCAGTAGTTTTTATTTCAGATACTACATTTTTCAGTTTTGAAATTTTTATTTGATCTTTTTGTATGGTTTACATTTTTCATCAAGGAATTTTTGTCTTTCCATTAGTTTCAATATCTAATGCAGTGTGTTTATTCTATATAGCCGTTTTAAGGTCTTTGATAAGTCCAGCATCTGTTTCATTTCACATTTGGCATTTCTTGATTGTCTTTTCCTTTGGGAATTGCTCATATTTTACTGGTTTTGGTGTATCTTGTAATTTTGGATTACATCATGGACATTTTGAATATTGTGTTGTGAGACTGACTCCACTAACATCCTCTAGAGAATATTGACTTTTTTTTTGTCTTATCAGGCATCGGCCTGGTTGGGTTCAGATTGAACTTTCTTTCTAGACTTCCTTAGATGGTGGTTTTAGCATCAGTTCAGTTTTACAGCCTTTGCTATACTCTTATCTTTGTTAGGGATTTTGTACACACTGCTCTCAAAGGATACTTTTCCTGATTTCTCTGACTGGAAGGGTGGAGTTGTCCAAGAGTTTTAGCCTCTGGTATTGCACATATTTTTTCCTGACTGGGCTACTGTTAGGTCTAAGTAGTGAGAGAAAAAATAAAAAAATAAGAAGGATTATCTCTACAATCTTTATATAACAGCGTCCTTTTTTAATTGTTTCTCTATTCAGAAGAAGGGTTTTCACTCAGGATCTTACATGCCCATGCTACAGCTGAAATGGTGTCCAGTCTGTTCTTGGGCCATGTTGGAAGAGATCAAAGAGGGAAAAAAAAAATCTCTTGGCTCTTTTCCCCACGTTCAAGGGGCAGTTTTCAAGTCCTTTGGCCAGAAAGTTGGACTTCCCTAAGAGTTTTGCTGACCCTACCTGTTACTTATACCCTGATTCAGCCTGTTCTTGGGTCAATCCAGGAAGTAACAGAGTGGGGGAAAACCAGAAGCACAATGCCACTGTAATCACTCTTCAGGTTTTGACTGTGCTTCCAAATCTACCTGCCTCATTAAATTTTCTAGAGCTCTCAAGTAGTTGCATGTTCATATTTTGTTTCATTTTGTTATCTTTAGAGTTTTTATTGTAAATAGTGGAAGAGGCTGGAAACTTCACATTCTTTTTTTGAAATAAATTTTGCTGGATGTAGAATTCTGTGTTGACACGTATTTAAAAAAGCAGTTGAAAGTGCTTAGTCCAAATTTTCTGCTTTTATTCTGTTTATTCCGGTGAATGTAATATATATTCTTTTTTTTCCCTTTGGCAGCTATTAAGATTTTCTCTTTATCAGTGCTTTTTTTTCAGCCATTTGATTATGATAGGCCCTGTGTGATTTCCTAAGTGTTTATCAGACTTTGGATTTATGAAGTTTTCTGGATCAGTGTGTTTATAATCATCATAAAATTTGTAACTTTTTAATCTATTTTTTTCAAATGTTTTTTCTATTCCTCTTCTCCTTCTTAATCCCCCTCCTGCCATCCCCAGAGAGGTCATTTTCCTCTCCTTTTTTCACCTTCAGTTACATGTATGGTTTTGTTTTTTTTCCAGTTACATGTGTGTTAAATGGCTTTATATTGTTGCATATGTCACTGAGACTTTTTTTTATGGTCTTTTTCTTTCACACACAAAAACTAAAAACCAAACAATTTTTTGCCCATTGTTTTCTTGCTACTTCTTTAAATTCACTGATCTTTTCTTCTGCTGTGTTTATGTCCAGTTACCCTTTTTAAGTTAATTTATGAATAATTTACAGAATAAATAGTGAAAACCCACTTTATTAGAAATTTTAATAAGAATTTAAGCACAGCAAACCTCTTTATGTCAGGTAAATTTTGGTGCACAAACTTCATAAAAGATGAAAGAATATTGTTACACGTTATTTTAGCAAAATAAGATGATCTAGGTTGTTGCAAAATACTGTGTGATGAAGTCTTTTCAGTTGAATGAATGACTAGGGGAAAATATTTTCATTTTGTCCTTAAAAATATATTGTTCACTCATAATTTTTAAAGTACACAGTATTCATCTAGGATATTATCAACCTAAGATGTCATTTACATGATCAGTTTCACCACATTTTTAGAGTCTAGAGTTAGAGTTAGCCCTTCCCCCTGTACCCCAAAAAGCCAATCTGTTCTCTGAATCAGTGAGTTTGGTTTTTGTTTTTTTGTTTTTGGGGTTTCTTTTGTTTTTTAGATTTTACATATAAGTGAGATCATTTGGTATTTGTCTTTCTCTTTCTGACTTATTTCACTTAACATAATGCCTTCAGGGTCCATCCATGTTATTGCCAGTGGCAGGATTTCATTCCTTTTTATGGTTGAATAGGATTCTGTTATATATACATCTTCTTTGCAAATCTCCTCTTAAGTCATTTTAACTACTCATCCCATGTTATTCTTCCTTATTGCATCCTGTGGCATTGGCTATAATAACTCAGTTTTTCTGTTACAAATCATAGATAATATATTGTAAATTTGTTTATGATAGATATTAGGATTTGCGGTTTATTTTGCCCAGAATATGAAGACCCTTCTGATCCCTCAGTTTGTTTTTAAAATCATGCAGCTGAAATGTGTCACTAGAATTAAAAAATCCTGTCTGAAAACTGTGGCAGACAAAAGAGTAAGCTGGAAGTATAATATAGATGTCACCTATCTTTTGGTGTGAGAAATGCATGTTGTGATCTTCTAATTATGTTCTGTTGCCATTTTAGCTTTTATTAATTCTGTAACCAATGTTATTTTTTTCCAATTCCCTGGGGAAGATTTTAGT
This sequence comes from Mirounga leonina, assembly GCF_011800145.1. NCBI lineage: Eukaryota > Metazoa > Chordata > Mammalia > Carnivora > Phocidae > Mirounga > Mirounga leonina. The sequence goes on along the minus strand of NW_023270387.1, from coordinate 24,118,196 downwards.
TTGTGTTGAGGCAGATAATATAATAGCTGATTTTGAAACCTGATTATAAGAGTATAATAATTCATATTTCACAGAAAATTTTTTCTTATGCAGTAAAGTATTTGAATTAGGTGAATAGTTTTTCCTTATTCTTAGTAATCAAGACTCAAGTAAATTATAGTTTTAAGAAAAGATTATTAGTATGTATTGCTGTTGGTTCAGTCAGCATAACCATTAAAATTATAATCTGCTTTTTAAAACCTATTTATACTAAGGGAATAGTCCTAAATCTTTTGTTTTTATTATTTTTTTTTAAGGCAAGAGGAGCCGATGTTCCAGAGATTCCTGGAGATCTTAGTCTTAAGACATGTGGCAGTACAGCCAGTATGAAGGTTAAACATGTGAAAAAGTAAGTATAATTTTACAGTGGGTTTTAAATGAGTTTTTATAAATGGGAGTCAGTTTTTTAGTTCTTAAAACTTTTCTTTAGATTTCTTACTAAATATGCTCTTACTGTCCATACATTAAATTATACTGTAAGCCTAAATTATGACTTAGCAATTAGTGGAATAGATTTGGAGATTATCTCCTTGTCTAAAAATATACTTTAATTTTGTTCTTGCAACAACTTTATGTCATTGGCTGTTAGATCGCATTTGTTCAGCAGGAACAATCCAAGTGTGTCTGTCTTGGTGCCCTTATTACATGCTCTCATTCATTTAGAAAAATCAACTTTTTTGTTTGAATTATGAGATTGCTGTATCTCAGCTCTGCCTTTGAGAAAGCCTATTGGATGCTAGTAGTTGACTCTTACATAAAATATCTGAAGGTATCATCCTATTTCAGTTTTCAACAGAAAAAACATTCCATACTTTCTCACTGAAGCCTGAATACCCCCACCATCCCATTAGGCTGGTATTAAAAAACAAAAACAGAAAAACCATCTTTTCACCTGTTAGAGGGTTAGGCAGCTATGTTTTCATTGTAAATAGAGAAAAGACAAAGATAAAAATATTCATTCTGCATCCAGACCCACTAATCCAGGACTGATGGGCTGCGACAACATTCACAGGTAAAATCTGGTTTTGTATTTTGTTGGGAATGCTGCTTCTGATTAGAAGTTGGCTCTTCACAGTTTTCATAACATTCACTGAAATCGTAGATTTTCTATGGGCCTTGCCTTGGGTCAAGGATAAGAAAGTGTAGTCATGCTTTTTAATTTTTTTTTTTTTTTGCTTTTGATCTGTGCACTAAATGTAATTTTTGTTTGATTTACTGTATTTCTGGAAAGGTTTGTGTGGATATATGTGTGCTCATGCGCATGTGCTTATTAAATAGTTTTGCTTGCATGAGCTCTCCAACCCTTTTATTTTTTCCTTAGGCTTAGTAATTTTGAGTATTCCAGTATCTTGCATCTCACTTAGTTATTTCATGTACTTCAGGTTACCCTTCACTAAAGGTCACTTTCCGAAGATGGCTGAATGTGCACATTTCCATTATGAGAACGTTGAGTTTGGCAGCATACAGGTATATTTGAAATATTTCCTACATACTGAATTAAGATATATCTATATCTCTATTCTTTTCTATCTTTTTTTAAATCTACGTACCTGAGCGGTAACACTTAGAAGTAGTTTTTTCTATTGATGTCTTGGTGGTGGATTTAAAAACTTTTATTTTCTTCTGTTGACTAATACTTGATACCTGATGACTCCTTTCAAGTGGAAATAGTATAATAGGATCAGTATAAATCTCAGCATTTCTGTTAGATTCCTAGACAAAGTTTGCCATTGTTTTCTAGCATGAAGGATTCTAGTTTCCCTGACTCTTATGTTGGGTCAGAGTAATGATGGTTAAATCAGAGTAGGAGTGAAGTGGGATGGTGTGGGGGAGATGTACTAATGGAGGTTTTTTTCAATAATTTTTCTTATTGTGAGGTATAGTGTGTGTATAAATATATATGTTTATAAACATATGCATGGGTGTATATATATATATTATATATATATATGTGTGTGTACATTTTAAAGCCCAGGCTAAGAGAGAAATTTCCTGGGTGTCCTTACTCTGTTGCATTTGCCTTCTCTACCCTAAAGATTACTTATGCCATGACTTTTATAATATTCATTATAATTTTTTATAGTTTTACTATCTATATCTCTAATCAATATGGTGTTTAGTTTGCCTGTTCTTGAACTTAAATAATTGGAATTATTCTAGTCCATTCAGCAAATACTTATTGAGCAAGCACTCTATACCAGGCACTGTTGTAGGTGCTTTGGCTGTATTAGTGAGCAATAATCACAACCAAAACTGAAAATGCATTCTTAAAGAGCACAGAGGATGGCCAAGAAGATAAGAGCTATGGTAAAAAGGTAGAACATGATAAGAAGGATCAGGGGCACTGGGGATAGGTTGAAATATCGAACCTTGGTAGGCTTCATTATTGAGTGTATTCTTTCTTCTTTCATTTAACATTGTGAAATTGATCCCTGTAGATGTTTGTAGTTATAGTTGGTTCAGTTTGTTACTGTATATTAATCTATAGCATGCATATGACACAAGTAATTTATCTGTTCTTTTTTGTTTGTTTGAAATAGGGGTGGTCAGTTTGGGCCCTTTGTGAACATTATTGTACCCATAACCTGGTGCATATATGCAGGAGTTTCTCATGGTATATACCTAGGAATAGAATTTCAGGGTTATGGGGCGCCTGGGTGGCTCAGTTGGTTAAGCGACTGCCTTCGGCTCAGGTCATGATCCCGGAGTCCCAGAATCGAGTCCCGCATCGGGCTCCCTGCTCGGCAGGGAGTCTGCTTCTCCCTCTGACCCTCCTCCCTCTCATACTCTCTGTCTCTCATTCTCTCTCTCGCAAATAAATAAAATCTTAAAAAAAAAAAAAGAATTTCAGGGTTATAGCAGATCCACATGTCCAGCTTTACTAAGTAAAGCCAAACTACTTTTAAAGTGATTTACAAATTTCTACTCCCCTAAACAGTAAATGAGAGTTGCTATTCTACATCCTTGCCAACTCTTGGTTGTTTGATACTTGTTAATTTTTACCCATCTGATGGGGATGTAAGTTTCTCTCGTATTTTAATCTGCAGTCTCCTGATTTCTAATGCAGTTGAACATCTTTTCAAATGTTTATTGGGCATTTGAGATTTCTGTTTCTTAAAACTCTAGATCAGGTCTTTTGCTCATTTTGTTTATAGATTTGCTTGTAATTTTCTTACTCATTCATGGGAATGCTTTATATATTTTAGATGTTCTTTCATGTTACCTCTAGTCCTTTATTGTTTTTGTATATGAGCTGAAAACACTTTTCTCCCACATTGTGGCATGTTATTTCACTCTCTTTATGCTGCTCTCATTGTACAGGCTTCATTTATTTTGTTCTTTATTTTATGTATTTTGTGTAGTTGTATGTCTGCAAAAACCTAGCTTGTAGTTTTTTTTTTTAAAGATTTTATTTATTTATTTGACACAGGGGGAGAGAAAGAGAGTGTGTGTGCAAGCACAAGCAGTGGGGAGCAGCAGGCAGGGGAGAAGCAGGCTTCCCCCTGAGCAAGGAGCCTGATGTGGGGCTTGATCCCAGGACCCTGGGATCATGATCTGAGCCAAAGACAGCCACTTAACCGACTGAGCCACCCTGGTGCCCCAGCTTGTAGTTTTTCTGTCATATTAAAGATGTGCTCTGAAGTTATGAAATTGTCTTATTTTTTTCTGTAAGTTTCATAATTTTGACTTGAACATTGAGGTTACTTGGAATTCATATTTATAGTGTGAAAAAGAGTGATATTAAAAACCCCTAGTATGACAACCAGTCAGAATGGATATTAACCATAGCACTGGAGCTGAGTGCTTATGGCCTTCTCCTGTGTGATGCATTGCCCCTCTAATTATATGGATCATTGGTGGTCCACTATTTCAGTATTTTCTGTGGTACCCACCAGTCTTTTTTGAAAGGAGTCTAGGGGCATCTGGGTGGCTCAGTCTGTTAAGCCTCTGCCTTCAGCTCAGTCATGATCCCAGGTCCTGGGATTGAGCCCTACGTCAGGCTCCCTGCTTAGTGGGGAGCCTGCTTCTCCCTCCCACTCCCCCTGCTTGTGCTTTCTCTCTGTCAAATAAATAAATAGAGATAGCACACAAGCAAGGGGAGAGGCAGAGGGAGAGGGAGAAGTGGGGCTCAATCCCAGGACCTAGCGATCATGACCCGAGCTGAAGGCAGATGCTCAACCACCTGAGCCACCCAGGTGCCCCTAAATAAATAAAATCTTAAAAAAAAAGAAAGGAGTCTATTTTATTATTATTTAAAAATATGACTATATTAGAGTTCTCCGGTGATACAGAACCAATTTATGTGTGTGTGTGTGTGTGTGTGTATGCATGTGGGGTCTGTGTGTGTGTGTATGTGTAGAGAGAGGGAGAGAGAGAGATTTATTTTAAGGAATTAGTTCATGTGATTGGAGAGGTGGTTAAGTTCAAAATCTCCAGGATAGGCTGAAAAGCAAGGGAAGGGTTGATGTTGCAGTTTGAGTCCAAGGGCAGTCTGCTGGTAGAGAGTGCTCTTCAAGGGAGGTTAGTTTTTTTTTTCTGTTAAAGACTTTCAGCTGATTGGATGAGGCCCACCCACATCATGGAGGACAATCTGCTTTACTCAGTCTACTGACTTAAATGTTAATCTCATCTAAAAAAATAACTTCACAGAATTATTTGGAATAATGTTTGACCAGAAGTTAATGTATAAAATAAATAATCATAATCCACTCTGCCAACTTGGCATTCCTTAAACTAAACTAATAAATAAGAAGGTCATGCTTATACCTAACATCATGATCAACTATTTTTCACAACCAAAAACATTCTAAGCATTTTACCAGAAGAGGATACAAAGTTTTTGAGTAATTTACTCATCTTGATATCCTATAACTTAATACTATAATGTAAAGTTAAAAATACCTAAGTACCATGATATAAATCTTACAATAAATAAGGTGATAAGAGAGAAGAAAACAAAAAGTACCATGATATAAATCTTACATAAGGTGGTAAGAGAGAAGAAAACAAAGATGTTTACTATGACACATACACACACACACACACATTCAGAGCAAAATAAGAAGGTAATACTCATGGCAATTATAGTCTTGGCTTGTGTAACTGGTCATGTGGCTGTAGCTGGTGTTATAACTGCCTTCTTCTGCTTCTCATTCTATATTCCCTTTGTCCTGAGCAAGAATCTCAGTTGGTTTTGGTTCTTTACCTGGTGGGACGATCCCTACCTTAATTCCAGGTCTGGCTATTAATAGCCCTGCCTGAATTGGGTTCTGGTAATCTCCCGTTGTGTTCAGTGGCAGGGCAGTGATAGCAAGGGATGTCCTAAGGGAGCTACAGTATTCCAGATGTGTTCTTCTTTAACCTCTATTTTAGAGCAGCTGTCCAATTTCCCCTGAGTAGTCAGGATCAGTCATCCCAGCTAATGCCAAAACTCACATCTTTGCCTATTGATTTAGAGTCATAAGGAGCCCAAAGTGCCTGGGTGGCAGGGTTCCTTCCAGGTCAATGGAATTGTTATTTTGTCTTCTGGTGGAAGCATTCCTCCCTTTGGAACTAAGACGTCTAGGGTAGTAGAGCATATAGTTGTGGGGACAGGAAGCACAAATTTTGCTAGTAAGTCACTATGAGTCATATTGAGAGGTCTCATTCCAATTCCCACCCCTTATTCCTGGTTTCCCCAATCTGATTAGCTTTAAAGACACTAATGAGTCTGTTTCCAATAGTAAAGAGAGGATGGATAGTCCATGGCATGTTGGAGCAATAGAGATACACAAAATATCACCATTGGATACTTACAATCAAACACTTATAGGAGATGAAGTTCTGGGTGACCATATATTTGAGATCTTTGAACATTTTCCCATACTGATGAGTAAATTGAAATTTTCATTTCCCTCATGATTAGTGATGTTGAACATTTTTTCATGTGTTCATTGTCCATTTTTGTATCTTCTTTGGAGAAATGTCTATTCAAATCCTTTACCCATTTTTGAATTTTTTAATTTTTTTATTGAGCTAAGGACTTCTCTGTATAACCTATTTGTATCTTTTGATCTAAAGATAGTTTTCTATTTTTTTTTTTAAAGATTTTATTTATTTATTTGACAGAGAGAGACATAGTGAGAGCAGGAACACAAGCAGGGGGAGTGGGAGAGGGAGAAGCATGGAGCAGGGAGTCCGATGTGGGACTCGATCACAGGACCCTGGGATCATGACCTGAGCCGAAGGCAGATGCTTAACAACTGAGCCACCAAGGCGCCCTGATCTAAAGATAGTTTTCTGGATGGCATATAGGTAGATTATGTTTTTTAAATTCATTCTGTCATCTCTATCATTTTTTAATTGAAGTATAATTAACATGCAGTGTTGTTAGTTTCAGGTTTACAACATTTTGATTAAACAATTCTTTACATTACTCAGTGCTCACCACCGTAAGTGTAGTAACCCTCTGTCACCCAACAGTGTTATTATAATATTGACTATATTTCCAATGCTGTACTTCTCATTTTCATGACTTAACTTATTTTATAACTGAAAGTTTGTACCTCTTAATCCCCTTTATCTATTTCACCTATTCCCCCCACCTACCTTCTCCCCTCTGGGCACCATCAGTTTGTTCTCTCTATTTTAGAATCTATTTGTTCATTTCTTTCTGTTTTTTAGATTCTACATATAAGTGAAATGATATGGTATTTGTCTCTGTCTGACTTATTTCACTTAGTGTACCAGGCTGTAGGTCCATCCATGTTCTTGCAAATGGCAAGACTTCATTCTTCTTTTTATTGTTGACTTATATTCCATTGTATGTATATATGTATGTGTATATATGTACGTGTATATATATATAATTCATCTATTGGTGGATAATTGGGTTGCTTCCATATCTTGGCTATTATAAATAATCCTGCAGTAAATATAGGGTTACATATATCTTTTTCATTTGTACTTTTGTTTTCTTTGGGTAAATACCTAGTAGTAGAATTACCGGATCATATGGTATTTCTATTTTTAATTTTTTGAGGAGCCTCTGTACTGTTTTCCACGGTGGCTGCACCAGTTTGCATTCCCACCAACAATGTATAAGTGTTTTTTTTTCATATTCTCACCAACCATTGTTATCTCTTGTTTTTTTTAAGAATATTTGATTTTTTATTTTTTAAAAATTTATTTGAGAGAGAGAGCGTGTGTGTGAAAGAGAGAGAGTGCACGAGCAGGGGGGAGGGGGAAAGGGAGAAGTAGACCCCCCACTGAGCAGGGAGCCTAACACTGGACTCAATCCTAGGACCTTGGGATCATGACCTGAGCTGAAGGCAGATACTTAACTGACTGAGCCATCCAAGCACCCCTGATTTATTTATTTGAGAGAGAGAGCACCAAAGTGTGAAGGGCAGAGGGAGAAGGAGAGAGAATCTCAAGCAGACTGCCCGCTGAGTGTGCAGCCTGACTTGGGGCTTGATCCCATGCCCCCGAAATCATGACCTGAGCTGAAATCAAGAGTCAACCCTCTACTGGCTGCGCCACCCAGGTGCCCCTATTTCCTGGGTTTTTGATTCTAGCCATTCTGACAGGTGTAAAGTGATATATCATTGTGGTTTTGATTTGCATTTCCCTGGTGATTAGTGAAGTTGAGTATCTTTCCATGTGTCTGTTTGCTGTCTGTATGTCTTTTTTGGAAAAATGTCATTCGGGTCCTCTGCCCATTTTGCAATTGATTATTTGTTTTTTTAGTGTTGAGTTGTATAAATTCTTTATATATTTTGGGTATTAATCCTTTATTACATGTATCATTTGCACGTATCTTTCCCCACTCAGTAGGTTGCCTTTTTGTTTTATTGTTTCCTTCACTGCACAAAAAAGCTTTTTATTTTGGTGTCTCAATAGTTTGTTTTTGCTTTTGTTTCCCTTGCCTGAGGAGACATCTAGAAAAATGTTGCTAAGATCTATGTCAAAAAAATTAATGCCCATATTTTCTTCTAGTTTTATAATTTCAGGTCTCATATTTAGGTCTTTAATCCATTTTTTATATATTATATATAATATATATCCATTTATATTTATTTTTTATATATTATTATATATATTATATATATCCATTTATATATATATATTTATTTAAATAACTCTTCAGAGTTTATTTTTGTATATGGTATAAGAAAGTGGTCCAGATAGGTTTATTTCTGGTTGTCCATTTGTAGTTGTTTTTGTGCCAGTACCAGACTGTTTTGATTACCACAGCTTTGTCGTATATCTTAAAATGTGGGCTTGTGATGCTTTCAGCTATGTTATCTTTCTCAAGATTGATTGGCTGCCATCTCTGTCTTTTTTTTTTTAAGATTTATTTATTAATGGGGAGAGGGGTAGAGGGAGAGAATCTCCTGCAGACTCCCACTGAGCATGAAGCTTGACTCAGGGCTGAATCTCATGACCCTGAAATCATGACCTGAGCTGAAACCAAGAGTCAGATGATTAACCGACTGAGCCACCCAGGTGCCCCTGTCATCTCTGTCTTTAGGTTGGAGAGTTTAATCCATTATATAAAAAGTAATTACTGAAAAGGAAGGACTTATTTCTGTCATTTTGCTATCTTTTTTCTGTATGTATTATAGATTTCTTATATTTCATTTTCTGCATTTCTGTCTTTTGCTTTTAGTTGATTTATTTTTAGTGAAATGTTTAAATTCCTTTCTCATTTCTTTTTGCATATAGTCTATAGTTTTCTTTGTGGTTACCATGGGATTACATTTAACATCCTAAAGTTATAATACTCTAATTTAAAATTATACTAGTTTAACTGCAATGACATACAAAAACTATGCTCCCTTATAGCTTGGTCCCCATCCCTTTCAGTTATAAATGTCTTACAATTACATCTTTATGTATTGTGTGTCCAAAAACATAAACTAATAATTCTTTTAAATGTATCAGCCTCTTAAATTATGTTGAAAACAAAATGTGTAGTTATAAACTGAAGTTGCCAATACTAGCTTTTATACTTTAAGTATTAATCTCTTAAGTCATGTAGAAAAAAATTGGAGTTACAAACCATTGTTACAGTAATACTGGTTTTTATGATTGCCCACAGGTTTACCTTTACAGAGGTCGAGTTACTGTCAAGTGTCCTTTCATTTCAACTTGCAGGACTCCTTTTAGCATTCCTCCTGAAGTCAGTATAATGATGGCGATCTTCCTTAGCTTTTATTTAACTGGGAATGTCTTAGTTTGCCTCTCACTTTTGAAGGGTAGTTTTGCTGGAGGTAGTATCCTTGGTTGACACTTTTATTCTTTTAGCAATTTGAATACATTGGCCCACTGCTTTCTGGCTTCCAGAGTTTCTGATAAAAAGTCTGATAATCTCTTTTTTTTTTAAATTTTTTATTTTTTCCTTTTTTTTAAAAAAATTTTTTTATTCTTATGTTAATCCCCATACATTACATCATTAGTTTTAGATGTAGTGTTCCATGATTCATTGTTTGTGCATAACACCCAGTGCTCCATGCAGAATGTGCCCTCCTCAATACCCATCACCAGGCTAACCCCTCCTCCCACCCCCTTCCCCTCTAGAACCCTCAGTTTGTTTTTCAGAGTCCATCGTCTCTCATAGTTCGTCTACCCCTCTGATTTCCCCCCCTTCATTCTTCCCCTCCTGCTACCTTCTTCTTCTTCTTTTTTTTTTCTTAACATATATTGCATTATTTGTTTCAGAGGTACAGATCTGAGATTCAACAGTCTTGCACAATTCACAGCGCTTACCAGAGCACATACCCTCCCCAGTGTCTATCACCCAGTCACCCCATCCCTCCCACCCCACCCCCCACTCCAGCAACCCTCAGTTTGTTTCCTGTGATTAAGAATTCCTCATATCAGTGAGGTCATATGATACATGTCTTTCTCTGTTTGACTTATTTCGCTCAACATAATACCCTCCAGTTCCATCCACGTCGTTGCAAATGGCAATTTGTTTCAGAGGTACAGATCTGAGATTCAACAGTCTTGCACAATTCACAGTGCTTACCAGAGCACATACCCTCCCCAGTGTCTATCACCCAGTCACCCCATCCCTCCCACCCCACCCCCCACTCCAGCAACCCTCAGTTTGTTTCCTGAGATTAAGAATTCCTCATATCAGTGAGGTCATATGATACATGTCTTTCTCTGTTTGACTTATTTCGCTCAACATAATACCCTCCAGTTCCATCCACGTCGTTGCAAATGGCAAGATCTCATTCCTTTTGATGGCTGCATAATATTCCATTGTATATATATACCACACCTTCTTTATCCATTCATCTGTCGATGGACATCTTGGTTCTTTCCACAGTTGGGCTATTGTGGACATTGCTGCTATAAACATCGGGGTGCACATACCCTTTTGGATCCCTACATTTGTATCTTTGGGGTAAATACCCAGTAGTGCAATCGCTGGATCATATGGTAGCTCTATTTTCAACTTTTTGAGGACCCTCCATACTGTTTTCCAGAGTGGCTGCACCAGCTTGCATTCCCACCAACAGTGTAGGAGGGTTCCCCTTTCTCCGCATCCCCGCCAACATCTGTCGTTTCCTGGCTTGTTAATTTTAGCCATTCTGACTGGTGTGAGGTGGTATCTCATTGAGGTTTTGATTTGGATATCCCTGATGCCGAGCAATATTGAGCACTTTTTCATGTGTCTGTTGGCCATTTGGATGTCTTCTTTGGAAAAATGTCTGTTCATGTCTTCTGCCCATTTCTTGATTGGATTCTTTGCTCTTTGGGTGTTGAGTTTGATGAGTTCTTTATAGATTTTGGACACTAGCCGTTTATCTGATATGTCATTTGCAAATATCTTCTCCCATTCTGTCGGTTGTCTTTTGGTTTTGTTGACTGTTTCCTTTGCTTTGCAAAAGCTTTTTATCTTGATGAAGTCCCAATAGTTCATTTTTGCCCTTGCTTCCCTTGCCTTTGGCGATGTTTCTAGGAAGAAGTTGCTTCGGCTGAGGTCGAAGAGGTTGCTGCCTGTGTTCTCCTTTAGGATTTTGATGGACTCCTGTCTCACACTGAGGTCTTTCAACCATTTGGAGTCTATTTTTGTGTGTGGTGTAAGGAAATGGTCCAGTTTCATTCTTCTGCATGTGGCTATTCGATTTTCCCAGCACCATTTGTTGAAGAGACTGTCTTTTTTCCATTGGACATTCTTTCCTGATTTGTCGAAGATGAGTTGACCATAGAGTTGAGGGTCCATTTCTGGGCTTTCTCTTCTGTTCCATTGATCTATGTGTCTGTTTTTGTGCCAGTACCATACTGTCTTGATGATGACAGCTTTGTAATAGAGCTCGAAGTCTGGAATTGTGATGCCGCCAGCTTTGCTTTTCTTTTTCAACATTCCTCTGGCTATTTGGGGTCTTTTCTGGTTCCATACAAATTTTAGGATTATTTGTTCCATTTCTTTGAAAAAAGTGGATGGTATTTGATGGGGATTGCATTGAATGTGTAGATTGCTCTAGGTAGCATTGACATCTTCACAATATTTGTTCTTCCAATCCATGACCATGGAACGTTTTTCCATTTCTCTGTGTCTTCCTCAATTTCTCTCATGAGTATTTTATAGTTTTCTGAGTACAGATCCTTTGCCTCTTTGGTTAGATTTATTCCTAGGTATCTTATGGTTTTGGGTGCAATTGTAAATGGGATCGACTCCTTAATTTCTCTTTCTTCTGTCTTGTTGTTGGTATATAGGAATGCCACTGACTTCTGTGCATTGATTTTATATCCTGCCACTTTACTGAATTCCTGTATGAGTTCTAGCAGTTTTGGGGTGGAGTCTTTGGGGTTTTCCACATAAAGTATCATATCATCTGCAAAGAGTGAGAGTTTGACTTCTTCTTTGTCCATTTGGATGCCTTTTATTTCTTTTTGTTGTCTGACTGCTGTGGCTAGGACTTCCAATACTATGTTGAATAGCAGTGGTGAGAGTGGACATCCCTGCCGCATTCCTGACCTTAGGGGGAAAGCTCTCAGTTTTTCCCCATTGAGAATGATATTCGCTGTAGGTTTTTCATAGATGGCTTTTATGATATTGAGGTATGTACCCTCTGTGCCTATACTCTGAAGAGTTTTGATCAAGAAAGGATGCTGTACTTTGTCAAAAGCTTTTTCTGCATCTACTGAGAGGATCATATGATTCTTGTTCTTTCTTTTGTTAATGTATTGTATCACGTTGATTGATTTGCAGATGTTGAACCAACCTTGCAGCCCAGGGATAAATCCCACTTGGTTGTGGTGAATAATCCTTTTAATGTACTGTTGGATCCTATTGGCTAGTATTTTGGTGAGAATTTTTGCATCCATGTTCATCAGGGATATTGGTCTGTAATTCTCCTTTTTGATGGGGTCTTTGTCTGGTTTTGGGATCAAGGTAATGCTGGCCTCATAAAACGAGTTTGGAAGTTTTCCTTCCATTTCTATTTTTTGGAACAGTTTCAGAAGAATAGGTATTAATTCTTCTTGAAATGTTTGGTAGAATTCCCCTGGGAAGCCATCTGGCCCTGGGCTTTTGTTTGTTGGGAGATTTTTTATGACTGCTTCAATTTCCTTAGTGGTTATAGGTCTGTTCAGGTTTTCTATTTCTTCCTGGTTCATGTCTTGTCCATGTTGGTAAATAGTAAAACCTGTCTTTCAAGTTCCTAAGACCAGACAGAACCTTGGAGCCATCTTGGACTTCTCTCTTTTTGTTAACCTCATATTCAGTGTGTCAGCAAAATTCTTGGCTCTATATTTAAAATAAATAAAAAATAAATAAATTCCATCTTTAAAATAAATAAAATAAAATTTAAAATAAATGAAATCTGACTACACTTACCTGTTTCTCTTCTATCTACTATAGTCATTTTAGGGGGATTATTTCAATAGCCTTTTTTGGCATAATGCAAGAATGAGTCTTTTAAATTTAAGTCAGATCATGTCACTTTTTCAAAACCCTCCAGTTACTTCTCATTTTCTTCATAGTAAAAGTCAAATTTCTTAACATTTCCTATAAGGATTTACCAGATCTGTCCTTAACCTCTTTGACCTCATTTCTTTCTTCTTTTACTTCTCCTTCCCTGAGACATAGTGTTTGGGGCACAGTTGGTCTTCCTCCAGTATATAGTCTCCCTTCTCAGAACCTTTGGACTTTTCTGTTTCTTCTCCTTGGAAAGCTCTTCTCCCTGGATAGCCACATAACTTACTACCTTCCCCTCTTTGAATACTTGCTGAAATGTTATCTTCTCAGAGAGAGTGTTCGTTCTCTACAGAAAATTGCAGCTCCTGGTCACCAACGTTCCTTATCTCTCTCCCATAATTTATTTTTCTCCATAAAACCACTGTCTGGCATGTTAATTATCTTATTATTTATTCTGTTTTTCCACCTCAGCATCTAGAATAGTGCCTGATACATAAAAATGATTTGATGAATATTTATTGAATGAATGGACAAATGAATTTATGTTTGAAAAATAAAATTTGCTTTAAAAATGCCTTTTTAGGGGCACCTGGGTGGCTCAGTCATTAAGCGTGTGCCCTCAGCTCAGGTCATGATCCCAGGGTCCTGGGATTGAGCCCCGCATCGGGCTCCCTGCTCAGCAAGAAACCTGCTTCTCCCTCTCCCACTCCCCCTGCTGTGTTCCCTCTCTTGCTGTGTCTCTCTCTGTCAAATAAATAAATAAAACCTTTAAAAAAAATAAAAATGCCTTTAAAATATTTTGGTTCTTTTCAACATTTAAATATTGCTCTTATATGATAAGAATATATTCTTTATATCATGAGTATATATATATAAAATGAAACATCAAACAAAATGAATGATGATATGTAAAAATGCAAGTTAAAATTCCCTTTATGCTCTCTCTCTCGTTAATTATTATGTGTCTGTCTAGAATTCTTTATAAAATATATAGCAGTATCTCTTGATACAGCTCTAGCTATAAGGGTCTATCCAGCTATCTATAACTGTTAAAAATATAGATGGGTTGCCTCTATAAATACTGCTTTGAAAGTTGCTTTTCTACTTGAAAGTGTATCTTGGATATATTTTTTATTTCAGTAATTTGGATTTATCTCATTATTTTCAGTTATGTAGTATTTCATTTTATTATTATACCATAATTTATTTAATCAGTACCTTATTGATGGATATCCTAGATTTTATTGATGTGAGTATATGCATTAAATAAAATCATATTAGATGATTAGCTGGGTCAAGGGTATATGCATTTAAAATATTGACAATTGTTTCTAAGTTTATTTTTGAAATTTGCCAATATATGCAAGTTGTATATATCACTTACGATTTCCAGTTGATTTATTTTTATTTATTTTTTGGTATTCCAAATTATAAACTCTTTGGGGGGATATGTCTCACTTTTTGTTTCTGCAGAACTCAGCACAGTCTTTCAGTAGCAGGGGCTCAGTAGTGCTCTTCAATGGAAGATATATCTTTGTGATGTTTCTTGTTAGATATGCTGGGGAGTCAGTTATTTTAACAAACATTTATTGTGTATTGGTAGTGTTTTGGCAGCATACTGTATTTTGTAAGGATTAAAAAAAAGTAGGACAACATTATTCTTTTGAGATGTTTATACTTAAATGGAAGACTAAAGGGGCACCTGGTGGCTCAGTCATTAAGTGTCTCTCTTCGGCTCAGGTTATGATCCCAGGGTCCTGGGATCGAGCCCCGCACTGGGCTCCCTGCTCCGCGGGAAGCCTGCTTCTCCGCCCCCCTGCTTGTGTTCCCTCTCTCGCTGTGTCTCTCTCTGTCAAATAAATAAAATCTTTAAAAAAAAATGGGAGACTAAAATATGAAAGGATAATTATATATATTAGAATCAAGACATGCTACCTTGCGGTTAATTTCGTGTCTTCATTTATTTGTACATGTATATATATTCAACAAATATGGCAAAATTAACTGTTTTGAAGCATCAGAAAATGCTATGCAGAGATGTTGTTTGATATTTTAAAGGAGAGTAGAAATTCTCTTAGTAGAGATTGGGGCATCATGAATAAAGGCCAAGTCTCAAAAGACTATGTATTCATTACATCATCATTTATAGTAAAAAGTTAGAAGTAATACAAATGTGGGGTGCCTGGCTGGCTCAGTTGTGACTCTTGAAGAGCTTGTGTCTCGATTTCGGAGGTGTGAGTTCAAGCCCCACATTGAGTGTAGAGATTACTTAAATAAATAAACTTAAAAAAATAAAAGAAAAGAAGTAATACGAATGTTTAGAAGTTGGAATGGGTTATGTAAATTATGGATTATTCATACAGGGAAATCCTATGCAGTTACTTAAAAATCATGTAGAATATTTACTTAAGTGGAAACAATACTTTTGCTATATTGATAGAGTTTGAACAGAGCAAGATATTGTTTCTGTAAGAAAAAAACTTAGATGTAAGTTTAAAATAATTGGAAGAACTTATAGGAAAAAGATAATAGCTATAATTTTTGAAAGAATGCTTTAGTAATAGAAAAATGACTTCCATTTTTATAGCTTAGAGCAAAGCGTTGTGATTTTTTTTCTCATACATGTTTTTTGTAAAATAGAATGTTTTACAAAAGTTTCTCCCTCATTTTGAAGGTCAGAGTAGTTCTTAAATCATGTGTTCCACCCTTTGAGAGAATAGGCACTGAGCATCCTCCAACATTCCTTTGTTTCTGATTTAATTTGTACCTGTTAAAATAATTCTCAAGCCCATGTATATTTTTTTCTGGTGGTTTGGCAAGACATATGCTTTAGATTGCACAGATGTGTTCAAATCCTATTTCAAGTCATTTTTAGCAGACCTTACCCAAATTATCTGACTTTCCTGTTGAAATCTCAGTTCAATATCTTCAATTGTAACCTGTGGTGAAAGGTGGCATTGTCCTGTTGAGGAGAAATTATTCTAATGTGGTATAGAATGGGTGTGGCCAGCTGTTGGTATGTTCTCATTGTGCCATACTGTCTTGACCACTAGGGAGATTGCCAGTTAGTCTTGTTTCCCTTGTCTTCATACTAAAAAGATGACAGCTGAGGTTCCTTCTAGCTAATATGTTCTGGATGAACTCTGAGCTTGATTTAAATGAACTGGGGATGTGACAAGGCAAAGGGGAGAAAGGATATAATAACAAAGGCAAGAGAGGGTGTATCATGTCATGTCCTTACTTTAGTCTACTTTTATAGAGCAAGAATAAGCTATCTTTAAAAGTTAATACAAAGAATTACTCTGGTCATAGAAGTAGATTGTTGAAATATCTTTTTATTCGTGGGACACAATCTACTGGCTTAAATATTTTAAAGATTTTTTATTTTTATTTATTTATTTATTTATTTGAGACAGAGAGAATGAGAGAGCACATGAGAGGGGGGAGGGTCAGAGGCAGAAGCAGGCTCCCTGCCGAGCAGGGAGCCCGATGCGGGACTCGATCCAGGGACTCCAGGATCATGACCCGAGCCGAAGGCAGCCGCTCAACCAACTGAGCCACCCAGGCGCCCTACTGGCTTAAATATTTTAAAAATAAATTCCATTTTTACTCCATTAAGAGTTGACGATTTTTGTGTCTATATTCATTAGTGATGTTGACCTATATATTGTACTTGTCCACTAGCCTGAGTTTGGAGCACTTCATTTTAAAAATAAATACCCTGGAAGTTTGTAGAAATGGGAATTTTTGAAGGTTTAGTAGAATTTTCCCGTTAAAACCTTTTTTGGCCTGGTTTCCATTCTAGGGCTTAACCTTTAACTACCATTTTAATTTATAATTTGATTATTGGTCTAGACCGGTTCTTTTGTGTCTCCTTTGGCCAGTTTTTATCATTTATATTTTCTTAGAAAATTGTCCATTTTATGTAGGTTTTCAAATTTGTGGGTATAAATTGTACACTAGATATTCTTGAAGGTTGGTCTTATTAGGAAACCTTCCCTCCCTTCTCCTGTCTCTCCTTTCTTTCCGTGCTTCCTTCTTTCTCTCTGCCTTTCTCCATTCGTCTTTTCTTCTTTTTCTCCCTCCCACTCTTCCTACCTCTTTTACTATGAATTCCTGAGCATACTTTTTCCTATTTCACATTTTGGGGGGTTTACTATTTTGTCACTTTTCTTGTTTCTTGAATTCAAAGTTTAGTTCTTTCTTTTTTTTTTCCTTGGAAAAAAGTTGTGAATAACCAGTATGTATGCACTTGCTTGATGTTGGAAAACTAGTATTATCATAAATCAACTTTGTCAGATATTAATATTATTTTATATATGCTCTTGAGAGAAATAAAATTCTGTAGGTATTGTTGATACTCATTTTCAGCCACTGTTTTAAAAAGTGCATTGAAGTTTGGACATTTTTCCACTAAATAGTGCTTTGAACAAATCCTGCAGGTTTTGGTGTATAAGTGTTATATTATGTTTTGTTTAGAATAATTGAACCCCCCCCCCCAAAAAAGATAAGAGAAGCAATTTTTAGAAAGGGCTGCTTGTTTTAAACTACATGTAGTTTAAGTTCTGTTTTTTAGTTATAAAGACTTTATTATTTTTTTTATTTATTTACATTTTAGTTAACATACAGTACAATATTGGTTTCAGGAGTAGAATTCAGTGATTCATCACTTACATACAACACCCAGTGCTCATCATAACAAGTACCCTCTTTAAATACCCATCACCCATCTAACCCATCTGTCACCCACCTTCCTCCATCAACTTCCAGTTTATTCTCTATCTTTAAGGGTCTCTTATGGCTTTTTTCTCTCTCTCCTTTTTTTCTTTTCTCCCTTCC
This sequence comes from Mirounga leonina, assembly GCF_011800145.1. Taxonomy (NCBI): domain Eukaryota; kingdom Metazoa; phylum Chordata; class Mammalia; order Carnivora; family Phocidae; genus Mirounga; species Mirounga leonina. The sequence continues at coordinate 24,100,402 of NW_023270387.1, read as the reverse complement.
CATATGTTCATCTGTTTTCTGTGTTAAATTCCATATATGAGTGAGATCATATGGTATTTGCCATTCTCTGACTTATTTCACTTAGCATAATATACTCTAGCTCCATCCACGTTGTGGCAGATGGCAAGGTTTCATTTTTTGATGGCTGAGTAATATTCCATTATACACACACACACACACACCACATCTTCTTCATCCATTCATCAGTCAGTGGACATTGGGGCTCTCTCCATAGTTTGGCTATTGTTGATAATGCTGCTATAAACATCAGGGTACATTTGAATCTGTATTTTTGTAATCCTTTGGGTAAATACCCAAAGTAGTGCAATTGCTGCATATTGGGGTAGTTATATTTTTAACTTTTTGAGGAACCTCCAAACTGTTCTCCAGAGTGACTGCACCAGTTTGCATTCCCACCAGCAGTGCAAGAGGTTCCCCCTTTCTCTGCATCCTTACCAACACCTGTTGTTTCTTGTGCTGTTAATTTTAGCCGTTCTGACCTGTGTGAGGTGGAATCTCATCCTGGTTTTGATTTGTATTTCCCTGATGATGAGTGATGTTGAACATCTTTTCATTTGTCTGTTAGACATTTGGATGTCTTCTTTGGAAAAGTGTCTAGTCATGTATTTTGCCCATTTCTTAAGTGGATTATTATCATTCTTTGGGGGGGGTGTTGAGTTTGATAAGCTCCTTATAGATTTTGGATACTAACCCTTTATCAGATACATCATTTGCAAATATCTTCTCCCATTCTGTAGGCTGCCTTTTAGTTATGTTGATTGTTTCCTTCGCTGTGCAAAAGCTTTTTATCTTGATGAAGTCCCAGTAGTTCATCTTTGCTTTTGTTTCCCTTGCCCTCAGTGACACGTCTAATAAGAAATTGCTACGGCAGGGGTCAAAGAAGTTTCTGTCTGTGTTCTTCTCTAGGATTTTGATGGTTTCCTGTCTCACATTGAGGCCTTTCATGGATTTTGAATTTATTTTTGTGTATGGTATAAGAAAGTGGTCCAGTTTCATTCTATTGTATGTAGCTGTCCAGTTTTCCCAATACCATTTGTTGAAGAGACTGTCTTTGTTCCATTGGACATTCTTATCTGCTTTGTTGAAGATTAGTTGACATATAGTTTTGGGTCCATTTCTGAGTTCTCTATACTGTTCCATTGGTGTATGTGTCTGTTTTTGTGCCAGTACCAATATGTCTTGATGACCCTAGCTTGTAATATACCTTGAAATCCAGAATCGTGATGCCTCCAGCTTTTTCTTTTTCAAGATTGCTTTGGCTATTCAGGGTCTTTTGTGGTTCCATGTAAATTTTAGGATTGTTTGTTCTAGCTCTGTGAAAAATGCTGGTGGTATTTTGATAGGGATTGCATTAAATGTATTGTTTGGGTAGTCTAGACATTTTAACAATGTTTGTTCTTCCAATCCAATAAATAGCATGGAGTGTTTCTCCATTTCTTTGTGTCCTCTTCAGTTTCCTTCATAAGGGTTCTATAGTTTTCAGAGTACAGATCTTTTACCTTTTTAGTTAGGTTTATTCCTAGGTATCTTATTGTTTTTGGTGCAGTTGCAAATGGGATTGATTCCTTGATTTCTTTTTCTGCTTTTTCCTTATTGGTGTATAGAAATGCAACAGATTTCTGCACATTGATTTTATATCCTGCAACTGCTGAATTCATGTATTAGTTGTAGCAATATTTTGATGGAGTCTTTTGGGTTTTCTACATTGAGTATCATGTCATTAGCAAATAGTGAAAGTTTGACTTTTTCCTTGCCAGTTTGGATGCCTTTAATTTTTTTGTTGTCTGATTGCTGAGGCAAAGGCTTCCAGTACTATGTTAGTGTGGTGAGAGTGGACATCCTAGTCTTGTTCCTGACTGTAGGGGAAAGGCGCTCTCAGTTTTTCACCATTGAGGATGATATTAACTGTGGATCTTTCGTACATGACCTTTATGATGTTGAGGTATGTTGCATCTATCCCTACTTTGTTGAGGGTTTTTAATCAAGAAAGGATGCTGTACTTTGTCAAATGCTTTTTCTGCATCTATTGACAGGATCATATGGTTCTTATATCTTTTACTAATGTGGTGTATCACATGATTTGGAAATATTGAACCACCCCTGCTGTCCAGGAATAAATCCCACTTGATCATGGTGAATAAATCTTTTAATGTACTGTGGAATTCGATTTGATAGTATTTTATTGAGAATTTTTACATCCATGTTCATCAGAGGTATTGGCCTGTAATTCTCCTTTTTAGTGGGGTCTTTGTCTGGTTTTAGAATCAAAGTAATGCTGGCTTCATAGAGTGAGTTTGGAAGTTTTCCTTCTATTTCTGTTTTTTTGAACAGTTTGAGAAGAATAGGTATTAACTCTTCTTTAAATGTCTGGTAGAATTTCCCTGGGAAGCCATCTGGCCCAGGACTTTTGTTTGTCAGGAGATTTTTGATTACTGATTTAATTTCTTTGCCAGTTATGGGTGTGTTCAAATTTACCATTTCTTCCTGTTTCAGTTTTGGTAGTTTGTAGGTTTCTAGGAATTCATCCATTTTGCCAGGTTGCCTAGTGTGTTGGAATATAATTTTTCATAGTATTCTTTTATAATTGTTTGTATTTATGTGGTGTTGGTTGTGATCTCTCCTCTTTCATTCATGATTTTATCTATTTGGTCCTTTCTCTTTTCTTTTTGATAGGTTTGGCTAGGGGTTTATCAATTTTATTAATTCTTTTGAAGAACCAGCTCATGTTTTTTGTTTGATTCTATATCCTTTATTTCTGCTCTAATCTTTATTGTTTCCCTTCTTCTGCTGGTTTTAGGCTTTATTTGCTGTTCCTTTTGTAGCTCCTTTAGGTGTAAGGTTAGGTTGTATATTTGAGACTTTTCTTGCTTCTTGAGGTAGGCCTATTTTGCAGTATACTTCTATCTTAGGACTGCCTTTGCTGCATCCCAAAGATTTTAGACAGTGTCTTCATTTTCATTTGCTTCCATGTATTTTTTAAATTTCATCTTTAATTTCCTGGTTAACACATTCATTCTTTAGTTGGATGTTCTTCAACCTCCATGTGTTTGTGGTCTTTCTAAAATTTTTCTTGTGGTTGACTTCAGGTTTCCTAGTGTTGTGGTCTGAAAACATGCGTGGTATGATCTTGATCTTTTTGTACTTGATGAGGGCTGATTTGTGACCCAGTACATGATCTATTCTGGAGAATGTTCATGTGCATTCTGCTGCTTTAGTTTGAAATGTTCTGAATATATCTGTTAAGTCCATCTGGTCCAGTGTGTTATTCAAAGCCATTGTTTCCTTGTTGATTTTCTGCTTAGATGATCTGATCTGCCCTTTGCTGAAAATGGGGTGTTAAAGTCCCCTGCTATTATTGTATTATTATCAATGAGTTTCTTTATGTTTATTCCTAATTGATTTATATATTTGTGTGCTTCCAAGGTGGGGGCATAAATATTTACAGTTGTTAGATCTTGTTGATGGATAGACCTCTTAATTGTGATATAATGCTCTTTTTCATCTCTTATTACAGTTTTTGTTTTAAAATCTACTTTGTCTGATACAAGTATGGCTACTCTGGCTTTCTTTTGACGTCCATTAGCATGATAGATGGTTTTCTACCCCCTCACTTTAAATCTGCTGGTGTCTTTAGGTCTACAATGAGTCTCTTGCAGGGAGCATATAGATTGATCTTTTTTTTTTTTTATATCCATTCTGATACCCTATGTCTTTTGATTGGAGTGTTTAGTCCATTTACATTCACAGTGATTTTTGAAAGATATGAATTTAGCATTGTGTTACCTGTAGAGTTGGTGTTTCTGGTGACGTTCTCTGGTCCTTTCTAATCTTTGTTGCTTTGGTCTTTTTTTCTCCACTCAAAGACACCCCCCCCTTAAATTTTTTAGCAGGGCTCGTTTACTGGTCGTGAATGCCTTTAGTTTTTGTTCGTCTGGGAAACTCTTTATCTCTCCAATTCTGAATGAGAGTCTTGCTGGATAAAGAATTCTTGGCTGCACATTTTTCCCATTCAGCACTTTGAATGTTTCCTGCCATTCCTTTCTGCCCTGCCAAGTTTCTGTGGACAGATTTCTTATGAACCTGATCTGTGTTCTCTTGTGGGTTAAGGACTTTTTTCCCCTTGCTGTTTTCAGGATCCTTTCTTTGTATATTTTGTGAATTTGACTATGATATGCCCTGGTGATGTTCAGCTTTTGTTCAATTTAATGGGAGATCTCTATGCTTGTTGGATTTTGATATGTGTGTCCTTCCACAAATGAGGGAAGTTTTCAGCTATAATTTGTTTGAATAAAACTTCTGCCCCTTTTTCTCTCTCATCTTCTGGTACTCCTATGATACAAATGTTACTAAGTTTTAATAAGTTGCTGATTTCCCTAAGTCTACTTTCGTGGTCCATTACCTTTCTTTCCTTCTTCTTTTCAGCTTCATAATTTTCCATAATTTTATCTTCTATATCACTGATTCACTCCTTTCTCTGCTTCTTCCATCCTCATTTTTATGGCCTCCATTGCATCTTAGGTATAGCATTTTTAACTTTGGCCTGACTAGATTTTAGTTCTTTCATCTTTGTAGTGAGGGATTCTCCGGTGTCTTCTATGAGTTTTGCAAGACCAGCTAGTATCCTTATAATCGTCATTTTAAATTCTAGTTCAGACATATTATTTATATCTGTATTGATTAAATCCCTGGCCATGAGTTCTACTTTGTGTTCTTCCTTTTGGGGTAAATTTCCCCATCACTTCATTTTGTCCAGAAAAGAAAAGAAGAAAGAGAGAAAGACATAAAGAAACAAAAAAACCCCCCCAAAACAAAGAAAAAAAACAAAAAAACTAGATCCTGGGTGTGTTTTGGTCTGCTTCTTAAAAGAATCTACATCTCAAAATGATAAAATAAAGTAAAATGAAAGTAAAGAAAAAAATAAAAAATATGTAAAAATTATATGTATAAATAAATATAAAGAAACTGATAATAAAAAAGAAATTAAAAAATAAGAAAATAAATGAAAAAATAGTAATAAAAAAATAAAGAGTAAAAGTAAAAAAGAAGCTAGATCCTGTTTCCCCTAAAGCTGAAGCTTTGCAGCACCCTATGATCAGTAGATTCGGCGCCAGTGAGTTGTTTGTGCTGGTCTTCTGGGGGAGGGACCTGTTGTTCTGATTATCAGGTGGACTTACCCTAGTGGAAATGTGCCTCCAGGGTGCAGGTTGTGGCAGGGCTTGGTGTAAGCCGTCCTGGCCTCCACTAGGTGGCGCTGTTTTCCCTCCTGAAGGGTCTCAGCCTTGTTGGGGGTGGAGGGGTGGGGATGAATACCAGGACGCCCTGCTCTCCAGCCCCAGTGCTGAAAGTTCGCTCCCGTAATTCTTCAGTGAGCACTTACAGAAGAGCAGTCAGTCACTCTTATGTCCCCAGTTTCTGTCAGAACTCTTCTGTTCACCCTGCCTGTGTCCAGGCTTTTTTATCTCAGGCATGCGACTGAGTTTCAAAAGTTCAAATTTTAAGGACTCCTGCGTGTGTATCTGCGCTGTTCCTCTGGAGGAGGGTCTCACCATGTTCTTGCCATTGGACGGCCTGTCCCGGGAAAGTGATGGCAGGACCGCACAGTGGTTCGCAGTTTATGGCAAAAGAAAGCAGGAGGCTGGCACCAAGACTTGCTGTTCTCAGCCGGTATTCTCGCCGCTGTGCCTGGGGACAGTGCAGCACACGGGCGCCACCTGTTCTTCTTGCGACCCAGGGGATCCTCACACCATGCTGTCACACCTGGGATTCTGCCTGGCTTTGCCACCCAAGCACATTTAAGCCAGGCATGTCCCCCACTCTAGCAGACTTCTAAAAGTTCAGATTTTGTGCTGCGCTGCTCATAATCCTTGTGGTAGTCTCTATAAGCAGGCTCCTTCCCTGCTGCTGTATATACAGCTCTATCTGCCCTAATTCAACTCTCCCTATCTCCTACCTTCCAAAAGGTGGTTGCTTTTCTACTTGTAGACTAGCAGTTTTTGTTCTCTCAGACCTCCGATTGATTTCTTGGGTGTTCAAAATGATTTGATAACTGTCTAGCTGTGTTCAGTGGGGAGGAGGACAAGCTTAGGGTCCCCCTACTCCTCCTCCATCTTACCTCCTCCATGCAATTTTAAATTCTGTAAATTTACTATCATAGTTGCACTTCTCCCTGTTGTCTCATCTCCAAACACAAAGATTTACTCACATTTCATGAAGTATTTTTCAGTAAGAAGGAAAAAAATCTCTTACGATATGCAAAGATATAATCAGTTTGTTTTGATTTACCTGTTTGAGGCATTTATCTCTTCTGCTTTGCTTTATGTGGTACTGCCATCTAGCGTGTGGGATACTAAAATGGGTATGTGTGGGTTTACAATTTCTTTTATCATTTGGTTATCACAAGCTGTGAATTAATGTTTCTTTCTATCTGATTTCATATAAAGCATTAAGTTAAATGATCCTGCATGCAAGAGCTCAGGTTTTACCTGAAATAAGGCATTGGCAAAATGAATTGAATACCTGTTTCTTGAGCGTTCTCTACTAAAGCTTCTTGCGATGGAATTAGAAATGCTAGTACAGCCTCGTGTCATCAGATGTATTCTTGTCTTGATATTGAGAAATGTGGAAAGAGATAGTAAATTTTGACCTGAGTAAAAATGTTGACAAGTAGTAATATAAAATAAGATCCCCCCCTCAATTTTCATTTTAAATGAATTAATCAGGATTATAATAAAAGATACAAGCCAATATTTATTGAATGCTTTTTGTGAACCAGACATTATTCTAAATGCTATTTACATCTTGTCTTATTTACTCTTCACAACAGTTTCAGATGAGGGAATTGAAGTAAAAAATGTTTAAGAACTTACCCAAGAATATGGGTAAGTCATACAGCCTGTGTTTGAATAAAGGTCATAGAACCATTCTGCATATTCTTGATTACAAAAGTTCTAGGAAAGGATAAAATGACAAAATTCTTGTTTTAACAAAAAGGAACAAACCATAGATCTGAAATATCCTACATGTAGTTGAAGGTAAAGAAGTATGATACATAGTCGTGCAGTGTAACCTGTGTGGTCTTATGTAAACTCCTTAACTTCCCTGGTCCTCAGTTTCCTCATTTGTAAAATAGGAATAAATATAACTATTTCCATATATATTACAGAGTACTGTGGGAATTGAGATGATAATTGAAAACCAAAGCAGATTGCTCAATAAATTTTAAAGAACTTTAGAGAAAGTCAAATGTTCTGAGGAACTTTGGTGAAGACAGACCATAATCTGTAAAATGTGAAAATACTTTTCCTCTTGACCTGAGTGTAGTGTTGTTAGGATTGAGGCAGTGGGTGAAGAAATTCTTTGCAAATAAGAAGCTGTATAACTATCAGGAATATTATGACAAACTTCCCTTTGCGAGAGACTGTATTGCTAATATTCTTGGTGATCTGGTAATCAGTTTTTGTTTGTTTGTTTGTTTGTTTATTTCTTTTATTATGTTATGTTAGTCACCATACAATACATCATTAGTTTTTGATGTGGTGATCCACGATCCATTGTTTTCATATAACACCCAGTGCTCCATGCAGTACGTGCCCTCCTTAATACCCATCACTGGGCTAACCCATCCCCCCAGCCCCTCTCCTCTCTAAAACCCTCAGTTTGTTTCTCAGAGTCCATAGTCTCTCATGGTTCGTCTCCTCCTCCATTCCCCCCCCTTCATTTTTCCCTTCCTTCTCCTAATGTCCTCCATGCTATTCCTTATGTTCCACAAATAAGTGAAACCATATGATAATTGACTTTCTCTGCTTGACTTATTTCACTTAGCATAATCTCGTCCAGTCCCATCCATCCATGAATACCCATCCCAAAGTTGGGTATTCATCCTTTCTGATGGCTGAGTAATATTCCATTGTATATATGGACCACATCTTCTTTATCCATTCATCTGTTGAAGGGCATCACAGCTCTTTCCACAGGTTGGCTATTGCGGACGTTGCTGCTATGAACATTGGGGTGCATATGGCCTTTCTTTTCACGACATCTGTGTCTTTGGGGGTAAATACCCAGGAGTGCAATTGCTGAGTCATAGGCTATTTTTAATTTTTTGAGGCACCTCCACACTGTTTTCCACAGTGGCTGTACCAACTTGCATTCCCACCAACAGTGTAAGAGGGTTCCCCTTTCTCCACAACCTCTCCAACATTTGTTGTTTCTTGTCTTGTCAATTTTTGCTATTCTAACTGGTGTAAGGTGGTATCTCAATGTGGTTTTGATTTAAATTTCCCTGATGGCTAATGATGATGAATATTTTTTCATGTGTCTGTTAGCCATTTGTATGTCTTCTTTTGAGAATTGTCTGTTCATGTCTTCTGCCCAGTTTTTGACTTATTTGTTTTTTGGGTGTTGAGTTTGAGAAGTTCTTCGTAGATCTTGGATATCAGCTCATTGTCTGTAGTGTCATTTGCAAAAATCTTCTCCCATTCCATGGGTTGCCTCTATGTTTTGTTGACTGTTTCTTTTGCTGTGCAGAAGATTTTTATCTTGATTAAGTCCCAAAAGTTCATTTTTGCTTTTGTTTCCCTTGCTTTTGGGGACATGTCTTGAAAGAAGTTGCTGTGGCTGATGTCGAAGAGGTTACTGTCTATGTTCTTCTCTGGGATTTTGATGGATTCCTGTCTCACATTGAGGTCTTTCATCCATTTTGACTTAATCTTTGTGTATGGTGTAAGAGAATGGTCGAGTTTCATTCTTCTGTATATAGCTGTCCAATTTTCCCAGCACCACCTATTGAAGAGACTGTCTTTTTTTCCATTGGATATTCTTTCCTGCTTTGTTGAAGATTATTTGACCATAGAGTTGAGGGTCCATATCTGGGCTCTCTATTCTGTTCCATTGGTCTGTCTGTTTTTGTGCTGGTACCATACTGTCTTGGTGATCACAGCTTTGTGATATAGCTTGAAATCAGGCAATGTGATGCCTCCAGCTTTGTTTTTCTTTTCAACATTTCCTTGGCGATTCAGGTCTTTTCTGATTCCATACAAATATTAGGATTGTTTGTTCCAACATTTTGAAAAATGCCATTGGTATTTCGATCAGGATGGTGTCGAAGGTATAGATTGCTGTGGACAGCATAGACATTTTAACAATGTTTATTCTTCCGATCCTTGAGCATGGAATGTTTTTCCATCTTTTTATGTCTTCTTAAATTTGTTTCATGAGTGTTCTGTAGTTCCTAGAGTATAGATCCTTCACCTCTTTGGTTAGGTTTGTTCCAAGATATCTTACGGTTTTTGGTGCTATTGTAAATGGAATCGATTTTCTGATTTCTCTTTCTACAGTTACATTGTTAGTGTATAAGACAGCAGCTGATTTCTGTGTATGGATTTTGTATCCTGCCACATTACTGAATTGCTGTATGAGTTCTAGTAATTTGGGGGTGCAGTCCTTTGGGTTTTCCACATAAAGTATCATGTCATCTACGAAGAGAGAGAGCTGGACTTCTTTGCCAATTTGAATACCTTTTATTCCTTTTCGTTGTCTGATTGCTGTTGCTAGGACTTCTAGTACTATGTTGAACAAGAGTGGCGAGAGTGGGCATCCTTGTATTCCTGATCTTAAGGGAAAGGCTCTCAGCTTTTCCCCATTGAGAATGATATTCGCTGTGGGTTTTTCATAGATGGATTTTATGAACTTGAGGAATGTTCCCTCTATCCCTATACTCTGAAGAGTTTAATCAGGAAAGGATGCTGTATTTTGTCAAATGCTTTTTCTGCATCAAGATACATCCCTTGCATCCCACGGATAAATCCCACTTGGTCGTGGTGGATGATCCTTTTAATGTGCTGTTGGATCCTATTAGTTAGGATTTTGTTGAGAATTTTGGAATCCACATCCATCACGGATATTGGCCTGAAATTCTCCTTTTTGATGGGGGTTTTTGCCTGGTTTGGGGATCAAGGTAATGCTGGCCTCATAGAATGAGTCTGGAAGCTTTCCTTCTATTTTTTGAAACGGCTTCAGGAGAATAGGTATTATTTCTTCTTTGAATGTTTGGTAGGATTCCCCAGGGAATCCATCAGGCCCTGGACTCTTGTTTTTTGGGAGGTTTTTGATCACTGCTTCAATTTCGTTACTGGTTATTGGTGTGTTCAGGTTTTCAGTTTCTTCCTGTTTCAGTCTTGGTAGTTTATAGGTTTCCAGGAAGACATCCTATTTCTACCAGGTTGCTTAATTTATTGGCATATAGTTGTTGATAATAATGTCTAATAATTGTGTATTTCCTTGGTGTTAGTTGTGATCACTCCCCTTTCATTCATTATTTTATTAATTTGGGTCCTTTCTCTTTTCTTTTGGATAAGTCTGGCCAGTGGTTTATCGATCTTATTAATTCTTTCAAAGAACCAGCTTCTAGTTTCATTGGTCTGCTCTACTGTATTTCTGGTTTCTAATTCATTGATCTCTGCTCTAATCTTAATTACTTCTCTTCTAATGCATGGCTTAGGCATCATTTATTGCTTTTTCTCCAGTTCTTTAAGGTGTAAAGTTAGTTGGTGAATTCAGGATTTTTCTATTTTTTTGAGTGAGGCTTGGGTGGCTATGTATTTCCCCCTTAGGACTGCCTTTTCAGTATCCCATAGGTTTTGGACCTATATGTTTTCATTCTCGTTGGGTTTCCATGGGTTGTTTAAATTCTTTGATTTCCTAGTTGACCCAAACATTCTTAAGCAGAGTGGTCTTTAGCTTCCAAGTGTTTGAATTTCTTCCAAATTTTTTCTTGTCATTGAGTTCCAGTTTTAAAGCATTATGGTCTGAGAATGGGCAGGGAATAATCTCAATCTTTTGGTATTGGTTGAGACCTGATTTGTGACCCAGTATGTGGTCTATTCTGGAGAAAGTTCCATGTGTGCTTGAGAAGAATGAGTATTCTGTTGTTTTAGGGTGGAATGTTTTGTATATATATAATGAGGTCCATCTGATCCAGTGTGTCATTCAGAACTCTTGTTTTTTTGTTGATTTTCTGCTTAGATGATCTGTCTATTGCTGAGTGGAGTATTGAGGTCTCATACAATTAACGTATTATTATCAATATGACTCTTAATTTTGATTAACAGTTGGCTTATGTGGTTGGCTGCTTCCATGTTGGGGGCACTGATATTTACAATTGTTAGATCTTCTTGTTGGATAGACCCTTTAAGAATGATATAGTGTCCTTCTGTGTCTCTGACTAGTCTTTAGCTTAAAATCTAATTTGTCTGATAGGAGAATTGATACCGCAGCTTTCTTTTGAGGTCCATTGGCATGGAAGATGGATCTCAATCCCTTCACTTTCAGTCTGGATGTATCTTTAGGTTCAGAATGAGTCTCTTGTAGGCAGCATATGGATGGGTCCTATCTTTTTATCCCATCTGCAACCCTTTGTCGTTTTATGGGAGCATTTAGGCTGTTCACGTTGAGAGTGATTATTGAAAGATATGAATTTATTGTCATCATGTTGCCTGTGAAGTCCTTGTTTCTACAGATTGTCTCTGTAAATTTCTGTTCTATATCACTCTTGGGGTCTTTCTCCTTTTATAGAGCCCCCCCTTAATATTTCCTGCAGGGCCGGCTTAGTGGTCACATATTCTTTCAGTTTCTACTGGTCCTGGAAGCTCTGCATCTCTCCATCCATTCTAAATGACAGCCTTGCCAGATAAAGTATTCTTGGCTGCATATTCTTCTCGTTTAGTACCCTGAATATGTCTTGCCAGCCCTTTCTGGCTTGCCAGGTCTCTGTGGATAGGTCTGACGTTATTCTGGTGTTCTTCCCTCTGTACGTAAGGAATCTCTTCCCCCTAACTGCCCTCAGGGTGGTTTCCTTGGTTCTAAGATTTGAGAATTTTACTATTACATGCCGGGGTGTTGGTCTGTTTTCCTTGATCTTGGGAGGGGTCCTCTCTGCCCCTAGGACACGAATGTTTGTTTCATTCCCCAGATTGGGGCAGTTCTCAGCTACGATTTTCTCAAGTATATCTTCTAGTCCTCTCTCTCCTCCACCCCTCAGTGATCTCAATAATTCTGACTTTGGAATGTTTAATGGCGTCACTTATTTCTCTAATTCTGTTTTCATGGATTTTAAGCTGTTTCTTTCAGGCCTCCTCGTTTTCCTTTTTTCTGTCAGTTTGTCTTCTAGATCACTAATTCGTTATTCTGCTTCCCTTACCCTAGCTGTTAGAGTATCTAGATTAGTTTGGATCTCATTGATAGCATTTTTGAATTCTTCCAGATCAGCTCTCAGTTCTGCCCTTAGAGACTCTATGTTGCCGTTAATTTCTCCATTCTGGCTGTCGTCTTCCTGTTACCCTGAAGTCTATTTCTGACATCTTGCTGATACCTATATTCATGTGTAAATCTGTGGCAGACGTCACAGTCTAAAACTGTAGCGTCCTGGGTTGTGCGCCCCACAGCAGTGCTCCCAGCCCTCGCTTCCAGGTCCAGGCACGTCTCTGCCCTTTGTGCTTCTAAAACCGCCGGCTGCCCCCAGTTTGCACTTGTGGCCCTGCTGCTCCAGGTTTCTGTCCAAGGCCTGCCTTAAAGTCCTTTCCCTGTCGCTACTGGTCTGCGAGTCTGTGCCCCATCCCCAGCATGGGAGGCTTTTGCACTCTGGCAGTGCAATATCCTGGAGGCTCCCTCCCCCTTCCGTTTATCTTCCGATATCTGCGCGAGGAATCATGGGTCCCTGCTTCCTACCTTGAAACCAACTGCTGGCGATATTCTGTTTGTAGAGATCCAGATCTGTTTTCTTACATCTCAGGCTGATTTTGTGGGTGTTCAGAGTGGTCTGGTAGATATGCAGCTCAATTCAAGGGATTGGTTGGAATAGGGTCCCCTACTCCTCTGCCATCTTTTCTAGTCTCCTATCAGTTTATTTAGATACAATATTTCTTTTAACATAGAAAATAACTTTATATAATATTGTGAAATGAAGAAAGTAAGTTAAAATAACATGATTTTTCTGTAATTATAATGAAAAATTTAGCTTCAGTTTCAGATAGAATTAAACCTGTGGGTTAAGATATTGAAATTGTAATGTATTTAGAATGTTTAATGTTTAAAATAATGGTAAAAGAAACCAGAGAAAACACATCATTGCATTTTCCCCCTTTGAATAGAAACATTGAAAATCTTTTGTTAACAAATTTTTAATGGGTAAGATAGCATATATATGGATTCTGCATTTTCAATTTTAGTATTTCAAATACCTGGTATATTTTAAATACCTGGTATTTACCAATTCAGTTGATTATTGACTAAATGTTGTGTCTTTTTGGAAACAGACTGGGTTTTCTTCCTGATTAAGAATTTATCTGAATGTGAATATTAAGGTTTATAGAAATATGTATTAGCAACAAGTTTTGGTACCTATCAGTGGGACTTCCAGTTATTAATAAAAATGAATTAAACCAATGAAAAGGTTAGTTCCCTCATCTTGTTAATACTACGTATGGTAGATATTTCTAGTTAAAAAAATAATTTTATGTAAAAGTACATGTAGTATGTGCATAACCTTTTGAAACAAAAGCCATGATAATTTTAGTGTTTCTACCCCTACTGAAGAATTTATTTTTCCTCAAACCAAAACAGATAAACTTTCAGCCCTACTTTTTTGCACATTGCATACTAATACCTCTTATGCTGGGAAATCATTGTCATTTAAGGGGATGATTTGAAATGAAAAGTTCATATAGTGAGTTATTGGTAGTGCTGTCAGGTTGTGGGCATCTTACTGAGCTGAGGGTGATTCTGGTATTTAAAGACTGATGAATGGACAAGGAAAATATATACAAGGAAAATGTATATATACACACACACACATATATATATATCTTGCAAATGGCAAGTTTTCATTCTTTTTGATGGCTGAGTAATATGCCATTATGAAATCTTGCCATTTGCATTGACATCGCTGGAGCTAAAGAGGATTATTCTAAGTGAAATAAGTCAGTCAGAGAAAGACAGATACCATATGATTTCACTCAAATGTGCAATTTAAGAAGTGAAACAAACGAGCAGAGGGAAAAAAAAGGAAAGAGAGAAGCAAACCACGAAACAGACTCTTAACTATAGAGAACACACTGATGATTACTAGAGGGGAGGTAGGTGGGGAGATGGGTGAAATAAGGTGATGGGGAATAAGGAGGCACTTGTTGAGATGAGTGCTGGGTGATGTATGGAAGTGTTGAATCACTATATTGCACACCTGAAACTAATATTACACTGTATGTTAGCTAACTGGAATTTGAATAAACTTGCAAAAATTAAGTTGAACAAACCAGTCACTATATCTGGTAATCAGCTGAGGAAACAGTGCTCTGTTCCAATCTGGAAGGAGAAACAGATTGTTAGGTTTATTACGATGCATTTAGTTCTCTAGCTTTTTCCTAAGAAATTTGAAGAGCAATTTTGTCTTTTACTGATTTTTTCCTTATGTGCTAAAATTAGAACTTACTTCACTTATTTCTCACCTAAGATACAACTCTAATGTAGAGTTATTCTTCCACTTGACATCCTCAATTCAGTAGTCTTGAAGTAGTATTTTCAGTGTTATTAAGATGTTGACCATAGGCGTGAGTAGAGCACATAATATTGTGTAATAGAAATTATTTTTTATTTTCCACATCTACTATAGGCTACAGAGGTGAAGGAAAATGTTTATAAACTGCGTATGTATGTCACAGTGAAATTGCAAGCATAATAGGTCTATAAAAGATGAAGAAAAGAAATCTTTGTGTGCCCTATTTACAAGCTGTTGATTAGACTTTGATGAATAATTTTTTATGTGGGTGGGGTGATTTTTACCCTGCTTTACACTACTGATTTCTACCCTCCATGTAAAGAAAGGACTTCTTCTGAACATTTGAATGCTTGCTGAATGGAGTTGTATTTTTAAATATTCTAACAACAGTGATTGCAGATTGGTTTCCATGGTGATATAAAAGTGAATTCAATATAGGAAAAATAACTCCAAAAATAGATTTGTAAAGAATCTAGAAGTAAGGAACTTAGAAATTCTGTTTTCCATTCCTTATAAACGAAGGATTGAGATATCATTAAGTTGAAGGAAATAAACCTAATTTAAATCATCATATTTATGTCATAAGTTTCTTCAGCCAAATGTAGCCTTATCTTTCATAGTGTATACTCTTGGTACATGTGGTTCAGGTTCTGTGTAACCACATTGATGTTCAGACTTGTGCATTGGATGTCTTAAAACCCACAATTCCGAATGGTTTTACTGAATATCTTGTATGTGCTTGATACTTACATGAATATCACTGATGAAGTAGATAAGAGATTCTTCCCACAGGGGAAACAAGCAATATACTAATAAACGTAGTAAGATAAGAAAAATGTAATGCATGTTGTAAGAGTTCTTACAGGTATTCAGAGGTAAGAGAAGTTATTTCCTGTGGCATTCAAGAAAGACTTTATTGAAGATTGAATAGATTTTAGATATGCAGAGATAGAAATGAAGAGCATTTAGCAAGGAAAAATAACATAAACAAAGGTACCTGGAAGGGAGGGAGGATGGATGGGGTAGAATGATTGTGGGAAAACATGTTTTAGAAGATATATGGAGAATTTACCTTCCTTCAAGGCTCATCTATGGTATATGGATGTTGTATTTAAATTTTTTTTTTAGAGCAAAAGAAAAGAGAGCGTGTGTGCACGTGGTGGGGAGGGGCAGAGGAAGAGGGAGACAGAGAATACCAAGCACACTCCACGATCATGACCTGAGCCAATGTCAACAGTTGGTTGCTTAACCGACTGAGCCACCCAGACACCCCTAAATTACTTTCTTTTTTTTTTTTTTTAAAGATTGTATTTATTTATTTGACAGAGAGAGACACAGCGAGAGAGGGAACACAAGCAGGGGGAGAGGGAGAAGCAGGGCTCGATCCCAGGACCCTGGGATCATCACCTGAGCCAAAGGCAGACACTTAATGACTGAGCCACCCAGGTGCCCCTAAATTACTTTCTTAGTAGGAACTGAGAAGATGTTGTGGGATTTTGAGAAGAGAGTACTGTGATCCATGTGTAATGGGAAATGGAGAGAGACCAATTAGAAGACTACTGTATTTATCCATTCTGCAGTCATGTAGTCCAGATCCTGTGAGGCCCAGAACCAGGGAAGTAGCAGTGGAGAATGGAAATAAAGGGACAGGTGTGAAAGACCAGTTTTGGGAGACAGGAGAGATTATAAGGAATTAAAGGTTGAGGTTAGATCTTGACCATGGAAATATAAAAGAGGATATGTGGAGAGGAAGAGTAGTAGAGGAATTTAAGGTGATTAGGTTGGTCAACTAGATGAATGGTTATGCTATTTATTTACTTCAGGAATTCAGGAGGAAGAAGAGAATTTGTAAGGAAAGGTAATGTATTCAGTTTTGTAAATGAATACTATATTCCAGTGAGACAGTGTTTCATTCATTAAATATTTAGTGATCCCCACTTAAAAGATGTTGAGATAGGTATATCTGTATCTCATTGTTTCATTACATATTATAGTTAAAAATCTGTCAAATACACATTACAAATATTTTTATCCCAGTTTGTGACTCATCTTTTCACTTGGTTTATGATGTCCCTTTTGTGATTACTTAAAAACGTTTGATGTAGCCAGTTCCATCAGTCTTTGTTTTGTTCTTTTTGTGTTTTAGCTAAAAAATTCTTCCCTGCCTTGTGGGCATAAAAACATTTTCCTCTATCTCCCTTATTATATTTTTTGCTTTTATTTTTATTATTTTACGTTTAAGGTTTTACTTTTCACACTTGGATGTTTAATTTGCCTGGAATTATTCACTGGATATGGTAGAAGGTAGGGGTCTATTATCTCTTTCTAGTTTAGTTATCTTAGACTATTGATTAAATATTAATTAATTTTCTCAGTGATTTTTAAGGCCTAATTGGTCATATATCAATGTCCAAATATATGTGTTAGTTATCTGTCTTCTGAGATCCATTGGTCCATGGCCTACCCCTGTGGTAGTATCATACTATCTTAATTAAAAGGTTATTATTACTTCTTACTGTATGACAAACACCTCAAAACTTAGTGGCTTGGGGCACCTGGGTGGCTCAGATGGTTAAGCGTCTGTCTTCAGCCCAGGTCATGATCCCAGGGTCCTGGGATCAAGCCCCGCATCAGGCTCCCTGCTTAGTGTGGAGTTTGCTTCTCCCTCTGCCCCTTCCCCCTGCTCGTGCTTCTCTCTCTCTCAAATAAATAAATAAAATCTTAAAAAATATATAAAAAAAAGAACTTAGTGGCTTAACATGACAAGCCTTTTATTGTGTTTCATGATTCCTGATTCCTTGGATTGACTCGGGTGGGAAATTCTCTGTTGGTCTTGCTTGGTTCTGTCAGGCGGTTGTAGTCCTGTAGTGATGTTGGCTGGGGCTGCGTGTCCCGCGCTTCAGTGAGCCTTCATGTACTCTCTCTCTCCACGTGGTGTTTCATCCATCCGGGCCTCTTCCATGAACTCTTTCTTCAGTAGTGTACTGTTGCCCTTTGACTGGAGGCTTAGGACTCTAAGAGTAAGAAAGCAGAAACTGTTAGACTTTTTAATGATTAGTCTTAGAAGTCCCGGGACATTGCTTTTCCCACACTTTATTGGCTCAGACAGTTACAAGTGTAGCATAGATTCAGGAGTGGAGAGGGAAGCTCTCCCTCCGTGAGATGAAGAACAGGCACATCCAGAGAGCTGCTGCAATGTAGCTTCACCATAAATCTTGATTTCTTGTAGGGTAAGTTTCCTGATGTCATCAAAATGATCTTGGGTTTTTTTGGCTCATTTTTTTCCATATACATTTTGCACTTCCCTTGAAAAATCTTGGGAAGAAAAAAAATTAAACTATTGAAATTTTGATAAGAATTGCATTTAATATATAGGTTATTTGAGGATAATTACTGTATTTATCATGCTGAGTTTTTAAATCTATTTGGATTTATTTACCTCTTCTTTCACATCTTTCAATCAGGTTTAGTAATTTCCTTTGAAATTCGGCACATCTTTTATTTGGTTTATTTTTAGGTAACTTACAGTTTTTATTGTTAACATGAATTGAACATTTTTTCAGTTACATTTTAACGTTAGATACTATTGATTACTGAAATTCTATTGATTTTTTTCACCTTTAAAAAATCCACTTTCAAAACACATTTATTGAGAGAGAATTCATACACCATATAATTCATCTACTTAAAAGTATACAATTCACTGTTGGTTAGTATATTCACAAGGTATGCAACCATTGCCAAAGTCTAATTTTAGAACATTTTTATCAGTTCCAAAAGAAATCCTGTACTCATTATCAGTCATTCTCATGCCCTTCTAAACCTGTACACCAACCTGTGACCTTTCTGCCTACCCAGCCCTGGTAACCACTAATCTGCTTTCTGTCTCCATGGATTTGCCTATTCCAGAAATTTTGTATACATGGAATCATACAATATGTGATCTTTTTGTGACTGGCTTTTTTCACTTAGCATGCTTTCAAAGTTCATCTAAGACATAGCATGCATCAATCAGTACTTCATTGTTTTTATCATTAAATAATATTCCATCATATGGCTGCATACCACATTTTATGCATTTAAAATTTTGTGTTTTAAATTTAACACTTCTGGGAGACTTCTGCCTTTGGGAAGATAGAACAGACAGTGGTGAGTCTCCTATATTTTTGTTTATGTTTTTTAGCCATTTCAACCATTTTATACAATTCATTGCCATTAAGTGCATTTACATTGTTATGTAAAATCACCACTACCCATCCAGAAGTTTTCATCAACACAGACAGAAATATAGCATATGAAAATCAGTCAATGTAATATAGCACATTAACTGAATGAATGAAAAAAACACCCATGTGATCATCTCAGTTGATGCATAAAAAGCATTTGATAAATTTAGCATCCTTTCATGATAAAAACACTCAACAAACTAGGAACAGAAGGAAACTCTCTGACAGAATAAAGACCAAATATGAAAAACCCACTAGCTAACATTATATCCATGGTGAAAAACTGAAAGCATTTCTCCTAACATCAGCAACAAGATAAGCATGCCTGCTCTCAACACTTCTGTTCAGTGTGATTCGGAACAATTAGGCAAGAAAAATAAAAGGCTTCCACGTTGGAAAGAAAGAAGTAATATTATCTCTGTTCACAAATGACATGATCTTATATGTAGAAAATCATAACGATTCCACAAGAAAACTCTTAGAAATAATGAATGAATTCAACAGAGTTTCCAAATTTAAAATCATCATTCCTATATCACTAGCATTTCTATACACCAGAAGTGAATAATCTGAAAAAGGAAATTAAGAAAATAATTCCATTTACAGTAACACCAAAATCAATAAATCACTTAAGAACATACTTAACAAAAAAGTTGAAAGACTTGTACACAGAGAGCTACAAAATGTTGCTGAAAGAATATAAAGAAAACCTAATAAATGTAAAGATATCCTGCGGTTCATAAGAGTTCACGGACTAGAATACTTAATGTTTTTAAGATGATGATAATACCCAAAGTGATCTATGTCTTAATTGTAAAGATCCCAGTGGCATTTTTTTTTTGTAGAAATAGAAAAACCCATCTTAAAATTCATATGAATTCTCAGAGGACTCTGAATACCCAAGAACAATCTTGAAGAACGCAGTTGAAGAACTCACAGTTCCTAATTATAAAGCTTATTACAAATCTAAAGGAATCAAAACAGTGTGGTACTGGCATAAAGATAGACATATAGACCAATGAAATAGAATAGAGAGCCCCCAAATAAACCCTCACATTTATGGTCTATTGATTTTCAAGAAGATTGCCAAGACCATTCAGTGGAGGAAAGGACAGTGTTTTCAGCAAATGGTGCTGGGAAAACTGGATATCCACATGCAGAAGAATGAAGTTGGATCTTATAAACTCAAAATGTAACTGAGACCTAAATCTGAGAACAAAACTTTAAAACTTAGAAGAGAATATGTAGGAAAATCTTTATGACATTGGATTTGGCAATGATTTTTTGGATATGATATCAAAAGTTAAAGGCAAAAAACAGTAGGTAAATTGGATTTCATTGAAAGTAGAAACTTTTGTGCATTAAAGGATATTATCAAGGGAGTGAAAAGATAACCCACAGAATGGGAGAAAGTACTTGCAAATCATGTATCTGATATGGGATTAATTTCCGAAGTAAATAACTCCTACACTTCAAAACAGTGAAACGAACTAATTGACAAATGGGCAAAGAACTTGGACATTTCCCCAAAGAAGTTATACAGATGGCCAATAAGCATATGAAGAGAAGCTAATTTATCCATTATTGAAAGTAGTGTTTAATACAGAAAGTAGTGTTTAATATTATTATTGTAGAGCTGTTTCTCCCTTTGATTCTGTCAGTGTTTATATAATTTGGGGCTATTTTGCTTGGTGCATCCGTATTTTTTCTAGCTTTTTTGAGATACAATTGACAAATATAAGTTGTATACATTTAAGATATATAATGTGGTATTTTGATATATGTATACGTTGTGAAATGTTTACCACAATCAAACTAATTAACATATCCATCACTTCACATAATTACTATTTTTTTGGTATTGAGAACCCTTGAAATCTATTGCCAGCAAATTTCAAATGTATAATACATTATTATTAACTGTAGTCACCATGCTATGAATTAGTTCTTTAGAACTTCCTCACTTTGCAAATGAAAATTTGTACCTTTTCATCTGTATCTTCCCCTTTCCCCTGCCCCTCAACATTTTGTAACCATGATACGACTCTTTGTTTCTCTGAATTCAGCTTTTATTTTTTAAAAAGATTCTGCATATAGGGGCGCCTGGGTGGCTCAGTTGTTGGGCGTCTGCCTTCGGCTCGGGTCATGATCCCAGGGTCCTGGGATCGAGCCCTGCATCGTGCTCCCTGCTCTGCGGGAACCTGCTTCTCCCTCTCCCACTCCCCCTGCTTGTGTTCCCTCTCTCACTGTGTCTCTCTCTGTCAAATAAATAAATAAAATCTTAAAAAAAAAAAAGATTCTGCATATAAGTGACATCATGAGGTATTCGTCTTTCTGTGTCAGGCTTATTTTCATGTAGTGTAAGGTTTGCCAGTTTCATCCATGTTGTCATAAATTGTAGGATTTCGTTTTCATGGCTGCATAATATTTTATTGTGTTTGTATAGTGTATGTGCACACACACCCATGTGTATACATATGCATATATCATGTTTTCTTTATCCACGTATAGCTGTACACTTATGTGGTTTCCATATCTTGGCTACTGTGCATAATGCTGCAGTGAACATGAGAATGCAGGTATCTCTTTGAGATAATGATTTTATTTCCTTGGGATATATACACTAATGGGATTTTTAAGTCATATGGTAGTTCTATTTTTAATATTTTGAAGAACCTTCATACTTTTTGCCATAATGGCTGTACCAATTTACATGCCCACAACTGCTTCACAAGGGTTCCCTTTTCTCCACATTCTTACCAATTCTTACCTTTTGACTTTTTAATAATAGCCATCCTAACAGGTGTGTACTGTATCTCATTTTGGTTTTGATTTTCATTTCTTAGATGATTAGAAATGTTGAGCATTTTTTCATATACCCATTGGCCATTTGTATGTCTCCTTGGGAAAAATGTTTATTTAGGATTGTTGCTTATTTTTTAATCAGGTTATTTGTGTTATTGTTGTTGTTATTGAGTTGTATGAGTTCTTTATATATTTTGGATAATAACTTCATATGAGATATGTGGTTTGCAAATATTTTCTCCCATTCTGCACATTGCTTTTCATTTTGTTGATTGTATCCTTTGCTGTGCAAAAACTTTTTAGTTTGACATAATCCCAGGTGTTTATTTTTGCTTTTATTGCCGTGCTTTCGGTGTCAAATCCAAAAAATTATTGCCAAGATCAGTGTCAAGGAGTTTTTCTCCTATGTTTTTTTATATGATTTTAGTGGTTTCATGTCTTATGTTTTAGTCTTTAATCTATTTTGAGTTGATTTTTGTGTGTGGTGTAAAATAAGGATCCAATTTTGTTCTTTGCATATGGATATTCAGTTTTCCTATAATTTATTGATGATACTATTCTTATCCCATTGTGTACTCTTAGCACATTTGTTGAAAATTGGTTGACTATCTATGCATGGGTCAGTTTTGGGGTTCTTGATTCACTTCTGTTGGTCCATTGGTGATTCAGTTCCAGTATCTGTTTTTATGCCAATACTATATTCGTTTGCTTATCACAGCTTTGTAACACAGTTTGAAATCTGGAAGTGTGATGACTCCAGCTTTGCTCTTATTGCACAAGATGGCTTTAGCTATTCTGGGTCTTTTGTGGTTGCATGTGAATTTTAGGAATTTTATTTTATTTCTGTGAAAAATGCCACTTGGAATATTGATAGGGATTGGATATAATCTGTAAATTGCTTTGGGTAGAATGGACATTTTAACAGTATCAATTCTTACCATTTGATTGTATCTTCTTAATTTCTTCCAGCAACGTGTTGCAGTTTTCTGTAGTTTACTGTACAGATCTTTTACCTCCTTTGTTACATTTATTCCTAAGTATTTTACTCTTTTTTGATGCTATTGTAAATGGGATTTTTTTTTTTAAGATTTTATTTATTTGAGAGAGATGGAGAGAGTGAGAGAGCACAAGTGTGTGTGAGGGGGGGCAGAGGGAGAAGCAGGCTCCTCAATGAGCGGGGGGCCCAGTGCGGGGCTCAATCCCAGGACTCCAGGATCATGACCTGAGCCGAAGGCAGACGCTTAACCGACTGAGCCACCCAGGCACCCCTGTAAATGGGATTTTTAAAAAATTTCTTTTTCAGATATTTCACTATTAATATATTGAATTGCAACCAATTTTTGCATGTTGATTTAGTATCCTGCAACTTTACTGAATTCATTTATTTGTTGTAATATTTTTTGGTAGAGTTTATAGGGGGTTTTTTTGTTGTTGTTTTTACATTAAGGTCATATCATCTACAAAGAGATACAGTTTTATTTTTTCCTTTCTGATTTCAGTGCCTTTTATTTCTCTTTCTGGCTTAATTGTTCTCGCTAGGATTTCCAGTACTGTAATGAATAGAAGTGGCAAGAGGGGTTCTCTTGTCTAGTTTCTGATCTTAGAGAAAGGCTTTCAGCTTTTCATTGTTGAGTATGATGTTAGCTGTGAGTTTTTCACATATGGCTTTCATTGTGTTAAGGTACATTCCTTCTATACTTAATTTGTTGAACATCTTTATCATGAAAGAATGTTGAATTTTTTCAAATACTTTTTATGCCTCTGTTGAGATGATCGTATGGTTTTTTTTCATCCCATTAATGCAGTGTATCACATTCATTGATCGTATATATTGAACCATCCTTGCATCCCAGATTGATCATGGCCTTTTAATGTGCTGTGGAATTTGGTTTGCTAATATTTTGTTAAGAAATTTTACATGCATGTTCATCAGGGGTATTGGCCTGGAACTTTCTTTTCTTGTAATGTCCTTATCAGGCTTTGGTATCAGGGTAATGGTACCTTCATTAAATAAATTTGGGAGTATTCCCTCTTCTTCATTTTTATGGAAGAGTTTGAGTAGCATTGGTGTTAATTCTTCTTTAAATATTTGACAAAATTCACCACCAAAGTCATTAGGCACAGGCCTTTTCTTTGTTAGAAAAGTTTTGATTATGGATTCAATCTCCTTGTTATTGGTCTATTCAAATTTTCTATTTCCTCACAGTTCAGTCTTGGTAGGCATATGTTTCTAAGAACTTATTCATATCTTCTAGGTTATCCAGTCTGTTGACATATTATTGTTGGTAGTATAGTCTCTTGTGATCCTTTGTATTTTTGTGCTATCAGTTATAATGTCTCTTTCAATTATAATTTTGAGTCTTTTTTTTCATTGTCTAGCTAATGGGTTTTCAATTTTGCTTATCTTTTCAAAAACCATCTCTTAGTGGTTGTTTTTATTTCATTTATTTATGAGCTATTTCATTTATTTTTTGATTTTCATTCTTTCTTTCTACTACCTTTGGGCTTAGTTTTTTCTTTTTCTAATTCCTTGAAGTATAAAGATTGGTTTTTTATTGGAGATCTTTTATCTCTTAATATAGGCAGTTGTCAGTATAAACTTCTCTCAGAGCTATTTTTATTGCATCTCACAAGTTTTGTTTTATTTTACTTCCATTTTGTTTTTTTCAAGGTATTTTTTGAATTTACTTTTGATTTCTTTTCGGACCCACTGGTTGTTCAGGGGTGTATTATTTAATTTACACATATTTGTGACTTTTCCAGTTTACTTGCTACTACTGATTTTTAGTTTCATACCAGTTGGAAAAGATACTTGGCATGATTTCAGGCTTCTTAAATTTCGTGAGACATATTTTGTGACATAACATGTGATCTGTCCTGGAGAATGTTTCATGTGCATTTAGGAAGAACATGTAATCTGCTGCTGTTGGATGGAGTGTTTTGTATATGTCTGTTAGATTCTTTTCTCTTAAAATATAGTTTAAGTCTAATGTTTCCTTATTGATTTTCTGCCTGGATAATTTGTCCATCTTAAGAGTGGGGTATTAACCTCCCTTATTACTGTTGTATTGCTCTTTATTTCTCTTTTTTGTTTCTGTAGATACTTAATATATTTTGATGCTCCAATGCTGAGTGCGTAAATATTTACAATTGTTATATTTTCTTCATGAATTGACCCCTTTGTCTTTATGTAATGACCTTTGTCTGTTGTGACACTTTTTGACTTAGTTTATTTTGTCTAACATAAGTATAGTCATCTCTCTTGTCTTTTGGTTTCCATTTGCAAGGAATACTTTTCCCCTATTCCTTCAGTTTTAGTGTATATATCTCTTCACTTTTAGTCCTGAAAGCCAAAATGAGTGTCTTTTAGGCACCTTGTAGTTGAACCTAGCTTTTTATCCATTTAGCCACTCTCTGTTACTTTAGTGGGAAATTTAATCAGTTTACATTTAAAATAATTACAGATGGAGGCTGGGAAGATAGTGGAGTAGGAGGACTCTAAGCTTACCTAGTCCCCCAAATACAACTAGATAACACATCAGTGTCAACAACCCAGAAAACAACCTGAAGACTGGAAGAACAAATGCCACAACTAAAGGTAGAGAAGAGGCTACATTGAAGATAGGAAGGGCAGAGATGCAGTGGGGAGCTAAATAGATGTGTGGACTGTCTGTGGGAGAAAGGGATCTATGGGTGCCGAGAAGGAAGAGAAACAGACTCTATACCAGGGAGCTCACACAGGGAAGCCAAATCCCCTTTACATTTGGCTTTGAAAACTAGAGGGGCAGAATTTTGTGAGTTCTTACAACTAGCGGGACTTAAAGCCTGAAATTTTAAAAATTAGTGGGTTCAGCTCTGGGAGAGCTGGAGGGCAGTAGGACTTGAGTCCCTGCCCTTGAAGAGATAGCACAACAAAAAGTCCACAGAGATACAGCGTAGAAGCAGCAGTTTGAAAAACACCTGGGGCATAGGGGAGGGAGAGTTATTTCCTAATCTCAGAGTGTGTCATAGAGGGACAGAGATTGCTGGGAGATTCCTCCAGGAACAAAGCAGCTGGCAGGTGCCACTTCACTCCCCCACCCCCCAGATAAACACACTGGCCACCTGTGGGAACTGGCAAACACTTGCTACCTAGCCCCCAGCCCTTTAGGGAATCCGCCCTTTCCTGTCATGCTCGCCTCAGTCCCACCCCAGCAGTTTCTCCTCCCTAGAGGACCAGCGCATACCTTGTCAGCAGTGTGTCTTCGACCTGTATACGACATGTATGCTTTTCAAGGCCTTGGTTTAGGTGGCAGCAGAAGTGGTGGTGGGCCCCCTTCTGCAGAAGAATGAGTGCATGTTGTTAAAATTGTGAGCCCCACGCAAACTTTGCACCCCCCCCCTCCCGCCAGCTGGCCTTTGTTCAGCACTGGCAGCAGGTCTCATTTTACAAGCAGACTGGCAGGCATCTTGCTAAAACTGCACACCTTGCCTGGCTACCAGGTCCAGGCAGGGGTGGGGCGGTGGGGGGAGGGCACATCCCCTCTTGCTGATGCACAAACCTTGTAGGCACTGTGTAATTAGTCCCCTCCAATATGCTGTTGGCCAGAACCCGTTCAAACCAGGGTCACAAGACTGGCAGTGTGCAAGCAGCCCCCAAAGGACCCAGCACCACACCAAAGTGACTCCTGTCCTTGGGAGAGAGGAATATAACCACCCACACCAGTCAGACTGCAGTTCTAGCAATAGGCTGGGGACAGACAGTTGGTCTGATTGCAGGGCCCACTCACCAAGGAAAACACCTCAGGGGACAACACACAGGGGTCCCCTGCAGTTTGGTACTACTGCATGTCTGGCAAATGCCTGGTCTGACTAAACTCATGCCTCAGACTGGTCCACTAACACCATAGAGAGGAGACACTTCCCACAACAGGCAAAGAGAGCCACAGCAGATGACTGGACTGAAGGAAAAAACAGCCCAGCCACAACAGTGGGGTGCATGCAATACACATAGCAGACACCCTTGAAGTGCCAGGTTTGAGTAAACATGGAACATTGCACTGCAGGGCACGACAGGATCTCTTCTTCATGAGGCCATTACTTTCAGGAGCAGGGGATGTACCTGACTTTTCTAACACATAGAAACAGAGAGTTAGACAAAAGAGACAGAGGAATATGTCTCAAATGAAACAATAGGTCAAACCACAACAAGAGACCTAAGTGAAATGGAGATAAGTAGTGTGCCTGATAGAGAATTTAAAATAAAAGTCATAATGATACTCACTGGACTTGAGAAAAGAGTGGAGGACATAGTGAGCCCTTAACAAAGACGTACAGAAGAACCAATCAGAGATGAAGAACACAATAAATTAAATTAAAAATACACTAGATGGAATAAATAGCAGACTAAAGGAAGCAGAAAATGAATCAGCAACCTAGAGGACAGAGTAATGGAAAGTAATCAGGCTGAACAGGTGAAAGGAAAAAAATTAAGCAAAATGCAAATAGACTTAGGGAACTCAGTGACTCTATCAAGCAAAATAACATTTGTAAAATAGGGACCCCAGAAGAAGAGAAAAGTGGGCAGAAAATTTATTTGAAGACATAATAGCTGAAAACTTCTTGAATCTGGGAAAGGAAACAGAAATCCAGATTCAGGAGGTACAGAGATCCTCCCAACGAAATCACCCTGAGGAGGTTCACACCAAGACACATAGTAATTAAAATAGCAAAAAGTAGTGGTAAAGAGAGAATTTTAAAAGCAGCAAGAGAAAAGAAGACTGATATATATAAGGGAAACCCCATAAGGCTATTAGCAGATTTTTCAGCAGCAACTTTGCAGGCCAGAAGGGAGTGGTATGATGTAGTCAAAGTGATGAAAGGAAAAAACTGCATCCAAGAATATCCAGCAAGGCTGTCATTCAGAATAGGAGAGAAAGAGTTTGCTGGACAAACAAAAGTTATAGGAGTTCTTGACCACTAAACCAGCCCTATAGGAAATGTTAAAAGGGGACTCTTTCAGTGGAAGGAAAAGACCATAAGTAAGAGTAAGAAAAGTAGGAAGCACAAAAGCAGTAAAAATAAGTATACATGTAAAAATCAGTCAAGGGATTCACAAAATAAAAGGATGTAAAGTATGACATCCATATACCTAAAACATGGGGAGGGGGAGAGGAGTAAGGAATGAGTTCAAACTTAAGTGTTCCATCCACTTAATATAGCCTGCTGTATGCAGAAGGTGTTATGTACAAACCTAATGGTAACCACAAACCAAAAATCAGTAATAGACATGGAAAAAAACAAGAGAAAGGAATCTAAGTATATCACTAAAGAGAGCCAGCAAACTGTGAGAGAAGCAAGAGAATATCAGAGAACTACAAAGACAATCACAAAACAAGTAACAAAATGGCAATAAATACATACCTATCAGTAATTACTTTAAATGTAAGTGGACTAAATGCTTCAATTGAAAGACATAAAGTGACACAATGGATAAAAAAACAAGACCTATTTATATGCTGCCTATGAGAGACTCATTTCTGACCTCAAGACACATTCAGATTGAAAGTTAGGGGATGGAGAAAGATTTATTATGCAAGTGGATGTGAAAAGAAGCCAAGATAGGAATACTTTTATCAGACAAAATGAGGACTTTAAAACAAGACTATAATGAGACAGGGAAGGACACTGTATAATAATGAAGGGAACCAACCATCCAACAAGAGGATATAACAATTGTAAATATTTACACACCCAATATGATTGGAGCAAATACATAAAACAGTTAATAACAAACATAAAGGAACTAATTGATAGCCATATGATAATAGTGGGGGTCTTTAACACCCCATTTACATCAATGGACAGATCGTCCAAACAGAAAACCAACAAAAAACAGTGGTTTTTTAATGACGCACTGGACCAATGGATACATTCAGAACGGTCCATCCTAAAATAGCAGGATACACCTTCTTTTCAAGTGCACACAGAACATTCTCCAGAATAAATCACATATTAGACCACAAAATAAGTCTCAACAAATTAAAAAAGATCAGTCATATTGTGCATTTTTTTTTTTTTTGACTACAGTGCTATGATTGATACTAGAAATAAACCACAGGAAAAAAGTCTGGGAAGAGCACAAATACATGGAGGTTAAATAACAGACTACTAAACAATGAGTGGGTCAACCAAGAAATCAGAGAAGAAATAAAAAATTACAGGGAGAGAAATGAAAATGAAAACACAGTGGCTCAAAATCTTTGGGATGCAACCAAAGCTGTTCTGAGGGGTAAGTTTATAGCAATACAGGCCTACTTCAAGAAGCAAGAAAAATCTGAAATGAACAACCTAACCTTGCATCTTAACGAACTAGAAAAAAGAACAAACAAAACCCCAGACCATTAGAAGGAAGGAAATAATAAAGATTTGAGCAGAAATAAATGATATAGAAACTAAAAAATAGAACAGATCAATGAAACCAGGAGTTGGTTCTTTGAAAAGATTAACAAAATTGATCCACCTCTAACCAGACTCATAAAAAAAAAAAAAAAGAGGACTTCAAATAAACAAAATCAGAAATGCAAGAGGAGAAATAACAACTAGCATGACAGAAATGCAAACAATTGTAAGGGAATATTATGAAAAATAATATGCCAACAAGTTGGACAGCCTAGAAATGGGTGAATTCCTAGAAATATATAACCCACCAAAACTAAAGCAGGAAGAAATAGAAAATTTGAACAGACCAATTACCAGCAATGAAATTGAATCAGTAATACTAAAAAAAACACCTCCCAACAAACAAAAGTCCAGGCCCAGACAGCTTCACAGGTGAATTGTATCAAACAGTTAAAGAAGAGTGAATGCCTATTCTTCTCCAACTTTCCCCCCAAAATGGAAAAGGAAGTAAATCTCCCAAATTCCTCTGAAGCCGGCATTACCTTCATACCAAAAACCAGATAAAAGCACCACAAAAAGGGAGAACTACAGGTTAATATTTCTGATGAATATAGATATAAAAATTCTCACCAAAATATTAGCAAACTGAACACAATACATTAAAAAGTTACCACAATTAAGTGAGCTTTATTCCTGGGATGCAAGAGTGGTTCAATGTTTGCAAATCAATCAAAGTGGTACATCAATAAGAGAAAGGATAAAAACCATATGATCATTTCAATAGATGCAGAAAAAGCATTTGACATAGTACAACATCCATTCATGATAAAAGCCCTCAACAAAGTAGGTTTAGAGGGAACATACCTCTAATAATGAAGGCCATATATGAAAAACCACAGTGAACATCTTCAGTGGGGAAAAACAGAGCTTTTCCTTTAAGGAACAAGACAGGGATGTCCACTTTCAGTACTTTTATTCAACATAGGACTGGAAGTTCTAGCCACAGCAACCAGTCAATCAGATAATTCTTAACTAAGAGAACAAATCAGTGGTCACCAGAGGTGAGGTGGGGGTGGGTGGGTGAAATAGGTGAAGGGGATTAAGATTACACTTGTCTTCATGAGTGCTGAGTAATATGTGGAATTGTTGAATCACTGTATTGTATACCTGAAATTAATGTAACACTGTATGTTAACTATACTGGAATTAAAAAAAAAGTTACGTGGGTGAAATAAATCAACAGTTAGACTTGGGAATTTCATCCTTTGGTTAGTGAACTAGGAATAGGACTTAGGGATGAGGAATGAAGTAGTTGGAAGGGAGGAGGGGTGGGACTGTCTTGCATATCTCTAAGAGAAAGAGAATCATTTACCCTGGCTGGTTTTAACTGGACATTGGTCCAGAAATAGAAGAGTAGAAGCCCTAACTACTTTCATTCAGCCTTAATTTTTAAAAAGCCTAAAATTAAAAGAAAAATTGACTCACAAATTACAGTAGTACTACATGAAAAACTTTAAGGGGAAAAGGTTAATGACACAAAGAGTTTTGCTAATATAAAGCATGACGGATACTTTGTTTTTGTAATGAAGAATAGCAAAGTGTATTTAATTGTCAAGCCACAACATACAGAGAACAGGAAGGAGAAAGATTTATCTTAAATTTAAATCTCTACTAATTATTTTATCATGAAATTGATTTCTGACTAGATTGTAAGAAGTACTGCTGTGATATTCTGATTTAACAAAGTCTACACTGACATCCTCTGTGAGATAACTGCAATTTCTATTAAGCTTGTTTTAGGAGACTGTGTTTGTTTAGAATGTTTCATACAGAAAACTGTTCACTTAAAGTTATAAACTGTTTCTCATGGGTACAGAATTTGCCATCAAGCTTATAACATTGATCTCATTGATTTTGACTTTACAGATTTTGTTTTAAATGAATCAACTAATTCAAAAAATAATTGTTAAAAAAATAATTGTTGATAGTTCAGGACATTTTGTTAATTATTCTGTTGGATCTATATTTCCTTTGTTACCTTCTTACTCTTGCCATCTTCGTTGGTGATCTGATGAGTAGTTATGGCATTATATTTTGTTGCCTTTCTTCTCTTTCCTGTATTTACTCTAGGCTTTCTCTTTGTGTAAACTATGAAATTTACATAAAATATCATATGATATCCTGTTTTAAGCTGATAAGAACCTAAGTTGAATTTCATAGAAAAACTGGTCTTCTTCAGCTCACATTTTAGGTTACCGTTATTACAACTTATATTTTTTTATATTTGGTATCTATTTAAAAGCTATTGCAGCTATAGTCATTTTTATTTATTTATTTATTTATTTATTTATTTATTTTTAAAGATTTTATTTATTTATTTTGAGAGATAGAATGAGATAGAGAGAGAGAGCATGAGAAGGGGGAGGATCAGAGGGCGAAGCAGGCTCCCCGCCGAGCAGGGAGCCCGATGCGGGACTCGATCCCGGGACTCCAGGACCATGACCTGAGCCGAAGGCAGTGGCTTAACCAACTGAGCCACCCAGGCGCCCCGCTATAGTCATTTTTAATTTGTCTGTCAACTTTTATACTAGAGTTAAAAGTGATTTATATATCACTCTTTCGATAATAATTTTGAATTTGTGCATTTACCTTTATTCTTGAATTTTATACGTTTATGTTTTTACCTTGTTAATTAGTACCTTTTCATTTCAGCTTGAAGAATTCTCTTTAGAATTTCTTGTAATGCAGTGAACTCCCCTGCTGTTATTTGTTTGGGAAAGTATCTCTCCTTCATTTCTGCTGGGCAGCTTGCCTTGTCAGTTTTCTTCTTTCAGTACTTTGAACATATCATCCCACTCTCTCTCTTCAGTGGGGAAAAACAGAGCTTTTCCTTTAAGGAACAAGACAGGGATGTCCACTTTCACTACTTTTATTCAACATAGGACTGGAAATTTCTGCTGATAATGCTATGGGGATTCCCTTGTACATGAAAGTCTCTTTTCTCTTGCTGCTTTTGAAATTCTTTTTGTTTGATTTTCGACTGATTATAATGTGTCATGGTCAAATCCTCTTTGGGTTCAATATGTTTGGTGATGTTTGAGCTTCACATACCTGGATATCCGTATCTCTTCTCAAATTGAGGAAATGATCAGCCATTATTTCTTTAGATATACTTTCTGTCCCTTTTTCTCCTTCTTCTCTTGGGACTCCAGTAATGCATGTATTGTTATACTTAATGTATCCTGTAAGTTCTGTAGTCTTTCTTCATCCTTTTTCCATTTCTTTTTCTTTTGCTCTTCTGACTAGATAATTTCAAAATACCCATGTCTTCAAGCTCATTGATTATTTCTTCTACTTTGAGATTGAGTCTGTTGTTAATGTTCTCTATTGAATTTTTCATTGCAGTCATTATATTCCTTAGCTCTGTGTTTTCAAAAAATCATTTCTATGTCTTAAACTTCTCATTTTGTTCATGTACTATTTCCCTAAGTTTGTTTAGTTGTCTTTTTTTTTTTTTTTTGGTATTTCACTAAATTTCTTTAAGATGATTATTCTGATTTAAAAAGATGATTATTCTGAACTTTTTGTCTGTTACCTCCTAGATCTTTCTTTTTTAGGGTCACTTATTAGGTCACCCCTCCTCCCTTCCAGTTACTTCATTCCTCATCCCTATGTCCTATTCCTATGTCATGTTTCCCTGATTTGTCATGATCGTTATGTTCGTGCATTGGTGTCCGCACATTTGAGGAAGTGGTCTCCTCTTCCAGTTTTTATAGGTTCATTTGACAGGGGAAGACTTTGAACAGTCACCCTGGCTGGTGAGTTTGAATGGGCCAGCTGGTAGCATCTATAGGTAGTCAGTGCTTGCTGCTGAGATCTTGATAGATGAAGCCACTGCACATTTTTTGAGGTCAGGTGGATTGTTGGCTTGGCTCTGTCATCAGGTAGAACCACTTGCAGGGCTGTGATTGCACATGGATATAGGCTGGGCTCAGTAATCATCTCTGGTTAGTTGTGGCCACACTCAGTACTGAAATGGCCAGGTCATGCCAGACTGGTGTTTGTATTTAGGTGGGTCCTCAGGCTGGGCTCTGTGATTGAGGGAGGCTAAAGGCTGTCTGTGCTTTTGGGCAGGGACACAGGCCGGTCTCTGTGATGATGGAGGGTGTGTGCATCTTTCGCTGTATTTGGGCATGGTAACTGGTTGGATTTTCTACCTGGTCAGGGATTCTGGCTATGCCTGGTCAAGAGTGTTCACTGACTGGTCTCCCAGCCTGGCAGGGTCACAAGCTATGCCTTGCATCTGAGTGCAGCCTGGAGGCCAGGCCCTGCAGTCTGGTAGTGTCACTGACTGCTCTCTCTAGTTGGCTGGTCTGTTGATTGGAGACCCCCAACCAGGCAAAACTGATGACTGTGTCCCCTGGGCTGATCTGGTCACCATTTTGTCTCTGAAGATGGGCAGAAGTGCAGGTGGGGCTTTCTTATTAGGCAAGGTTGCCGGCAGGGACATGTGCCACCACCAATATCCATTGACTGGTTTCTTTGTGCCCCATCCCCTTTCTTTGTTACTAAGTGATCCCAGGTGGTCTATCCCTGCCAATTCCTTCAGTGTTCCCATGAGGCAAGACAGAAGTCAACCTCCTAAAGTTCATCCCTCAGCATTAGGGAAGCTAGATATCCCTTGAGGGCTCTTTTTTTCTAAGGAAAAACCATAGCCCTAGGGAATTCCTTTCAGTGTGGTGCTATGCTGGCCTGGGAAAGGGCTGATTGTCATCGTGAAACTACTCCTCTTTCCCTTCTAATATGACTTTTCCCAGTCTTGTGGTCTTAAGTGTTTGTGTTGGCCTCACCTCCGGGGTTCTAGGATTTTCACAAAGATATTCTTGTGTGTTGGTAGTTGCTAATGTCTGTTTTTGTGGGGGGCAGTCTAGAGTCTGGGTTCTCTGTTTCTCCCATCTTCTTGATATCACTACTCATATAATCTCTTTATGTCTTTCTTTCCTTCTGGGGTTTTCATAATGCATGTGGTCTTCTTGAAGGTACCCTACTAGTTGCTGAGCAACATTTCACTTTTTTTTTTTAATTTCTTTCTCTTTCTGTTCTTTGGACTGTATACAGGTTTCTCCTGCTTTCTGAAACTTTGTGTTATACTACTTTGCTTTGATGAAGACCTATGTTAGTACAGTAATGGCTCTTTTCATAACAGTGAAAATCCTTTTTGGATTTCTTTGAATTAGCAAAAACAGGTACTAACTAATAGAGGTCTTTCATAAAAGTGAGGTGGTGTAATGCAGACTTTTAGAAAACAGAGAATACTCTTTGCTTTATGCCATTTTGGCTTTTTTTTTTTTTTTTAATTATGTTATGTTAGTCACCATACAATACATCATTTGTTTTTGATGTGGTGATCCACGATCCATTGTTTTCGTATAACACCCAGTGCTCCATGCAGTACGTGCCCTCCTTAATACCCATCACCGGGCTAACCCATCCCCCCACCCACCTCCCCTCTAAAACCCTGTTTGTTTCTCAG
This sequence comes from Mirounga leonina, assembly GCF_011800145.1. NCBI lineage: Eukaryota > Metazoa > Chordata > Mammalia > Carnivora > Phocidae > Mirounga > Mirounga leonina. The sequence goes on along the minus strand of NW_023270387.1, from coordinate 24,065,889 downwards.
AGTCCATAGTCTCTCATGGTTCATATCTCCCTACGATTCCCCCCTTCATTTTTCCCTTCCTTCTCCTAATGTCCTCCATGCTATTCCTTATGTTCCACAAATAAGTAAAACTATATGATAATTGACTTTCTCTGCTTGGCTTATTTCACTTAGCATAATCTCCTCCAGTCCCATCCATCCATGAATACCCATCCCAAAGTTGGGTATTCATCCTTTCTGATGGCTGAGTAATATTCCATTGTATATATGGACCACATCTTCTTTATCCATTCATCTGTTGAAGGGCATCTTGGCTCTTTCCACAATTTGGCTGTTGCGGACATTGCTGCTGTGAACATTGGGGTGCATATGGCCCTTCTTTTCACTACATCTGTGTCTTTGGGATAAGTACCCAGGAGTGCAATTGCTGGGTCATAGGGTAGCTCTATTTTTAATTTTCTGAGGCACCTCCACACTGTTTTCCAAAGTGGTTGTACCAACTTGCATTCCCACCAACAGTGTAAGAGGTTTCCCCTTTCTCCACAACTTCTTCAACATTTGTTGTTTCTCTCCCTGTCCATTTTTGCCATTCTAACTGGTGTAAGGTGGTATCTCAATGTGGTTTTGATTTGAATTTCCCTGATGGCTAAGGATGATGAACATTTTTTCATGTGTCTGTTAGCCATTTGTATGTCTTCTTCAGAGAAGTGTCTGTTCATGTCTTCTGCCCATTTTTTGACTTGATTATTTGTTTTTTGGGTATTGAGTTTGAGAAGTTCTTTATAGATCTTGGATACCAGCCCTTTATCTGTAATGTCATTTGCAAATACCTTCTCCCATTCTGTGGGTTGCCTCTTTGTTTTGTTGACTGTTTCCTTTGCTGTGTGGAAGCTTTTTATCTTGATGAAGTCCCAAAACTTCATTTTTGCTTTTGTTTCACTAGCTTTTGGAGATGTATCTTGAAAGAAGTTGCTGTGGCCGATGTCAAAAAGGTTACTGCCTATGTTCTCCTCCAGGATTTTGATGGGTTCCTGTCTAACACTGAGGTCTTTCATCCACTGGCTTTTAAAAGGTTTCAAAGAAATGCTCTACTTTTGGATAGTGGGGGAAACTTGTATTTTGACTTACCCATCTTTAAGTAAGCTGATTCTTCTTCTTGCCCAAATCTGCTGTTGATCCCTTTAGTGAATTTTTAGTTTTAGTTAGTATTTAGATCCCTTTAGTTAGAACTGTTAGTGTTTCCCCAAATTTGTTTTTTGTTCCCTTTTTTACTTTATCTTCATTGATATTTTCATTTATTTATACATTGTTTTTCAGGTTTCCTTTAGTTTTCTTTGAGCTCTTTGAGTGTGTTTTATATAGTATATTTAAGATCTGTTAGGTCCTATATCTGGACTTCTCAGGGGTCACTTCTTTTGGCTTATTATTATTTTTTCTTGTGAATGACCCATATGTTCCTGTTTTCTTTGTATATTTTGTTAGTTTTGTTGTTGTTGTTGCATACTGGGCATTTGGATATTATAATGTGATAACCACGGAAATCAGATTCTATCCCTTACCACAGGTTTGCTGTTTTTGATCCTAAAGGCTGCAGTCTGTGTTTTTAGTGACTTTTCCAGACTGTTTTTGAAAAGATTGTGTTCCATGTCCTATGTGCTCACTGACATTTCTTCTTTTACTTGTGTTCAGATAGTGTTTTGTTAGGGAATTCCTTGAATGCCAAGAACTAAAAATAAAAAATAAAATAAATAATAAGCCAGTCTTTGCACATTTCCTTTGTGTTGAGAGACTCATTCATCAGTTAACCAGGCTCTTTACAGCTAGCTCTGTCTTAGCCTGGAGAGTAGAGGTGAAAGCTTAGGAAATCCTTATGTCTTTTGTGCATGTGTCCTACCCTGAACATATTCATGGCTTTCTAAATGTCCCAGCATACACAAACACTTTTGAATGCTCTCATTTCCCAAGGAACCTCTCTCCTCAGCTCTTTCTCCTGGGCATTAAGCTGTCTATATTATGTCTTAGCTATAATCTTTTGCTTCAAGTAACTGAAGACTTTTAGTTCACTTTACAATATTTTAACAATGCTGTTTTTTTAAAATCCCCAGGTGAAAAAGAGACCTTGTGTCAACCCTTCATGTAACTGCCAGACAGACAGATCAGAACAGACAGATACCTTAGTTTGTTAATGATGTCTCTGCTCCTTCCAGATGCAAGGAGGAGGGTCCTATAAGAGTACTGCTGAGATGGGGAGGGGTGGAGCAAGGTTGGGTAAAAATACCACAAAGGTTTCCTGCAAGTTACAAGTTGCTTTTTTTCTTGATTCATTGTTCTCATGGTGATTGTAAACTTTCTACTGTATTCTAGACTACTGAGAAATTTGGTTGTGAGCGTTTTTTGCTTGTTTTTTCGTGTTTCTGTGAAGGGAATGGAGTTTGGAGTTGCTTACCCTGCCATTTTATTGACACCATTTGACCATCCTTCTTTTCTGTTAAGTCCTCCCCGCCTATCTTTTTGCCTTTTTGGGAAGTTTCTTCTCCTCTTCCTCACTCTCCCCTCTGCCCTAGTTCTTTTTAGGAAGGTTGATTTTATTTCTAGTCTTTATTTCTTTTGTAGTTATGGCCATTTTAAAATTCTGTACTCTTCCTTGTGGTTTGGATGTTCAGAAGTTGTTCCCCCCCCGCCATTGAGGGGAACTGAAAATTGGTGAGATATCTTTTTGTGCTTTACTGCTGAGCTACCAGTTTTCTGAACTGAGGGAGAGCATGTGCTCTTTCTCTGTCTCTTCTTTGCTGCCTGGTTGCTAGTTCTCTTTGTTCTCCAGTCCTTTCCATAATCTCCTGTGCCAATGGAGAGCTCTCTTCTGTCTACCCTACTGTGAACCTTGGTGTAGAGCTGCTTCTTACTCTCTGAAGTCCTGGGTTGCCTCCAGGGGTTTCTCCTGGCTTTTCTGTGCTACCTCCAGCCTTCAGTTGTTGAATATCTTGAATGCCTCAGAAGGAGCTCTCTGAGCTTTCTTGCCCTGCTCCCCATCTGCAGTGGTTAGCTGCAGTGTGCTCGGGGAGACGCTGCACACTTCACAGGTTCATCTCTCTCCATGCTCCTGCTCTTCCCCCAGCGTTTGGTGCACTGAGCCTGTAACCTGGGATCAGGTGGGCATGGTCTCTTTGCTACAGGTTTCCCTTGGAATTTTCCTTCATTACTCCAGTCCACATGCAGTCTTCAGGGTTTGGCTGGTTTCTCCTTACCCTGTCTAGTGTAGGTTCTTTATCCTTCTGCATCTTTACTAGGCTTCTGAGCATGTCCATGAATCTCTTCTGTCTCATGAATGTCTTGTCACTTTCCCTTTTTAGTTCATTTAAGTTTTTTCTTACTCCTAATTCTTTTTTTAAAAGTATGATTTTGTAGTTAATCTGGCTTATTTTGGCTGATGTGAGAATGAGCATTATCTTGTGAATTTCTACTTAATACCAGAATGTTTTTAAAAATACTTCAGTGATACTGCTCTCAAAAATAGAGAATATGTATTTATCTTTTCTTTTGTATAATATTAACTATAATGATGGTTAACGTTAAGTAGTTATGAGTAGTAGTAGGCATCTTGGTGAACCCTTTAAATGCATTATCTCATTTGATACTCACAAACTTGAGAATAGGTATTGTTAATCATTTGCATTTTCCCAATGAGTGATTAAGTAGGTAGGTCAATATTATGCAGCTAGTTAGTGATACTTTTGAACTCAGGGCTGTCTGTCTGTAGGGCAGAGTTTGCAAATTCACCTCCCTAAGTGGGGCAGATATGTAATATAAATGCAAGAAGAGAGTAGTGCGTGAAAAAATAACAAAGCAAGCAGCATGATGGATGACAGTTACCATTCAGCTTAGATACTGGTGGCAAAGTCTTTTGGAGAATACATACCTCATTTAAAGGGTTTGGTCACTTTTCAGTTCCAGCCAGTTGTTGCTATGTGAGAATATGGGTCCAATATTTCAGATTTTCTGACTTTTCAATAGAAGCCAGAAATCTGTATTTTTTTATCTGAAATGACTCAGTTTCTAAATTATTGCTGCTGGTTCAGGTAAAAATAAAATAAAATCTGATGTGCAGATATACATGATAAGTCTGAAGTGATACATGTCTGCAGGCCCAGTCTGTTCCCTGGGAAGCCAGTTTCCAATCTCTGGAATAGAGCCTGAGCTTTCTTTCAACCACTTTGCTCCTGCTGTCTCCCAGTGCCCACCTTACTGCCTTCCTTTCACATATGTGCTAAATAAATTAAGGAAATGAGGACCTTGCTCTTGAATGAATGTATTTTACTTACTGCTTTTATGCAGTTGTGCTACTTTAGATTGAAACTATGAAGACAGTACTTAGAAACATATTTTTAAAAACATCCTGAATACTGTTTTATCTTCATAAGCAATAGAGTTCCATTGAAAGGCATATCTTAGAGTGAGTTGATGTGAGGGTCTTAAGTTTACTGAATGCCTAGTTTATTCTTACTCATTAATCATGACTTTCCCTCTCTTCTGCCCCCCCTTTTTTTGACATAGCTTTCACTTTCAGAAGAACAGAATGAAATAACGAAAAATGGCTGTGAATCTAAAGAGCTGGTCTACCTCGTGCACATTGCTTGTCAGGTAATTTTGTGGATGTGTAGATTCCTTTTAATGCATTTTTTATGGCATCTAAAAGAATTCACAGAAAGATACTTGTATGATATTGAAATGAAATTGGACTATGTATGACCATTGTTTGGTATCCTTTAAAAGAGAGATAAATGTGTTCATACAAAATTACATGGAATGCACAGTTTAGTATTGTAACTTGCATATCTTCTGTCTGCATTTTAAGAAAGGTTTTAAGGCTTTAGGCATTTGTGGACGAATAACAGTGACTATGGTAACACAGATGTTTTGTTTTATTCTTTCTTCCAGTCATATTGGCTATTTTGCATGTACTCAGAATCGAAACAGTTAATAGAATCAGTCCTACAGATATTTAATTTACAAACTTAAATGAAAACTCTTCTTGTAAGAGTAAAGGAAATACATCTTTTGTTGATGATAAGATTAAATGAATCAGCTACTGGTCACCTATTACAGTAAAAGAGCAAACCAAGTTTCAGTTGTCTCTGCCTGAGATGCTCACTTTTCTACCAGGCAGGAAGTTTCACTGTAGTGGATGTAGTGTGTGTATGTGTATGTTTTAGAAGGGGACTGTTTCTTGACTCTTAGTGTTAGAACTTTTGTGAGGATAATTACCATGACTTCTCTTAATGAGATTTGAAGTAGGTCATTTGTAGCATTGATTATGTCCTCCACCAAGTAAGTAGTTTAGTTCCTTTGCTTACTTCACTTTCATTAAGCCTTATGCCTAGTTTTGAATTCGTGATTGTGAAGTAACTGTTTTTGAGAAAAGCTTTTTTTTTGTGCAAAGTTTTTAGTTTTCTTTGGGAAAGAGTAAGATAGGGGCATTTATGGGTTTTTTCCCCCCCAAAAGTATTATTCTTGTACCTGAAGTTAAAAATTACATAATCTTGAAAAGTCTAATGCTTATCTCATGTGGGAAATACCTGAGTTCTTAGTGTTGGTGATTTTAAAGAAAACCTTTCAGAATTAAGTGCTTTTATTTATTGGTGTCAGAATATGAGATTGGAAATTGAATTTAGTTTGTATATAAATAAGATGGCCAAAGTTTCATATTGTTAATATATGTCTTATTGTGTATCATCTCAGTTCCTTTGAGGAAGTAGGCAGCTCTGAATCACAAAGTTTTGTGTCATGTTTCATAAAATGCTTCTTTTTCATGACTTTTTTTTTCTCCAAGATTTTATTTGTTTATTTGACAGAGAGAGGGAGAGAGAGAGAGCGCGTAAGCAGGGGTAGTGGCAGACAGAGGGAGAGGGAGAAGCAGGCTTCCCACTGAGCAGGGAGCCCAATGCGGGACTCGATCCCAGGACCCTGGGATCATGACCTGAGCGAAGGCAGACGCTTAACCAACTGAGCCACCCAGGTGCCCCATCATGACTTAATTTTTAAGTGAAAATAACACATGTGTTTTGGTGAACCATTACTCATACATAAATACAAATCATATCTTCTTTATCTAGAGCACAGGATTGGCATGTCAGTAATGAATTCATTAATCCCTCTATAACCTAACATCTTTTAGCATCTTTCCTTCTCACCATTAATTTCCATATGATCTGACAATGTAAATAGTTTTATTCTCATGAGCGAAACGTAATGTTACAAGCACCTGTGTTATTTTTTTTAAATGACCTTCAAAAGGTAAGCATGGTATTTTGGAACCATATGTCAGAATATATAATCGTCACTTAATTATGCTTCCATGAATTAGTGACCTAGCTAGGTAGGCTATTTCCTGGTTGCAGGTATCTTGTCAATCTGCTTAAAAAATTTCAGACTACTCAGTGTACTATTCCTTACACCAAAGTAGTAATTTACTTCAATGTAATAATGCCACTGCACTTCTCTGCAGTTCTGTAAGTGGTCATTGAGGCACCCCCATGGCTTACTTTCTGTATTCTTGCCAAATGTGTCAGCCATAAATCATATTAAATTGGAATCCTATATTTTTTTATAACTAATATTATATAGACTCATAATCAAGCCCTCTCATTTTGCCAATGAGGAAATTGAGACCTAAATTACTGATGTGGCCTTCCTAAGTTAAATGAAATCTTAGCAGGAACTGCTAAGAACTTCAGTTTCCTGATTGCCAGTTTTTCCTGCATCACACTATAATTCACAATCTAGAACAGATTTAAGACATTGCTTAGTCTTCAGATAAGATATGATCACCATTACATGTTGATATGTTTTCATATATTGCATATTTTTGCTAATTTCTAATTTTTAAAGTACACTCGAAATTCTTTTTATTTAACCCACTCTTCTCTTGTTCTTTAATCTCAGAAAATGACCAATTCAACAACTGTGATTTTTTTTTTTTTCCCACCTTTCTGGAGGTTCAGTAATACTGATTCTTTTAGGTCTTATCTTTGAAACTTTTAATTGTGCTTTTGCCTCTGCCCTTCAAGTTTTTGTTTCTTGTTAAATTGTGAATTTAGAAATGTAAACCATATCTTTCATGCTGAAATGATCCAATTCAGTAGGCATTTTGATTATCTGTGTGTCCAGTATACAGATATTGTGACATGCAGTACAACATTTCATTCTTTCAACAACTGTGTGAGGTAAATAGTCTGTTTTTCATTTTACAGCTGATGAGTCTAAGACTCAAGAATATTAATAACTTCCCCAAGGTCATAAAATTAAAGAGAAAGACCGGGATTTGAACCTCAGTCTAGCGTTTTTTTTTTTTTACCCTATTCTTCTGTCATTTTCTAATATGATTTATAGTTGATTAGCTACTCTGAAATCTGCAAGTATATCCTAATGTTAATAAAGAATTACAGAAATGTACTGAGAATGCAGTCAAGTTTCTTTGTATGACTTAAGTGGAGAGAGTCTAGACACCATTCATATGTACATATTTGAAGACAGATACATGTATCTTTTTTTTTCTGATTTAAAAGTATGGGTTTATAGGTTTTTAGGATAAAAATATGTTTAGAAATTTTGGAAAATATGGGAAATGGACAAAAAAGAAGAAAATTGGTACCCTGAGATTGCCTGTTTACATTTTTGCCTATTTTGGCTTTGTTTTACATAGTTGTATTTTATAATTGAATACAGGGATATATATATAATTTTACATAATTTTTATTTATAAAGCATTCCTCCATCTTATTATAATCTCTCTGTAAACATTAATTAATTAATTTACTATAGTTGACATACAGTATTATATTTAGTTGTAGGTGTACCAACATAGTGATTTGACATTTATGTACAAAATGATCACCATGATAAGTAAAGTTACCATCTGTCACTGTACATAGTTATTACAATATTATTGACCGTATTCTTTATGTTGTACTAAACATCCCTGTGACTTACTTATTTTATAACTGGATATTTGTACCTCTTAATCCCCTCCATTTATTTCTTGCATCCCCCATATGTCTCCCCTCTGGCAACCACCAGTTTGTTCTTTGTATTTATGAGTCTGCTTCTCTTTTGTTGTTTGTTTGTTTTGCTTTTTGGAGTCCACATAAAAATGAAATGTTAAGGTGTTTGTCTTTCTATGTCTGACTTATTTCACTTAGCGTAACACCCTTTAGGTCCATCTGTGTTGTCATAAATGGCAAGATTCCATTCTTTTTTAATGGCTGAGTAATATTCCATGTACCTATATTCCATAACTTCTTTTTATTCACTTATCTGTCAGTGGATACTTAGGTTGCTTCCATATCACATTTATTGTAAATGATGCTGCAGTGAACATAGTGGTGCATACAATATCTTTTTGAATTAGTGTTTTGTTTTATTTGGGTAAATAGCCGGATGAGGAATTGCTGCATCATATGGTATTTCTGTTTTTAAATTTTTGAGGAATTCCCCTACTATTTTTTATAGTGTTTCCACCAATTTACATGCCCACCAACAGTACATGAGGGATTCCTTTTCTCTATATCCTTGGCAACAATTGTTATTTGTCTTTTTGATACTATCCATTCTGATAGGTGGGAGTAACATCTCAATGTGGTTTTGATTTGCATTTCCCTGTGATCAGCAATGTTGAACATTTTTTCATGTGTCTCATGGCCATCTGTATGTCTTCTTTGGAAAAATGTTTATTCAGTTCCTGTGCCCATGCCCATTTTTTAAATGAGATTTTTTTTCTGTGTCTTGAGTTGTTTGAGTTCTTTATATATTTTAGATATTAACCCCTTGTCTGATAGATCATTTACAAGTACCTTCTCCATTTTAGGAGGTTGCCTTTTCATTTTGTTTATGGTTTCCTTCTCTGGGCAAAAGCTTTTTAGTGTGCTGTAGTCTCAATTTTTTATATTTGTTTTTGTTGCCTTTGTCTGAGGAGACAGAGCCAAAAAAATATTGCTAAGACTGATGTCAAAGAGTTTATTGCCTGTGTTTTCTTTTAGAAGTTTTATGGTTTCAGGTCCTACATTTAAGTCTTGAATCCATTTTGAGTTTATTTTTGTATATGGTAAAAGGAGGTGGTTCAGTTTCATTCTTTTGCCTGTAGCTGTCCAGTTTTCCAAAAACCCATTTATGGAAGCAACTGTCTTTCCCCATTGTATATTTTTAGCTCCTTTGTCATTGATTAATTGACCATATAAGCATGGGTTTATTTCTGGGCTTTCTACTCTGTTCTGTTGACATATAGGTCTCTTTTTGTGCCAGTACTATACTATTTTGATTACGATAGCTTCAAAGTGTAGTTTGAAATCTAGGAGCATGATACCTCCAGCTTTGTTCTTCCTCAAGGTTATTTTGGCTGGGTCTTTTGTGGTTGCATACAAATTTTAGAATTTTTTGTTCTAGTTCTCTGAAAAACACTATTGGTATTTTGATAGGGATTGCATTGAATCCATAGATTGCTTTGGGTAGTATGGACATTTAAACAGTATTAAATCTTCCAATCATGAGCATGGTGTATCTTTACATTTATTTATGTCATCTTTACTTTCTTTCATTGGTATCTTATAGTTTTCAGAGTATAGGTATTTCACCTCCTTGGTTAAATTTATGTCTAGGTATTTTATTATTTTTGATGCAATTGTAAATGGGATTGTTTTCTTAATTTCTCTTTCTGCTAGCTTGTTATTAGTATATAGAAATGAAACAGATTTCTTTATATTAATGTTGTATCTGAAACTTTACTGAATTCATTCATTATTTCTAATAGTTTTATCAGTGGAGTCTTTAGGGTTGTCTCTATATGCAAATAGTGAGAGTTTGACTTCTTCCTTACCAAGTAACATTCTTTTTATTTCTTTTTCTTGTCTGATTGCTATTGCAAGGGCTTCCAGTACTTTGTTGAATAAAAGTGGTGAGACTGCGTTCTTGATATGTTCCTGATCTTAAAGGAACAGCCTTCAGGTTTTTACCATTGAGTATGATGTTATCTGTAGGAGTGTTGTATATGACCTTTATTATGTTGAGGTATGCTTCCTCTATTCCCACTTTATTGAGAGTTTTTTAATCATGAATGGATGTTAAATTTTATCAATTGCATTTTTTGCATCTATTGAAATGATCATATGATTTTTTATTCATTTTGTTAATGTGGTGTATCATTACTGATTGATTTGTGGCTATTGAACCATCTTTGCATCCCTGTCAAATCCCACTTGATTGTGGTATATGATCCTTATAATGTACTGTTGAATTTGGTTGTGTAATATTTTGTTGAGGAATTTTGCATTTACATTCATCAGGGATATTGGTCTGTAATTTTCTTTCTTCGTAGTGTCTTTGTCTGGTTTTGGTATCATAGTAATGCTAGCTTCATAGAATGAATTTGGAAGCATTCCTTCATCTTCCATTTTTTGAAACATGTTGAGAAGGCTAGGTATTCCGTCTTCTTTACATTTTTTTTTTTTTTTTCCAAATTAATCCATGAAGCCATCTGGCCCTGGACTTTTGTTTGCTGGAAGTTTTTTCATTACTGATTGAATTTCATTACTAGTAATTGGTCTGTTCAGATATTGATTCTTCTTGATTGTTAGAATAATTTATGTTTCTAGGAATTTATCCATTTTTTGTAGTTTGTCTAATTTGTTGATGTGTAATTGTAGTAGTCTAATAATATTTTGTATTTCTGGGGTAAGTTGTAACTTCTCTTCTTTCATTTCTGATTTTATTTACTTGACTCTCCTCTTTTTTTTTTTTTTTTTTTTTTTGATTAGTCTGCTTAAAGTTTTGTTTTGTTTTGTTTTTGTTTTTGTTTTATTTTTTAAGTAATTTCTACACCCAGAGTGGAGCTCAAACTTACAACCCTGAGATCAGGAGTTACAGGCTCCACCAACTGAACCAGCCAGGCATCTCTGGCTAAAAGTTTATGAATTTTGTTGATCTTTTCAAGGAACCAACTCTTAGTTTCATTGATCTTTTCTAATGTTTTTAGTTTTTATTTCATTTATCTGCTCTGATGTTTATTATTTTCTGTCTTCTAACTTTGGTTTTGTTTTATTTTTCTTTTTCCAATTTCTGTAGGAGTAAGTTTGAATTGTTTGAGATTTTTCTTGTTTCTATAAAGATTTTATTTATTTATTTGAGAGAGGGAGACAGAGATAGCCATAGAGATAGCAAGAAAGAGCACAAGTGGGGAGGAGAGGGAGAAGCAGGCTCCCTGCTGGGCAGGGAGCCCAACTTGGGGCTTGATCATGACCTGAGCCAAAGGCAGACACTTAATTGACTGAGCCACCCAGGGGCCCTGAGATTTTTCTTGTTTCTTGAGGTAGGCCTGTATTGTTCTAAACTTCCCTCTTAGAACTGCTTTTGCTATTCCCTTAAGATTTTGAACAGTTGTGTTTCCATTTTCATTTTTCTCCAGGTATTTTTTTCACTTCTTTGATTTCTTCATTGATCAGTTGGTTATTTAGGCTCCAAATGATTGTGTTTTTTCTAATTTTTGCCTTGGAATTGATTTCTAGTTCCATACTGTTGTGATGGGAAAAGGTTCTTGATATGATTTCAGTCTTTTAACATTTATTTTAGACTTGTTTTATGGCCTAACATGTGATATGTTCTGGAAAATGTTCCATGTGCACTTGAAAAGAATGTGTATTGTGCTGTTTTGGTAATGTTCTGTATATATGTATGTCAAGTCCGTCTGGTCTGATGTGTTGTTTAAGGTCACTGTTTCCTTATTGATTTTCTGTCTAGACACCGTATACATCGATGTAAATGGGGTGTTAATGTTCCCTACTGTTACTGTCAGTTTCTTGCTTTCTGTCTGCTATTTACAGTTGTTACATTATCTTGTTGGATTGATCTAAATCATTATATAATATTAGCCTCTTTTTGTATCTTGTCATAGTCTTTGTTTTAAAGTATTTTATCTGATACAAGTATTGCTATGCCAGCTTTCTTTTTGCTACATTTGCATGAAGTATTATTTTTCATCTTTTCATTTTCAGTCTGTATGTGTCTTTACGTCTGAAATGAATCTCCTGTAGGCAGTATATAGATGGGTCTTACATTTTTATCCATTTAGTTAGCTATTGTCTTTTAACTGGAGCATTTAGTCCATTTACATTTAAAGCAGTTGTGGATGGTTTTGTACTCATTGCCATTTTGTTAATTGTTTTCTAATTGTTTTGTATTTTTTCTCTTATTCTCTTACCTTTTAACTTGACTTCTTTAATGTTATGTTTGGATTCCTTTCTATTTATTTTTAATGTATCTATTATAGATTTTTGTTTTGTCGTCAACATGTAGTTCATATGTAACACTCTTTGTATATAGCAGTCTGTTTTAACTTGTTGGTCCCTTAGGTTGAAACACATTCTAAAAGTCTTACATTTTTACTCCCCACCCCCTTATTTTATGTATTTGACTTCATATTTTACACCTTTTTATTTAGTGTATCCCTTTACTAATTACTGTAGATATTGTTGATTTTACTACATTTATCTTTTAACCTTCATACCAGCTTTATAAGTGATCAATCCACCATCTTTTTAAATGTTAGCTTTTACCGGTGAAATTTTTTCTGTCATAATTTTCTTACTTTTAGTTATGGCCCTTTCCTTTATGCTTAAAGAAATCCTTTCAACATTTCTTGTAATGCCAGTTTAGTGGTGAACTTTTTAAAATTTTGCTTGTGTGGGAAACTCCTTATATCTCCTTCAGTTCTGAATGAAAACTTTGCTGGTGTAGACTGTTCTTGGTTGTAGGTTTTTTCCTTTCAGCAGTTTGAATATATCATGTCACTTCCTCTGGCCTGAAAACTTGCTGCTGAAAAATCAGCTGATAGTCTTATGGGTGGTCTCTATACTCACTACTGGCTTTTCTCTTGTTGCTTTTAAGATTCTCTCTTTATCTTTAATTTTTGACATTTAAATTCTTAATATATCTTGGTATGGTTCTTTTTGGGTTCATCTTGTTTGGGGCTTCCATTACTTCCTGGACTTGGATGTCTGTTTCCTTTCTCAGGTTGGGGAAGTCTTCAGAGGCTCCTTAAGTGGAAACCTCAAGGGTGCCTGGGTGGCTCAGTTGGTTAGGTGACTGCCTTCGGCTCAGGTCGTGATCCTGGAGTCCCCGGATCGAGTCCCGCATCGGGCTCCCTGCTCAGCAGGGAGTCTGCTTCTCCCTCTGACTCTCCCCTCTCTCATGTGCTCTTTCTCTCACATTCTCTCTCTCAAATAAATAAATAAAATCTTTAAAAAAAAAAAAGTGGAAACCTCAAATCAGGAGCCTCTGTGGGAGATAGTCCAGGCCAACTGGTTACAATCCCACGTCATTATATAGTCTGAGTGATAGTTACAATATTAAAAGCTGGTATAGCATGGGCCCAAAGCAAGTGGAACAGATACCTGTCATACAGATCTCACTTAGCAACATTGCTGTGTCTCAGGTGAATATTAACCGTTTTTAAAGTGACTCAGAGGGGCGCCTGAGTGGCTCATTTGGTTAAGCATCTGCCTTTGGCTCAGGTCATGATCTGGGAGTCCTCGGATCAAGCCCCACATTGGGCTCCCTGCTCAGTGGGGAGTCTGCTTCTCCCTGTGCCTCTCCCCTTGCTTGTGCTCCCTCTCTCTCTCAAATAAATAAAATATTTTTTAAAAAGTGACTCAGATGCCTCGGAAAATAGATCTTTCATGCCTTGCCCAAGCCCCCAGTGCCCTTCCTTTCATACTAATCATGATTTAGAATAAGTTGTCTTAACCAAATAGGCATATTATTTTTCAAATGTTCCTTCCATTATTTTTCATTCTGTTCTTTAAGTACACAAACTGAAAAAAAGTGTTATGTAGAACAAACAGATTGGCTGGTATGGATGAAAAAACACTCTTGTGTCATGATATTGATCTGAATGGTAATATATCTTTTCTGAAAATCATACTAATTTTTCCTCTGCCTATTCCTTACTTTTCAGAAAACATAATGTGTTTAGTTTGAATTTAATGAATATTAATAATAATTCTTGGAAATCTGGTCACATGTCAAAGAAGATACTAGAAAAACTTTTACTCTCAAGTGTTGAACATTCAGTAATTTTAAAAAGTCCAAAAAGAGATAAACCCTCATACTAATTGAGGCCCGTTACTTAGAATAAATCATTTATAAGTATAATGTCAATGGTAATGAGTCTCCATGCCACTCAGTATTCTATTGTTTTATTCTTTAGCATGTAAGCAAACATCAGGTTTTAAGTGTTGATTTTTTAAAATGGCAAATTTAAACCTAGCTGTTACAAGAACTTATTCTAACATGTGTCCTAATGAAAATTCTTTATGATCTTTCCTTTCTGTAAGTATAGTTTTGTTAGTGTAAGAAATTGCTGCTTAACAAAATACTTACTATTTTTTTTGTTTCATTGTAAGCTTTAGACCAGTTAAAATGAATGGTTTTGTTGTATTTGGATTGTATGAACTACCTTTGTATTTTTAACAAGGATTCATCATTATATAATAGTTTATTTTTTCTGAGGATCAAGTTTTTCATAAATATTTACAGTACTCTGAAAGCTCCTTTATGTCCTGGTAGGTGGGGTAAACAGTTGGTTTTAGGGGAATGCTTTCCTGCTTCAAAATATCTCCTGCTTGAAATTCCACCATCAGAAATGCATTCCTTGGTATTAAGTATCTCCTCCACTTAGTCCACTTACAAAATGCTGTTATTAAGGGGTGGGGTCAACTGTTCACATTTGTAGAGCATCTGTGTATGAACAAAATATATAGATAGATTGTAAAAAAAACATCCAAACCTTGTAAATCTTTTGTGAAATATGTTACTATTTTCATTTTATAGGTGAGTAAACTGTTGCTGTTGGGTGTTAAGTAACTTATGTAAAGTCCTATATCTAGGATAAGGCCCCGCTAAGATTAAATCAGTTCATTCTCTTTTCCGATCATCTCTTTTTACTGAACTTCATCATATCATTAAAGAGAGAATTTATTCGGGGTGCCTGGGTGGCTCAGTCATTAAGCGTCTGCCTTCGGCTCACATCATGATCCCAGGGTCCTGGGATCGAGCCCCGCATTGGGCTCCCTGCTCAGCGGGAAGCCTGCTTCTCCCTCTCCCACTCCCCCTGCTTGTGTTCCCTCTCTCGCTGTATCTCTCTCTGTCAAATAAATAAAATCTTAAAAAAAAAAAAGAGAATTTATTCTTTTTCAGTTATCTTTTCCATGATAAAGGGACTTCCAAGGACATGCGTGAGGACTATTTTTCTTAGAAAGAACAGCAAATATATCTATAATTTGTCTTTTTCCATCTCTGTTATTACCAAACTAGCCCAAGGTGCTGTATCTTGTTAGGATGTTGTGATTAGCATTTGTGTTTGCATCCTGTAATCAATGAGAACCATTTAAACTGCTAGAGTGATGTAAAATGTAAATTGAAAATTGTTATCTTCATGGTTAACACTCTTCAATAGATATTCACTTTATTTAGAACTGAACCCAAAATGCTAACTAAGGCCTGTGAGGGTCCCACTTGATCAGACCTTGGCTACCTCTTCTGCATCATGTCATGACAATCTGCTCATTCCTTTGTTCTGGTCATGCTAGCTTTCATTCAGTTTTTAAAAGACTAAGTTCTTTCCTACTACTAAGTATTGAATACTTTCCCACAGGGAGTCTGCTTCTCCCTCTTCCTCTCCCTCTGTGCTCTCTCTCACTCTCTCAAATAAAAAAATAAAATCTTGAAAAAATATCTCCAAGAGGTATTGAATCAAGATGGTTACAAGTGTGGCCTCCACTCACTATGTAATCATGGGTAAGATGCTAGACCTCACCAAGCCTGTTTCCTCCTCTGTAAAATTAGGTTAAGAATGATAACATCATAACTATAACAATAATTACTATGAGAAAGATTTTATTTAAAAAAAAGCTTAATGTAAACCCCCAAATTTATTAATTATCATTATAATTTACTATGGGGTAGAGAGAGAATAAACTTGAGCTTCCAGAGGAAACCGTGTGTGATTGGTTCCCTTTAGGCATGAATAATCCCTGCCCTGTGATGAAGGTTTCGTCCCTATAACCTGAAGACCCGTTCTTGCAGTTCCTGGCTTCTTCCTGTGCAAGGGACTTCTGGCTCAGAATGGAATTACATAGTAATCAACCAAAGGTCTCCAGACTCCCAGGAAAATCCTCTTTCCATTGTATCACACTGCCTCCAGTAGTTCTAATACTTATTCTTTCCTATGTCATGCTAAATTAAGAAAGAAGTTGTTTTCAAGAGAAAATTTGATGGATAAGGTACTGGGGGAAGATGAGGAGTAAGAGGACCCCAGTGTTTGGGTAGAACTGCAAAATTCCACAATCCTAACTGGAAATAATCCAGTAGAAAAGAGATTCAAAACTCAGTGGGCCGGGGGAGATGAACCAGGAGAGACTATGGACTCTGAGAAACAAACTGAGGGTTCTAGAGGGGAGGGGGGTGGGGGATGGGTCAGCCTGGTGATGGGTATTAAAGAGGGCATGTTCTGCATGGAGCACTGGGTGTTATACACAAATAAAGAATCATGGAACACTACATCAAAAACTAATGATGTAATGTATGGTGATTAACATAACATAATAATAATTAAAAAAAAACTCAGTGGGCCTTTCAGAAAGCATCTGCCAAGGAAGAAGAGTAGGCACTAAAAACCAACTGCAGTTTAACCTATCATGTCCTTTGCTTCTTTTGCTATGATTTTAGAGTCATTCTCTTTAAACAGATAAAGCAGAGAAAATGGGTGACAAATGAAATGCTCCGATAGCCTCGTAAACCCAAGCACCAAAGGTTCAGGGCTTTGCCTTCTTGATAAGCCTCTGGAAAGTCATGAAAAATGCCATCCAGTTTTTAAGATTCTCTCCTGCAATATGACAGAATAGAAAATTAGGTTCAGAGTCTTATTCTCCATTCTACAACCAATTCTTTTCAAAGAAACCAATTCCCTGATAGTAATAATTATTAAGGTTAGAAGTTAGCAGTAAATTAAAATTTAAGCAGATATACATAAGGAGTTTTTTGTATTGTTTCTGTTTTGTTATTTATAAAATTAGTGAATTTCTGAAATATTCTGATCGTATAGTTGATTCTTGAAAAACATTGGTCTGAGTAGCATGGTTCCACTTACACATAGATTTTTTTTTTTTTATAAATACAGTATATTACTGGAAATGTATCTTCTCTTCCTTATGATTTTCTTAACACTTTTTTCTTCTACCTTATTTAAAAAAAGAATATAGTACATAATATAACATGAAATATGCGTATTGACTGTTTATGTTATTGGCACAGCTTCTAGTCAAGAGTAGGCTGTTAGAAGTTATGTTTTGGAGGAGCAAAACTTACATGTGGATTTTTGTGTACTGGGGTCAATGCCCCTTACCCCCATGTTGTTCAAGGGTCAGTTGTATTTTATTCAGTTTATTTGGAAATTTGATGATTAAAGCTGTTTTTTTACATATGAAATTTAAAGTTCTTTCATATCTGCTAAAATGGGAGATATTTTACTATTTTTAGAATTTTCTCAGTGAATTTAACAGTTTTAGATGATTTGCAAATTATATTGAGGTTTTCATTTTGTGAATGATACTCTGTTTAAAAGAACAGACTTTTGCTGGCACAAGAACATTTTTAAAAAATTGAAAGAAATCAGTTCACTGATGTATAAGGAAATGAATTTTGAAATCCAATCCCCCCACCCAAACTTACTTTTTTAGGCTCTTTTGCATTTTTGTGGTTGGTTGTTGATCTTTATTTCCTTGAGTAATACTGCTTAGAGCGATGGAAACATGATTAGTTTTTAAAAATTAGTATATTTTTTAGAAGTTTTAGACTCACAGCGAACTTTAGTGAAAAGTACAAGGTTCCTGTATACCTCTTATCCCCACATATGCTCAACCTTGTTCACTATGGACGTCTTTCCCCAACATGGTACCTTTGTTGCAATTGATGCTACATTCCTTTGTCAGCGAGGGTTTAGTCATGGTGTTGTACATTCTGTGGGTTTGGACAAATTTATAATTATATGTACCCACTGTTATGGCATCATACATAATAGTTTCACTGCCCTAAAAATTCTCTGTGCTGTATTTATCTTTCACTTCTCCCTAGCCAGTGGCAACCACAGATATTTTTACTGTCTGTAGTTTTGCCTTTTTCAAAATGTCATATAGTTTGAATTATTACAGTATGTAGCCTTTCCAGCTTGGTTTCTTTCACTTAGTAATACACATTTAAGTTTCCTCCATGTCTTCTCATGGCTTCTTTCTTCTTAGTGCTGAATAATATTCCTTTGTTTGGATGTACCACAGTTTACATATCCATTCACCAGCTGAAGGACATCTTGGTTGCTTCTAAATTTCAGCAATTATGAATAAAGTTGCTATAAACATTCACGTGCAGGCTTTTGTGTGGACATAACTTTTATCTTATCTGGATAAACACCAAGGAGTCCCAATTGCTGGAACCTATGGTAAGGTATGTTTAGTTTTATAAGAAACTGACAAACTGTCTTCCAAGGTGGGTTTGCCATTTTGTATTCCTACTAGCAATGAAAAGAAATTTCCTGTTGCTTCACATCTTTGTCAGCATTTGGTTTTATCAATTCTGGATTTTTGCCATTCTAATAGGTGTGTAGTAGTATCTCATTTTAGTTTGCATTTCATATGATATGATAACATATATGATATGGAGCATCTTTTCATATACTTATTTATCATTTGCATATCTTTTTGATGAGGTGTCTGTTAAGGTCTTTGGACCATTTTTAAATCAGTTGTTTTCTTATTGTTGATTTTTTTTAAAGATTTTTTTAATTTTTATTTATTTGACAGAGACACTGTGAGAGAGGGAACACAAGCAGAGGGAGTGGGAGAGTTAGAAGTAGGCCTCCTGCTGAGCAGGAAACCTGACGCGGGGCTCGATCCCAGGACACTGGGATCATGACCTGAGCTGAAGTCAGATGCTTAAAGACTGAGCCACCCAGGCACCCCTTATTATTGATTTTTAAGAGTTCTTGGTATATTTTGGATAATAGTCCTTTATCAGATATATCTTTTGTCAGTTTTTTCACTCAAGTCTATTACTTGTCTTTTCATTTTCTTGATAGTGTCTTGACACAGCAGAAAATTTTAATTTCAGTGTAGGTCAGCTCAACAATTCTTTCTTTCTTTTTTTTTTTTTAAGATTTTATTTATTTATTTGACAGAGAGAGAGAGAGCGAGAGCAGGAACACAAGCAGGGGGAGTGGGAGAGGGAGAAGCAGGCTTCCCGCAGAGCAGGGAGCCCGATGTGGGACTTGATCCTGGACCCTGGGATCATGACCTGAGCCGAAGACAGATGCTTAATGACTGAGCCACCCAGGCACGCCTCATTAATTCTTTCTTTCATGGATTGTGCCTCTAGTGTTGTATCTAAAAAAGTCCATCATCAAACCCAGGATCATCTCTGTTTTCTCCTATGTCATTTTCTGAGCTTTATCATTTTGCATTTTACATTAAGACCTGTGATCCATTTTGAGTGATTTTGTGAAAGCTATAAGGCCTATGTATAGATTTATATTTTTGCCTGTGGATTTTGCCAGTTTTTCCAATACTATTTTTTGAAAACACTATCTTTTTATCCATTGTGTTGCCTTTTCTCTTTTGTCAATGATTGGTTGACAATATTTAGGTAAGTCTATTTCTGGGCTCTCTATTCTGTTACATTGGTGTATTTGTTGATTTTTTTTTTTTTTTTTTTTGCTAGAACCACACCATTTTGATTATTGTAGCTTTATGATAAGTCTTGAAGTCAGTGTCATTCTTCCAACTTTGTTCTTCTCTGTCAATGTTGTGTTACCTATTCTGGGTCTTTTGCCTCTCTGTATAAACTTTAGAAACAGTTTGTTGATAATGACAAAAATAACTTGCTTTGGTTTTGATTGGCATAGCACTGTGAATCTAGATCAAGTTGGGAAGAATTGACATCTTGACAATATTGAGTTTTCCTATCCCTGAACATGGTATGTCTCTCAAATTTTTTAGTCCTTTGTCTACTTCTACCAGAGTCTTGTAGTTTTCCTCATATAGATCTTGTACATAGTTTTTTAGACTTATACTTAATTACCTCTTTTTTGGGAGGTTGCTGATATAAATGCTATTGTGTTTTTAATTTCAAATTGAACTTATTCATTGTTGGCGCCTAGGAAAGCAATTGACTTTTGTCTATTAACTTTGTATTCTGCTATTTTGGTATAATCACTTCATAGTTCCAGAAGGATTTTAGATAATTATTTGTAATGTATACCTAGATGATCATGTCATCTGTGTACAAAGGCTGTTTAATTTGTTCCTTCCCCATTTGTATATCTTTTATTTCCTTTTCTTGCCTTAATGCATTAGCTATAAATTCCAGTACAGTGTTGAAAAGCAGTGGGGAGGGGTGCCTGGGTGGCTCAGTCATTAAGCATCCGCCTTCAACTCAGGTCATGATCCCAGGGTCCTGGGATCGAGCCCTGTATTGGGCTCCCTGCTCAGCGGGAAGCCTGCTTCTCCCTCTCCCATGCCCCCTGCTTGTATTCCCTCTCTCACTGTGTCTCTCTGTCAAATAAATAAATAAAATCTTTAAAAAAAGAAGAAAAGCAGTGGAGAGAGGGGACATCCTTGCCTTGTTCCTGATCTTATTTGGAAAGCTTCAAGTTTCTCACTATTACATATGATACTCGCTGTAGTTTTATAGACATTCTTTATCAAATTGAGGAAATATCCCACTAATCTTAGTTTACTGAGAATTTTTATCATGAATGAGTGCTGGATGTTGGCAAATGCTCTTTGGACATCTGTCAATGTGATCATGTGATTTTACTTCTTTAGCTTATTGATGTGATTAATTTCATTAACTAATTTTGAATGTTGAACCAGCTTTGCATGCATGCCTGGGATAGATTCTACTTGGTTGTGGTATATAATTATTTTCCATGTTGTTGGATTCAATTAGCTAATAATGTTGTTGATTTTTTCATCAGTATTCTCAAGAGATATTGTTCTGTAGTTTTCCTTTTTTGTAATGTCTTTGTTTTGTTTTGGTAGTAGGGTAATTCTAGCCTCATAGAATGAATTGGGAAGTAGTCCCTCTGTTTCAATCTTCTGAAGAGATTATAGAGAATTGGTATAATTTCTTAAATATTTGGTATAGTTCAAACATTGTGAACCAATCTTGGCTTGGTGGTTTCTCTTTTGGAAGTTTATTAATTAGTGATTCAATATTTTAAATAGATATAGGCCTTATTCAGATTATCCATTTCTTTTTGTGTAAGTTTTGGCAGATTGTGTCTTTGAGGACCTGGGTCAGTTTCATCTAGGTTATCAAATACGTGAGCATAGAGTTATTTATAGTATTTATTATCCTTTTAATGTTCATATGATCTGTTGTGGTGTTCTCTCTTTCATTTCTGATATTAGTAATTTGTGTTTTCTCTTCTTTTTGTTTTACTTAGCCTGCCTAGGGGTTTATTGATTTTATTGATCTTACCAAGGAATCATCTTTTGGTTCTGTTAATTTTCTCTATTGATTTCCTGTTTTAAAGTTCATTGATTTCTACTATCATTTTTTTATTTCTTCTGTTTACTTCATTTAAATTTTCTCTTTTTTAAAGATAGAATTGTATATAATTGAGTTTAGCTCTTTCTTCTTTTCTAGACTTCTAGGTCTCTCCAATTCTGGGGAGAGCAGTTTGCCCTGTGACCTCATTTCTCTCACAGATCTATGAAGAGTTACTGATTTTTCAGTTTGTTACTTGTTAGGACAGAGTGGCGATCTCTAAGCTCCTTATATATTGGAAAAGAAATTGGAAGTCTGATTATTACTTTTAACCTGACAGACAAGATCATTTCTGAAATGTGACTGAATCACAATGTGTTTTCATTGGCCTTCTTACTTTTATGTAGTACTTGATAAGAGAGAGCCAGAGGAACTAAAAAGTTGAACTTGCAGAACAATACAATGTATTTCAATGCCTCTTTTAAAAATATATTTTGAATACTTATATAGGAAGAAGTCCTAAGTAAGAAAGGCCTTCCAACTTCTTTTTTACTTCTTTTAAGCAAAAAAATTAATATCTTAGTGTAATAAGCCATTTAATGTATCACTTCAGAATTCATTCAAGGAAATTTCTTGACTAAGAAACTATTTGAATAAATGTATTACAGCTCTCAAAGGGCTAATAGTTACATCAAATAGTTTTGCTAGACATGCAGTATAATACGTTTTGTTAAGTTTGCTAAATGCTATGTAGCAGTATACAACATATTTTAGTAGAAAGATTGGCAAAGATGTGAATAGATAATTCTTTTAAGATTGATTTTTTCAGTATTAGGGAGGATGCAGCAAAATAGGCACAAACAGTAAAAATTGGTACAACCTTTCCATTTTTAGAAATTGCGTGTGTGTATTTTAACTTTTTATTTAAAAATAAGTTTAGTCTTATGGAAAATATGCAAAAATACCATAGAGAAATCCAATATATCCTTGCACTTAGGTTTGGCTGATGTCACATTTTTAAGGAATTTATTCTAAAGAAGTGTAAGACTTTGGAACATAGACTTAAATACAGATGTGTTATTACAATCTTGTTTTCAATTATTGTACTGTAATCTGGGAACTTTCCAAGTCTATCAGTTTGCATGTTTCAACAGCTTTTCCAAAATTAGTCTTGTGAAGGTATTGTTCTAGTGTCAGTGCATGTTAAGGGTTTCAGCCAAACTAATATTTGCCTGTTATATGACAAGTATGTGGCTAACATAGCATTCAAAAGGTATTTTTGTGACAGGCAGCTATACCAGTGGGAAAAATATCAGTAGAGATAACCAGTGTTTAATGAATGATTGGCAGGCAGTGTGCTCAGTGACTTATGTGCGTTATTTGATTTAACCTTCCAACAACCCCAGGTACCATTAACTTTCTGATTTTACAGATAAATAAACTGAGATTTAGAAGAGTTACCTAAGGTCACATCCTAGCAAGTAGCCCACAGTAGTCTGCATTTATATCCTGCTTTACTGATTACCACTCTCCTCATTCTTTTCTCTCTTCTCTCTTTCCTGTGTTTCACAATCTTATAGGTCTAGAAATCTGTTTTGTATGCCAAGGAAAAGGTGATATTCCAGGTACCAAATGTTACCTTATGTCTTAGTTTGGGGTGCCTTCACAAAGTATCATAGACCGGGTACCTTATAAACAATAGAAGTTTATTTCTCACAGTTCTGGAAGCTGGAAGTCAGAGATCAGGAGGTCAGAATGGCAAAGTTCTGGTGAGAGCCACTTTTCAGATTGCAAACAGATGACTTCTTGTAATCTCATATGGCAGAGAGTAGAGAAAGAGAAGCAAGCTCTTTTATGACTCCTCTAAGGGTACTAATCCCATTCATGAGGGCTCTACCCTCCTGACCTTATCTTATCCTGATTATTTCCCAAAGGCTCCACTTCTTAAAGCCATCATATCGGAGGGTTGGGTTTCTACATAGGAGTTTTGGGGAGACACAAGCAGTTAGTCCCTAACGTCTTACAATCATTTCGGAATATTTGTCATTTAGTAAGGAATGCTTAATGAAAAATGATTGAAAGCAGAGCCAATTTCTGCTCTAAAAGCACCAGGTACCAACAAGTACAGTACTACATTTTCTCTTATATTGACCATTTTGCTTAGTCTCTTGGCTCAACAAGAGTAATAAATGTGAATGTACTAGGTTGTCAAGTTACTTCACTCCTTACCTCCAATATAGTGGAATGATTATACACATGTTTAGAGTTGATCCTGATTAACTGCTTCACCTTTGTACTAGTGACTTAAAATGCTGATGCTACATTTTCTTCTGAAAGAAAACAGTAAAACAAAACAAAAATAAAATGTTACCAAGATATATGAATTATTTTTAAATAGATATTAAAATAAAATGAAATAATGATATTAAATTTAAGATTTACTTTCTAAAACTAAAGCTGGTAATTCAGCCATATGGGAAAATAACCTGTGACCTCTAAAGATACGTTACCTTCCCTGGTTGAAACCCTGATGTACTTAAAAGTAATCAATAATAGTGTTTTTTTTTCTTTTTTTTAAAGATTTATTCATTTGAGACACAGAGATACAGAGAGAGAGAGAGAGAGAGAGAGCACGGGCAGGGGGAGAGGCAGAGGGAGAGGGAGAAGCAGGCTTCCCGCTGAGCCAGGAGCCCAATGTGGGGCTCGATCCAGGACCCCGGGATCAGGGCCTGAGCCAAAGGCAGATGCCCAACCATCTGAGCCACCCAATAATAGCGTTCCTGTTTCTTTTGAGTTTCTGAGCTTTTGGTGACCAGTCATTTGTTCTGCTATATACCATGGAGTTTTGTTTACTAAACTAATGTTTAGTCAGGTTAATTTGTTTACTGTTACTAATTTTAGTATGTTTGGCCCAGAACAAGTTCTCTAAATCAATAAAGAATAGAAATAACCAGCATGTACTGAGACATTTCTGTTATCTGGTACTCTACTAATCACTTTACATTAATTTACTTAATTAAATTCTTAAATAGCCAGGATTCACAATGGGGACATTCTGATCCTAACATCAATTTCTTAGCTTTTTCTTTATTTCAAGAGGTAAATCTGTATATTTTTAGAATCTGTGCAGGTAATGTAAATAAGATAAATAGCTTGGTGTGGTAATTACTTGGTCAAATTAGACTTTGCAGTGCTGTACCTAAAGTATTCATATACATTTATTTATTTATTTTTTAAATGGTTGGTGTTTTATTTTTTTAAGATTTTATTTATTTATTTGACAGAGAGAGAGAGAGACAGTGCAAGAGGGAACACAGGCAGGGGGAGTGGGAGAGGGAGAAGCAGGTTTCCCGTGGAGCAGGGAGCGCGATGCGGGGCTCGATCCCAGGGTGGGATCATGACCTGAGCCAAAGACAGACTCTTAACGACTGAGCCACCCAGGCGCCCCCATATACATTTTTTTAAAAGCACTGTAGGCCAAACCCAAATCAGAAGATAGAGTGGATAAATTTAAAATACCATGGATTGTGGCCGTAAAGCCTTCTTGTCCAGATGATAATTTAAATTATTTTTATTTGACATGTATTTTAATTTCTATTCTCTCACATACCTGTCTGAGATTTTGAGTGAATTACTTAATTTGTGATTAGATCCATAGAGAAGGAAATAAAATCTTGTTATTTGTTTTGGACAATGCACTGTATACCTGCATGTATAGTAAAGGTATAAAATGCATTTATGCATGATAACAGTGCATATCAACTCCTGTCCTCACCTTTAGAAGAGGAACACAAAAGAGTGGGCTTTGTATCTATAATAATTGGTTCTTTTAAAAAACATCCAGAGTGGGGCGCCTGGGTGGCTCAGTCGTTAAGCGTCTGCCTTCGGCTCAGGTCATGATCCCAGGGTCCTGGGATCAAGCCCCACATCGGGCTCCCTGCTCAGCGGGAAGCCTGCTTCTCCCTCTCCCACTCCCTCTGCTTGTGTTCCCTCTCTCGCTGTGTCTCTCTGTCAAATAAATAAAATCTTTAAAAAAAACAAAACAAAACATCCAGAGCTTTGAAACAAAAAAGTCAACATCTGTTTAATCTCTGTGATAGAGACATAAGTATGTGATAAATTATTTTGTGTACTTTTCTGATATTTGAAGTGTTCCATAAAAATGTGTGTATACGAAAGAGAAAATAATTGCAACTATATGCTGTTTTTCTTTTATTTTTCTGCTTTTGTTGTTTATTTTCATTTTTTAATTTTTGTCATCCAAAGGAATAAGTATTGAACCGCCTGTGAGTATTTAGGAAATCTTTGGGTTAGAAGGCAGTGGAAGAACTGAGAAAACAGAGGAGCTTACTTCAGCAAAGAGTAAAAGAATGACTTTCCATAGCAGAAGAAACAGCACTTAACGATCGGGGAGGCAAGAAAGGGAACAAACATCTCATAAACTGAATAAATGCAAGTAATTGAGCATAACTGGAAGCAAAGGAAGGGCATGGAGGAGTAATGACTGAGATCAGTGTATAAATTTAGACAGAGCTCAGATGATGAAAGCCATGATATGTGCAAATATGTTTGGACTTTGTCCTGTGGATCAGTGATTCCCAATTCAGGCTGATCATCAGAATTAACTGGATCCCATTTCAGCCTCATAGAACTAGTATTTCTTAGAATAGTGACCAGGACACTGTTCTTTAAAAGTCTCTGCCACATATATGGTCTTATTTCATTCTAAAAACCCTCTCAGACAGGAGTTGGTATTGTTCTCCACCTATGTACTATAGAATTATAGTCCAGAGTAGGACAATACAAGTTTATCATGTAAGTTTTAACATACCTGTGTTTAGAATTCAGTACATCTCTCTACTAGGAAGTGATGCCTTCTGTTTCTGCCCCATTTGGCTGGGGCAAATGGAGAAGAGCTACACTAAAAGCTTTTCTTCAGTTCTGAGATGGTTGCTCTGAAGGCTTTTTCCTGCAGTCCTTCCAGATCTTTTATGAGATGAAAGCATCTGTATAAAATTAGGTTAAATTGCAAAACTAAATGGTGTGCAGTTGGGATCTGCTCATCAGTGCTGACCATGGAGGTTTTTGAAGGATTTTTGATAGTGTGACCTGATAAGCTTTGTATTTTGTACTGGTGGTGAGGGGAGCAGGGGATATCAAAGGTAAGGAGTATTAGCAGTATTCCAGGTAAGAAAGGATGTTCATCCCTACTAAAGCTTGGGTTATAGGAAGTAATAGAGCCAAGAGAAAATTAGAAGGTAGAATGTAATAAATATGCTCTGTGAGTGGACAAATTATAAGCGTCTTTTTTTTCTTACCCATAGGGCAAAAGTTGGATTGTTAAAAGAAGTTATGAAGATTTTCGGGTACTTGATAAACATCTTCATTTATGTATTTATGACCGACGATTCTCCCAACTCTCAGAGCTTCCCCGTTCTGATGCCCTGAAGGACAGTCCAGAGGTAAGCATTTAGTACTTTGCAGCAGTAATCACTGTATATAAATTAGCAGAAAGTTTTGTCTGTATACTAAATAAAAGCTTAAGTTGAACACTCAGGATGATTCCTGGGATTATTAATTATTTCATAACTGAAAAATTAGTAATGCTATGTAGACTGTTTAGAATTAAAGTAGGTTTGGAGTGTAATTTTATATAAAAAATTCATAATATATAAACATGCTATATATATGAGCAGACTGCTCTTCAAAGAGAACATAAAATACGGAAGCAAAAATATGGAAAAATGTCGATCTCACTAATAATTAGAGAAAGGCATAGTTTATGATGACATGCCATGTCTGTACCCTTACCTCCACTCCTCCCAAATTTCTAGTAAAAATAGAAAAGATTTTTAAAAAATGTAAATGGGAAGAGATTCTTTATAACATCAGATAATAACAACCATCAAAATTGTGAGGAATCTTTGAGAGTAGATGGGGTAAGATTTATGGGGGCGAGCAAATACAGCATAAAAAACATGTACAAGAGGATTGAAGAAGACAGATAAACTAGAAATCTTGATCGTAAAAGCTGAATAAATAAAATAACTGAAAAGAGCAAACAAGACTTTCAGAAGCATGATTACTATCCTCAGAGAGAAAGTGAGGCAATCTATCATGAAATGAGAGCAGAGTTTTATAAAAATAAAAAGATAAGAGATCTTAGAAATGAACATGTACTTACTTAAATTAATTTTAGTCATAGCAAACCTCAGTAGTTGGACTGTGTGCAAAATGGACACAGATGAAGAGAGCATTAGTGAGCTGGGAGAGCAAATTTTATAAAAATATAGCCTCAGAAGAG
This sequence comes from Mirounga leonina, assembly GCF_011800145.1. Lineage (NCBI taxonomy): Eukaryota > Metazoa > Chordata > Mammalia > Carnivora > Phocidae > Mirounga > Mirounga leonina. Next base: position 24,038,027 of record NW_023270387.1, on the reverse strand, counting down.
AGAGAAGGATGAAAAGTTGTGGGAGAACATTTGGGAATCACGGAGAATGGATCCTGAAGTACCTACTTCCCTCTTCTAGAAGTTCTAGCAGGATACAGTACATGGAAGTAACTAAAATTTAATATAAGAAATTCCCTAAAACAAAGGAAAGGCATATTTCAGATCAGATGGGCCCAGTAAGTGCTAAGTATGATGACAGAAAAGACATGCATCTAAAAACACTATAGTGAAATTTCAAAATGCCAACACAGAGAGAAAACCCAAAAAGCTTTCAGGGAGCAAAACACATACTTTCTTAAAAGAACAAGAATCATATTGACATTAGACTCCTCAGCAGCTGCAATGGATGTTTGAAAAGAGTGCAGATACTTTTCAAGTCCTGAGGGGAAGCCATTTCAAATCTCTAATTAATTCCAAGGCAATTAAGTAGGTAGGACAAAGTAGAGACCTCCTCAGTCATGTAAGAACTGACACAGCAGCAGGGTCTCAGGAACATCTTAAAACCACAGATTCTTTTGTGTCATAGGAAACCTAGAAGTCCATCTCCCTTTCCCATCTCCACCTATTTGTCACATTTTTCTTTCTCAGGCTGTTTTAGGACATGACCACTACAAATAGGTCTCAGGTTTTTAATCTCTTTTTTTAAGACAGCTGACAGAATGAGTTGAAATTTGTATCATAATTTACTAATTCCTGCAGTAACTCCTGTTAGGCCAGCTAATGTTCAGTCACATTTCTGGACCAATCCACGGACCCCTGGTGTGCAATCACATACGAACATGGCTGTCCTGTCACAGCTGCATGCATGGAAGAGTATAGCAGGTCTCCTAGAGTTTCAAGGTAGCCAGGGGGAAGCTGGGCAGAAAAGCCAAATATGTCTCTGCTGTAATTATCTTTTTTATATTTTCAGTATAAAAATAGAGACAGCAATAAGGTTAGAAGCTATAAAATAGTATGACCCCTGATGATGAGGAGATAGTGAAGTTCTTCACAAGACAGGGGATTTCTATGTAAGTTCCTGTGGTTTCACTTCATGAAACTCTCGAGCCTCTGTGAAGAATCCCCTATAACTATTAAAATGCCTAAAAATCTGCAGATTTTTTGCCCCAGAAACAGCCAATTTATACCAGTTACTTGGACAGAGAGTGCTGTATCTTGAGTTTGAATTACCACTGAATCTTCTCTTTCTCTTTAGTCTGTCACTCAGATGCTTATGGCTTACCTGTCCCGCCTTTCAGCTATTGCTGGCAACAAGATCAATTGTGGACCTGCCCTTACATGGATGGAGGTATTATCTAATTAACCTCTTACCAAATTTATTTTTAAACTACTTAAGAAATTAATATTAATTTAATTTTGATAGCTAATGAGTTTCAGGAATCAAAGAAATGGAGTTTATTCTTATATTTGGAAGGATAGATAAAGTGATACATTAAGTATTTTTTATCTAAAATCTGTCTTTGAGAATCCAGGAAACTAATCTAAATATATCTTGTGAATTGCAATGGCACCTCTTATTTTGGCGTTGACTGTATTAATGTGTACATTTAGAAAGGTGTATATATACATATATATATATTTAGTTGACTTAGTAATTATTTATGAACAAGAGACAATTCATCTTTTAAAGAGTCCAATTTAAGATTAAGTATTATAGTATCCAGAAAATATGTTAGGTATTTCTCCTTAATTTGCATATGTAAAATTATATTATTCTCTCCTCCCAGTGGAAATTGGGAAGACAGGATGGAAAATAGAAAGAATATGGAACTTTGAGCCAGGCCAACCTGCACGGAGATACTGGCTTTTCCATTATTGGCTGTGTGATCGTGGACAAATTATTTAATTTTTCATAAATTATATAACCTCTTTTAGCTTTAGCATCTTCATCTTTAAATGATGATGATGATGTTAAGTATCTTTTAGAGTTATGAGAATTAAATTAAATCATGTTCTGTGCACAGCACAATGACAGGTGTACATTAAGTACTCAATATATAGTGTTTGTTTCTTTAAGATTCTGTGGGTTATGGCCTCTCTAAATCAAACTGAATATCTTTTATAGATAGTCAAAGAAACTTTTGCAGTCCCATGTCTTTAACCATCTCATAGTCCATTTTCTTTGTTATAGATTGATAATAGGGGAAATCATCTTCTAGTTCATGAGGAATCATCCATTAACACTCCTGCTGTTGGTGCTGCCCACGTTATCAAGAGGTACACTGCTCGGGCCCCTGATGAATTGACTTTAGAGGTAAATGACTGAAGACTCTGTGTCAGCTCAGGCCCTTTTTCCTATACTCCATTATCTTTCAGCCTGGATTGCTATCTATTTTTATTTAATGACCATATTCATCCTTGAAAATTCAGCTTGTATCTCCCATTTCTTCTAGGAAGTCATCCTTGATCTTCTCCCTAGTCCTTGCAAATATATATCCCCAAATAGCCTGGATTGACATTTTTTTGTTTGTTTCTTTTTTTAAAATATTTTATATTTAAGTAATCTCTACAGCTAACATGGGGCTCGAACCCACAACCTCAAAATCAAGAGTTGCATGCTCTACCGACTGAGCCAGCCAGGCACCCCTATCTCTGACATTTCACTTATTACACTCAGTCATAATTGTAGTCCTGTTTATCTTCATGATCTTCTTTAGAGCCAGGTCTCAGTCTTTTGTCTTTGTGTTTTTAGTACCTAAAAACAATACCCAATGATACTTTCTTCTCATTGTTCAAAGATTGAGTTAAAGAACAGATGAAAAGTGAAATGAACATTTCTTGCTATCAGATGTGAAAGGAGCGTAATTAAGTTTCTTCCTTTAATATTGGCTTATGAGAAACAAAAAACTGCTAACAGTTACTCAGTTTAAGAAAAAACAATATAAATTTTTAGGTTCCATACACAAAGGAGTGCATGTCTTGAAAGATGCCGTGTTTGTTAGCAAATATGGCTTTGTGAAGATGACTCTTTCATGGCCTGAAAAATCAGTTGTTAGTATACAAAGAAAAATTCTTTTTTTTTTTTTTTAAAGATTTTATTTATTTGACAGAGAGACACAGTGAGAGAGGGAACACAAGCAGGGGGAGCGGGAGAGGGAGAAGCAGGCTTCCCACTGAGCAGGGAGCCCGATGCGGGGCTTGATCCCAGGACCCTGGGATCATGACCTGAGCTGAAGGCAGATGCTTAACGACTGAGCCACCCAGGTGCCCCTACAAAGAAAAATTCTTAAAGCAATATGTATACCATAGTAACATTAGTTCTGAAGTACTTAACTATGTTTTATCCCAGAAATCATCACTTACTTTGACTGAAGAATGTAACTTCCATTAAATATATTGTTAAAAACTATTATTATGATTTTTATATTTATGATTTTGTAAAAGTTTGTATAAACTCACTAGTTCATCTTTTAGAGTGAAGAAAGTAAACTATTTAGTGGAAATGTTATATTGTACCATCTATTGAAAAAAGTTGTCATCAAACTTGATATTTACTAAGGATAACCAAGTAATTGTAAACATTGCAGGCCTTTGTTATATGACTAAATAAAATATATCAAGTGCTCAAAACAGTATGTAGCACATGGCAAGTGCACACTAAATGTGTATTAATAAAAGTTGTGCTTGTTCTAAATATGAGTATTTTAAACTGCCCCTTGTAAGTGGATCTGATCACTTTTAGTAACAGTAACAATATTTTAACAGAAGTGGTGATGATGGTATGATGCCTGGCATTCAAAAATCGTATACTATAAATTTGGCTTTCTGAAGTTACTGCACATATATTAGTTGGATCCCAGTCTTTGTGCTGCTTAACTTTTTTTAGACCTCTTCTTTACAAATGGTTAAGATTATTAAATTTTTTATAGAAAAAGGTGTTATGTTTTTCCAGAAACAATTAGCCAGAGAATAAGGATTGCACTTCAACTTTTTGTTCTAGTTCAGATTTAAATTCTAGACATAACAATTGGTTTAAAATTTGACTAAAAAAATTTCACTTAAAATTTTTCCTTGTAGGTGGGAGATATCGTTTCTGTTATTGACATGCCCCCAAAAGTTTTAAGCACATGGTGGAGAGGCAAGCATGGATTTCAGGTAGGCAACAAAGAATTAGGTGTGAACAAGTTCAAAAAACAGTTTTTGTTTATTCTTCAGTAATATTTCTCTTTACAGCATGTACTGGCAATGGACTTTGTCAGTAGAGGTAGAAAAATGTAGATGATATTAGACTTGGATTTCCTTTTCTACTTACTCTTGTGGTTGTTTTATCTTCTTTTTTAAATGGTGATATAACCAAGTTTGAGCAGAATCACAGGCCTGATGACCACTTTTAGATTATCAAGCCTGTAACTCTGCCTTGCTTTTAATACTGGTTTTGAATCATGATTCACATATATTTTCTGGTCTCTAGAATTAAGTCAGTTTGATCAATATTTTTCTTTGAAAATGTATTGTAACTGTTAATTTAAACAATGTTAATTGCATACCAACAACAGCATCTAAAGCAGTCTCATTTCTTTTTTTAAATATGCCTCAATAATTTGAGAACTGATAATGGCCTCTTTAGATTGACTAACACCAATTTCCATAGGATTATAGGGTTGTTTTTTTTTTTTAATCTGTTAAAATCATCCATAGAAGGACATCTGAAAATGCCTTCAAATTGTGTCTTTAGATTCTTAATTGCAGGAAACAAACTGAGTGTTGTTGGAGTGGGGGGTGGGGTGGGAGGGATGCGGTGACTGGGTGATAGACACTGGGGAGGGTATGTGCTCTGGTAAGCGCTGTGAATTGTGCAAGACTGTTGAATCTCAGATCTGTACCTCTGAAACAAATAATGCAATATATGTTAAGAAAAAAAAAAGAAGGGGAAGAATGAAGTGGGGGAAATCGGAGGGGTAGACGAACCATGAGAGACGATGGACTCTGAAAAACAAACAGGGTTCTAGAGGGGAGGGGGGTGGGAGGATGGGTTAGCCTGGTGGTGGGTATTGAGGAGGGCACATTCTGCATGGAGCACTGGGTGTTATGCACAAACAATGAATCATGGAACACTTCATCTAAAACTAATGATGTAATGTATGGGGATTAACATAAGAATAAAAAAAAAATTGTGTCTTTAGTATATAACCTGTTAGTTTTTTGTGGTCTTTTTATAAAAGTGTTCCTAAAATGCTACATAAATAGAATGTTCATGCTATATAGCTAGAAATATTAATAAGTATTTTATAACTATCTTGAGCTTTGCATATTAAATAGAAACTAGTATTAGGTTTTTATAAAATGTATTTTATTAAAAAATAATCATACAGTTAAAAACAGGATAGCATGGTGGTTAAGAGCATGGGCTTTGGTGCCAGATTGCCTGGGTATTACGCTGTGTTATCTTGAGCTTGTTAATTTTACTTCTGTGTGCCTCAGTTTCCTCAGTTGTAAAAAGGGGATTGTGGGACTCTTCTTTGTTTCATAAGATTATGGTAAAGATTAAATGTGTGAGGATAGGGCGCCTGGGTGGCTCAGTTGGTTAAGCGACTGCCTTCGGCTCAGGTCATGATCCTGGAGTCCTGGGATCGAGTCCCACATCAGGCTCCCTGCTCAGCAGGGAGTCTGCTTCTCTCTCTGACCCTCCCCCCTCTCATGCTCTCTATCTCTCATTCTCTCTCTCGCAAATAAATAAAATCTTAAAAAAAAAAAAATTTAAATGTGTGAGGATAAAATATGTACATAGAATAGGCCTGGTAATATTTTTCACTCAAAAAATACTGATTTTTAAGTTTAAATAATTCTGTTTTTTTACAAATTTAATTTTATCTATCCTTTTATCTATTATAAAAGCATCTATAGCAATTTAATTTGATGACCAGAAAAATCATATCCATATTATACCACAAATTGTCTTGTTTGTATAATTGGGGTCTTTTATCTGTGCTCTGATTTCTTAATTGCTATGCATAATTGGTGCATTTGATTAAATATAAAACTAAATAGAAAAGTAGTGTTATCTTTTTTCCTACTAAGGGGTCAATTCTCCATGTTCATAAGCTGTAGGGTCTAAAAGATGATAGAAAAATAAATTTGGCTTTAAGATGGCAGTTAAATTTTTTCTTGATATTGCTACCTTTCTTATAATCTTAGACAAGTCATTTGCTTTCTTTGTTCTTTAGTTTCTTCTTAATTGGAGAGTTCCATTTAGAATCTCTAGTTCTCAGATTTTCCTTCTATTATTGTAAAAATGGTAGTAGGTTTTCCCTTCTTTCATGTGACAGATATTTATTGAGATCTGACTCTGTGCTAGGTATAGATTTATCTTCCTAACTCTTTCATTTAGAGTCACACAGATTAGTTTCTTGCCTAAACAGATTATTCTTTTAAATATTAATATATAAATTAACAATTTTTAAAAATTAGCTTGTTGCCAAAACAATTTAAAATAAAAACAGATTTTTAAACTTAAAGGATTTATTTGTAATTGATATTGAAAGGTTTTTTATATAGCATTGCTATTTGTTTTCATTCTAATTGGTCCTGGAAGGACAGTCATTTCTGTTGAGATCATGTTGGAAAATATGGATGTGAGAAGAGGAGTTAATTGTGGGCATTGGGGGGGGTCACCCGTAAAACTAGTAGCAGTCTTTAAATATCACTGTCAAAACTTCATTTATAGAAGGAATCCAGTACTTTAAGGAAATAATCCACACAGTTCACTCTTCCTTGATGTTCCTAAGCACTCACCCATTTGTAAGACTGCCTCATTTATTGCAGGGGAAGGTGTGAATGGAAAGGCATGTACTGAGCATCTGTTATGTGCAAAGTATTGCTGGGCACTTTATACACAATGTTTTCTTTAATCTTCACAAAACTATTAACCCCTTTTATGGAGGGGAAACAGTTTGAGAGGGTTAATAAACAGTCAAGATGCCAAATCAGTAAGAGATGGAGTAAGGACTCAAATTCAAATCTGCTCGATCACATTGCCTGAGAAGCACTAAGGATGATTTCTGCATTTACTCTCATATTACTAACTTTATCCTCAGTTCTCTACCCTATGGAAAGGAACATCTTTCCTTCCCAGCCAGCAAAGGAATGCTGTAAAGATTAACCAACAGAGGACTGTAAAGCATACAGGTTTACTGGTCGAAACATTGCTGTTACTGTATGTTATTTTTTAATGTAATAATTAATATATTGTATCTGGGGGAAAGACTCCTCTTCAAGCTCTTTGTGATGTTCTCTACCTTTGTTACATATTTTTAAATGGTGAGCATATGTCCTTCCTTACTCAAATATTTTGTTGAGAGAGGAAGATAATTATAATTTATTCCATGTATATGATAATTATAGATGAGACCCCTGATTTTTAATTTTGAAATAACGGGGGGGGTGGGAGGATGGGTTAGCCTGGTAATGGGTATTGAGGAGGGCACATTCTGCATGGAGCACTGGGTGTTATGCACAAACAATGAATCATGGAACACTGCATCTAAAACTAATGATGTAATGTATGGGGATTAACATAAAAAATTTTTTTGAAATAACTGGAATAATGGCTTAGTCCATTGGTTTTCACATATATATTTTTTAACTCAGTGTAATTGTTAATCGAACAGAATCTTACACAGAACCTCAGTGTGAGAAAAGGCAGCAGTGGAGTTGCCCTGGTTAGTTCAAGTCAGGCACCCTGGCCCTTATTCCCCGTGGAGCATGTCTGATTGACCTCCCTTGGATCTCCTGCAGCATCCCAGAGGGGCCTCAGTAGAGCTGTGTACAAACACCACCATGGGAAAACCACTTGTTTAGGTTACCAGTACACCTCACTTTATACAGTGGCTATATTACATCATAGACTATTTTATAATTTTAATTTTTTTAAGATTTTATTTATTTATTTGCCAGAGAGAGAGAGAGAGAGCACAAGCAGGGGGAGCAGCAGAGGCAGAGGGAGAAGCAGGCTCCCCACTGAGCAGGGAGCCTGTGCAGGCCATGTGCATCTCCACTTGCAGGTCTGCAATTATTTAAGACAAATTAATAGGCCTTTTTTTAAGTACAATTTTACAGAATAATTGAGCAGATAGTATAGAGTTTCATATAACCCCCCCACCCCCACACATGGACACATAACTTCTATTATTAACATCCTGCTTTTATAAATTCATTGTATAGAATTGGCAAAATGCTGATCTTTATTGACCACCAGCTGATTTACAGAGATTATAGACAGCACAGAATAAGTACTGTTTCTAGAAGAGTTGTCTAAGGATCTGATGCTGCTCAGATCCTTGACCAAAATCACATGGATACAGAATATTTGGATATATATACTACAGAATGTCAGTTTCATATTCTGCCCCATAATGATTGAAATAGTTTTGGGGCTTGCTTTTTTGTTATAATTAATGAACCAAATTTCATACATTATTATTAACTATAGCTCATTGTTTACATTAAGTTTCGCTCTTTGTGATGTATAGTTCTGTGGCTTTTAATAAAGGCATAATGACATGTATCAACCATTACAGCTTCATACAGAGTAGTTTCACTGCCCTAACCCCTGCGCTCTACCTTTTCATCCTTCTCTCCCCATAACCCCTGACAACAAGTAATCAGTTACTGTCTCTATAGTTTTGCCTTTCTCAAAACATCATATAGTTGGAGTCATCCAGTATGTAGCCTTTCCAAATTGGCTTCTTTCACTTAGCAATATGCATTTAAGGTTCCTCCATATCTTTCCATGGTTTGATAAATCCTTTTTTGTCACTAATATTAATTGTTATGGATGTGCCAGAGTTATTTATTATAGGACATCTTGGTTGTTTCCAGTTTTTGGCAGTTATTAATAAAGCTGCTATAAACATCCATGTGCAGGTTTTTGTGTAGATAAAAGTCTTCAGCTCCTTTGGGTAAATACCAAGGAATACAGTTGCTAGATCATATGGTAAGCCTATGTTTAGCTTTGTTAAGAAACCACCAAACTGTCTTTCAAAGTGGTTGTCCCATTTTGCATTCCTACCAGCAATGACACTGTTCAGCATTCTCACCAACATTTGATAGTTCTCAGGGTTTTTTTCGATTTTAGCCATTTTAATAGGTGTGTAGTAGTATTACATTATTGTCTTAATTTGCAAATAAAGTCCGTTATAACATTTACTAATATACTTAAGGGTGTTATAGTGCTATCTTCATTCTTCTATTACAAGTAATTCCTTCCTTTAACACTAATTTTCAATCTTTAGTGTACTTAAAAATCACCAGGGAATCTTGTTAAAATGTAAAGTCCCAGGACCTGAGCCCCAAAATTCTGTCTCAGTGGTTGTGGGATAGGATGTAAAACCATATTTTATCTATGTCATTCTGGCCCAGGTGTTCTTCAGACAACTCTTCTAGAAGCAGTGCTTACTCTGTGCTGTAGGTAAGCTCTGCTAATCATCTGGTGGTTGATAAAGATAAGCATTTTGCCAAGTTCTAGTCTGTGTATTGTTTTGGACCATAATTTAGCTGTGGGAACAGAAAGATTAGTTCACCCATGTGTTTTAATTATACCGTGACTCTGTTTCTTTTCTTAAACTTATGGGAGTAGGAAGTGTGAAATTATATTAACTATAGTAATTTGAAATTCTGAAATCTGTTTTTAGTTTGTTTCCTAAAGTGTATATTGAATCTTTTACCTTTGTTTTATCATAGAATGTACTTAAGCAAAAAACCCCCCCAAGAAACAAAACAAAACAAAAAAACAAACAAAAAACCCAAAACAAACAAAACCCACAACTATTTTTTTTCTCATTTTTTAAACTAAATGTCGTCAGCTTTTGTGCCTGGCTGTAGACCCTTGTTGGAAATATGAGGTAGAGTATCTGGAGAGCCCTTTTTCTTAGGTAAAAGGCATAACACAAATATAAAATGTTAATATCTTTGAGGATTATTTGTTTGTGTAGGCAGTTTCTCAGAGTTTTATCTGGGAGCTGCTAGCAACAGAATGACTTGAGAAACATGTTAAAGCTAGGTATTACCGATCGGAATCTTGGGGGATAGGGACAGGATTCTGAATTTTATCAAGTCCTTCAGATAATTATTAAACACAAAATGTGACAACCATGGAGCAGCCTCCCATTGTTTATCCTGTGCACAGATAGAAGAAGAAATTAAACAGAGTTTAGCAAATGTTCTCTTTTCCATCCAGGAAATCTTTCTTGAAACACATTTGGGATGCACTTAATTTAATGGATAGAATACCACTTAGAGATTGACTGAATTTTATACAGCTCACGTTCTCTTAGTTCTCCATAAGATGGTAAAGGATCGGGGCACCTGGGTGGCTCAGTCGGTTAAGCGCCTGCCTTCGGCTCAGGTCATGATCCTGGAGTCCCGGGATCGAGGCCCATATCAGGTTCCCTGCTCTGCGGGGAGTCTGCTTCTCCCTTTGACCCTCCCCCCTCTCATGCGCTCTCTCTCTCTCTCTCGTTCTCTCTAACAAACAAAATAAAATATTTTAAAAAAAAGATGGTAAAGGATCAGCTTTTTAATTTTTCATAGTTGCCCTAGAATGTTCTGTGTCTTTGTGTACAAATATGAAAGAAGCAATTCTTGGACAATAACAATGTCCTTACCTCAGGAGTTTAATGTAGTTCTAAATAAATTATTTTCAGAAGAGTATTATTTATCCAAAGGGAAGATATTTGGAAGCCTGTCCCTCATAGTTTAGTGGAGGAAGGAGGTTTACCTGCTCGTTTATAAAAAGACCGTATATTTATATATGGGGTCCAAAGCTGTGCCTTTTCATTACTTACTATTAAATGGGGCGCCGTATTTCCTCTCTAGTTAAGTTTTGGGAGATCATGTAAATTTTCATCTGTAATGTTAAATAATAACTTCAAGGAAAGGTAGTATGTGATACTACAAATAAAAGCAACTGTAACACTTCTTCAGTGCTTCTTAAGTGTGCTGTTCTAAGTGCTTTGCACTGACCTTAAATTCTTACAGCTCTGTGAAGAAGGTACTATTATCTCGTACTGATGACAAAACTAAAGTGTAGGGGGTAAAACAACTAGCCCATTGTTATTCTGCTGTTTAATATCAGAGCTTAGATCAAATCCTAGGTATTCTGGGCAAAGAAGAGATCATAGTAGTAATTTAATGAACCAGTAGTGGCTTGTACTACTTACTGACTTGTATGAATCATAGATTTCTATAGTAGAAAAAATGATAGTGGATCATCTCTTCTTAACCTGTCATTTAAAAATTACAGAAGTCTAGAGACAAAAGATTTAGATAAATTGTTCTGATTCACAAAGACAGTACGTAATGGTACAGCCAGGACCAGTACACAGGCTTGGTGAGTTCCAATTCTATATTTTTCCCCCCTTGGATCATAAAAAGATATAAATTTTCTTAAATTATTTTTCATATTTCTTGTTTCAGTTTTTATTTTTCTTATTAGTGCAATTGCCATTATCAACTGCCATTGATATTTGTTTCTTGATATCCTTTTTCTAATTTATAACATCAGAGCATGTCCTATCAAATGATATTTAAACATTCAGTTTCATGGAAATGATTGACAAAATGGCTTAGAGCAGTAGTTCTTAACCTTATCAAACCCTTCACACCCTCATTATAATAAATATTTTCTAAAATCCTTCCATATGATTTCTGAAATGAAATTTACAAATGATGTAACTACCTACAAACAAATACAATTTCAGAGAAGGTGAAATCATTTTCACATATCGTATAGAAGAAATACAAGTATGTTGTGTATTTAAAGTATACAATATATACTTGAAATACAAATACTTGGAACAACTCCATGAGAATCTTTTATTCTAAATGTAGCCCATAGACTAGCAGCATTAACGTCAGTCAGCAAATACAATAAAATCATTTATGATAGCATCAAAAATATGAAACACTTGGTGATATATCTGAAAAAAATATGAAAGATCTCTGTACTGAAAACTGCAAAATATTTTTGAGAAAAATCAAAGAATATTTAAAAAAAAAAGAGGAGAGAGACACTATGTGTGGATTGGAAGTCTTTACGTTGTTAAGATGTCATTATTCCTCACATAGATCCCAGTCAAAATCTTGGCACACTTTTTTGTAGAAATTGATAAGCAAATTAATTCATATGAAAATGCAGAGGAGCTAGAATAGAATAGCCAAGATAAATTTGAAAAAGAACTAGGTTGGAGAGCTAACATTAATTGATTTGAAGACTTAGTGTAAAGGTACAGTACCAAGAGGGTGTGTTACTAGTGGAAGAGTAGACAAATAGAATAGTAGTACAGAATAGAGTCCAGAAATAGACCCATACATATACATGGACAAATGATTTTCAACAAAGATTCATCAATTCAGTGAAGAATACATGGTCTATTTTACAAATGGTACTGGAACAATTCGTTGTTCCTATGCCTCCATTATAAAACCAAACAAAAAACTTTGTTTTTTAAATCATCTGTAAAACTTACCCCAAAATGGATCATATACCCAAATATAAAGCTTAAACTATAAAGTTGCTCGAAGAAAATATAGGGGAAACTTTTGTGACTTTGGATTAGATAGAGATTTCTTAGATGCAACATGAAATGAACAATTCATAAAAAAATTGAATTTCATCAAAGTTGGAAACTTTTCTTTGAAAGACATTACTCATAAGACAATAAAAAGAAAGCTACAGACTGGGAAAAAATATTGGCAATGATTATATTTGACAAAGGACTTGTATATCTGACAAAGGACTTGTACTCAATAAGGAAACAGAGCTCAATTTTAAAAGTAGGCAAAGATCGAAACTTCACAGAAAAGATATGTCAAATAAACACATAAAGACATGCTCACTGTCATTTGTTATTAGAGAAATGCAAATTAAAATGACAGTGAGATATCACTACATACTTGTTAGAATGGTGAGGCTGTGGAGGGATTGAAACACACAGGATTGGTGAGAATATTAAGATGCTACAATTTGGAAAGCAGTCCGTCAGCTTCTTAAGTTAAATAGACACCTACTATATGATCCAGCCATTCCACTCCTAGATTATTATCCAAGAGAAAAATAAAGCTGACGTCCAGACAAAGACTCATATATGAATGTTCATAGCAGCCATATATATAATAGCCCCAAACTGGAAACATATTTTATCAACAGATGATTAATGGGTAAACAAATGGTGCTATCTCTACAATGGAATATTACTGGAATAAAGAGGAATGAATTACTGATACATACAGCAACATGAATGATCCTCAAAATAATTATACGGAGTGAAAGAAAACGGACAACAAAAGAGTACATTCTTTTGACTCCATTCAAATAAAATTGTAGGAAATGCAAAGTAATATAGTGATAAAAAGTAGATCAGTGGTTGCCTGGTAAGCAGGGATAGGGGTTGGGTAGGGAGAGGGAGAGATTACAAAGAGATAAAAAGAAATTTTGGGGGGTTGATGAATATATTCAGAATCTTTTTCAAAAGATTATTTATTTGACAGAGAGAGAGCGCGTGAGCACAAGCAGGGGGAGCAGCAGAGGCAGAGGGAGAAGTAGGCTTCCCACTGAGCAGGGAGCCCAATGTGGGGCTCGATCCCAGGACCCTGGGATCATGACCTGAGCTGAAGGCAGACGCTTAACCAACTGAGCCACCCAGGCACCCCTAATATATTCAGAATCTTGATTGTAGTTATAGTTTTACAGATGTCAGACTTATAAAAATGTATATATTAAATATGTACAGTTTATTGTCAATTATACCTCAATCAAATTGGGAAGAAAAAACTGGAGAAGCATCTTTGACTTAACTTTTTATGTATTCAACCCAGTTGATAGTTTCTTTCTCTTCTTACCTCTGTGCCCCTACATTCATATACTCTTCTTAATTCTTCATGCCATTTTGAAACTATATATTTTTATTATCTCTTTCCTAGTTTGCAAATTCCTAAAATGTGCTTCTGTTTCTTGTCATCCCCCCTTCCTCCTACCCTAAAAGGTATACACTGTTTTTAGATTTTTCTTACTAAAACACACCTGTTCCTGTCCTTCTTCTGCTCAGAGTTTGTCACTTTCATAGAGAAGAAACTTCAACTTTCTTGTCATGATGTCAAGAGACCATCCATGATTTCTCACCCCATTTTACTTCTCCAGTCTTACTTACCACTCTTATTTTATAAACTCAATTTCCACATAAATTAAACCATCATCCTTCCTTCCCCCATTACACAGGTTGCTCTTTTCATCTACGTGTTCTTCCACTTATAATGCCTCTCTATCCTCATCTTACTCCTGCCAAGGGAGAAAGGTAAGGTAGAGTTATTAAAATTTTAAACCAACCGTAATTTTATTTGATATGTCATTGAGCTAATGGGGAAAAATTAATCTCATTTGTTAGTTACTTGCTATATAATAAGCAGTTGTGCTCAATATATCATTCCATTGGCCCCTCCAATTTCTGCCATTATCCACTTCTTCACTTGCCTTTTTACCCAGATTAGATTCTAGGGCCAACATAATTTTTGTTTTGTTTTTTGTTTTTTTAAATTTTATTGTATTATGTTATGTTAGTCACCATTCATTACATCATTAGTTTTTTTTTTTTTATTCTTATGTTAATCCCCATACATTACATCATTAGTTTTAGATGAAGTGTTCCATGATTCATTGTTTGCATATAACACCCAGTGCTCCATTCAGTACATGTCTAGGGTCACCATTATTACATTTACTCATCACAAGTATATGCTTAAACCCTTCAGCCATGTTTTCTTCTCTTGCTTCACTAGTGGTCTCTGTTTGGCTTAATGCAAGAATGGACACTTCATTACTCCTCTTACTTAAGGTCTCATCAGTATTCTATTTCTTTTTTCCTGACATGTTCTTCTCTCAGAAGTGACATGACAGTCTTAGAGTTCCTCTGTCTTCTCAGTCTTTTTTTTACAGCACTTCCTCCTCTAGCAGATCCCTGAAAGTCTGGGGTCGAACTACCTTCTCATTCTGTGCTCTTTGTCTTAGACTATCTTATTTACTCTTTTAACTTTAAATTCAATATATTTGCCCATCTCCCAGATTTATACCCCGATTCCTGAACTTTTTTCTTTTCTTTTTTTTTTAAAGATTTTCTTTATTTATTTGACAGAGAGAGACACAGCGAGAGAGGGAACACAAGCTGGGGAAGTGGAGAGGGAGAAGCAGGCTTCCTGCTGTGCAGGGAGCCCTGTGCGGGACTTGATCCCAGGACCCTGGGGTCATGACCTGAGCTGAAGGCAGACACTTAACGACTGAGCCACCCAGGTGCCCCATGTTTCTTTTTTTTTTAAAAAAAGATTTTATTTATTTGAGAGAGAGCAAGAGAGAGAGAGAGAGAAAGAGAGAGCATGAGCAGGGGGAGGAGCAGAAGGAGAAGCAGACTCCCCGCTGAGCAGGGAGCCTGATGTGGGACTTGATCCCAGAACCCCAAGATCATGACCTGAGCCAAAGGCAGACGCTTAACCGACTGAGCCACCCAGGCTCCCCTCCTAACTTTGTTTCTGAGTCCCAAACCTTAACATTCTACTGTAAGAGTAATGTTTTTAGCAGTAGAAATTAGGGAGCTGGCATTAAATGTTTGGGAGACAGTGTAAATAAGGCAAAGAAACGAGAAGCAATGTGGAGTTTCTTGGGACATAAAGGTGGAGAGACACAAATAGGAATATCTCAAAAAACCACTGCAAAAATTATTAGATGGAACCAGGAACTGGGAAGTCAGAAATTGAGGGAATTTGCTTACAGTTTTACTCCTTTCTGTGTAGTAGCAGCAGCTGCTGCTTCTTTGTCTCATTCTTCTCCTTTTTTTAAAAAACTACTTTCTAGTTCTAGCAACTCGGAGATAAAGATTCAAGCCTAGTTCCAAAATCTTAAGAGGCAGACTAATTGACTAATTAACTTATGGTCTGATGAACTGTAACTGGGATGTTGTTGGCAGGGGCACGTAGTCTGGACTGGACAGAGATCCTAAAAAGGAGTGAGTTCTCTAAGAATATTTGGGGAGTGGGAAGAAAATAATTGACTTTCAGGGTGGGAGAGAATGCATTTGTCTTGTTTGAATCTCCTGAGTGATGTGATTTTTCTTTAGCAATACAGAGGCATGCAAGGAGGATGGTATATTGATTTATTTTGGAGAGGGTTGCTGGATTGGTTTGGCAGAAAGTTAATATTGTGAGGAAATTAAGAGTACTGATATTTTTTAAAGTTCCACTTTAACTTTAAAATGATCAATCTCTTGGTTCATACTAGGTAGCAAAAAGAGATTGGAAGGGGACTAGGTACCCTAATGGGGAAATATACGGGGAGAAGGGGATGCAGTACCTCTGAATTTGAGCTTCAGTTGTCATGGAATATATGAGCACAAGAGGCCTGGGAGGAGAGGAGGTTGTAGTCTGAGAATGAAAAATTGGAAACTCTCTGAGGCCAGTAGTTCCAGTTGATGAAGAATCTGTGGTATATCTCTGAAAGTAAGAGCATTACTTTACTAAACTTAATAAAAAAAAAATTTGTTATGCTAACAGTCCTAAAGGTTCACTAGCTATTAATTACATAAATCAACCACTAGAATAGGAATTTTTTAAAAAAAAAATCAGTGATAAACACATTATTGTTGTGTTGAAATTCCTTTTAGATTTTGATTAGTTGCCTCAGGGAGACCATAGTTAGGATTAGGCTCCATTGGTAAGCAATGACTTTTTTCCCTTACAACTGTTACCAAAGCTTCAGCCTTAAGTTATTGCAGTAGTTTCTTATGTAGCATTCCCTCTATGTTGTACCAAAATATTTTTTCAGTATATTCACTTTTGTAGCCAAACCTATTTCTTTTATAGTTTGAGCCCATCCTCAAGGTAGAAGAAGGTCAGAAGAATCAGATTGCAGTTGGTTAGTTACATTTAGGTCTGTCCTTATTTACTTGCCAAGAGGGAGTCATATACTTGTCAAGCTGCTGGAAACCTGTTCCTAGGAGCTATTAGAGTTAGGACAGGCCCTGGACTGAGGATACAGGTATAGATTAGTGGTGAGCCAGAGCAAGTTGTGAAATTTTTTGGAATTTTATAGTACAATTGGGAAACACAGCTGCTATTAGAAATTAAAGCATATGTTTACAATGAAGTGAATTGTATTAAAAATAAAGGTTATAATAAATACTTAAACTTTATTTGGAATTATTTTACTATATTTTACTGTTATCTGTGCTCTTGAGGTAGGTTTCCACCTAGTGTTCTGTATGGTATAAATACTGCTTAACAGGCTACTCTGTGTCTTTTTTCAACTCTGCATTCAGTTGTGTCATGTTGGTAGCTTGAAATCAGCCATGGTGGGAGCACTTATACCACGGACCCTGGCAAACGCTATAAATCAAGGCCTTTCCTCCTGAAGGGCCAGTTGTTCAACTTTTACCAGCACACTGTGGGATATATAGTAGTCCTGTGTTATCTGCGGGGGATACTTTCCAAGACCCCCAGAGAATGCCCTAAACTATGGATAGTCCTGAACATTATATATACTATGTTTTTCCTATACATACATACATACCTATGATAAAGTTTAATATATAAATTAGGCACAGTAAGAGATTTACAAAAATAATAATAAAATAGAACAATTATAAAAATTTAGTAAAAGTTATATGAATGTGATCTCTCTCTCAAAATACTGTACTGTACTCATCCTTCTTGTGATGATGTGAGGTGATAAAATGCCTATGTGATGAGATGAAGTGAGGCTAATTATGTAGGCACTGTCATTTAAGGTTAGGCTGCCGTTGACCTTCTGACAATGGATGAGAAGGAGGATCATCTGCTTTCAGACCATGGTTGACTGTGGGTAACTGAAACTGAAAGCAAAACCTATGGATAAGGGTGGAGGTGTCTACTCTAATAGTATCTCTTGCTTTTCTCACTTTATCTCAAAGACTTGGGGGAAAACTACAAATTGAAAGTCTTTTTTCCTTCCTGGAAGCTCATCCCTAACCTGTTGTAGCCTTATCTTTAATTGTTCTTCTTCTTCTTCTTCTTCTTCTTCTTTTTTTAAAGATTTTATTTATTTATTTGACAGAGAGAGACAGTGAGAGAGGGAACACAAGCAGGCGGAGTGGGAGAGGGAGAAGCAGGCTTGCCGCTGAGCAGGGAGCCCGATGCGGCGCTCGATCGCAGGACGCTGGGATCATGACCTGAGCCGAAGGCAGATGCTTAACGACTGAGCCACCCAGGCGCCCCTAATTGTTCTTCTTCTATTACTATATTTTTATTACCTACTCCTCTACCCTGTGGGCCCTAGATGTTGGTCTTTTCTCTCTCTTCCATCTTATTGCGAGAGTTGAATCTCATTTTGATCTCTGCCAATATACCCAGTTTCCCTCACCCTTCTCAGCCATATAAATTAGAGCGTTAGAAATTGTCACTGCTGGCAGAAAGAATAATATATGAAACAGGATGACATAGCTCATAGATAATATTGCCAGAGTTCCAGTCACTTTTAACATTTGACATTTTGAATTTATCGAAATTGTTAACTGGGTAGCCACTGGGTGGTTCAGTTGGTTAAGCGTCTGCCTTCAGCTCAGGTCATGATCCCAGGGTCCTGGGATTGAGCCCCGCATTGGGCTCCCTGCTCAGCAGGAAGCCTGCTTCTCCCTTTCCCACTTCCCCTGCTTGTGTTCCCTCTCTCGCTGTGTCTCTCTCTGTCAAATAAATAAAATCTTAAAAAAAAAGAAATCGTTTATATTTGGTAAAATATTAGCTTAAGTATGAGTCAGAAAAGTAAATGTTCATTAACTGTGTTTTTAGGGTTAGTTATGTATTTTTCCCCCTAGGATTAGTTACATTCTGGTGTATATTTTCAACAGAGCACAGCTTCATTTTTTTGTGATGGAAATTTTATAATAGGAAAATAGAATCTACTTGCCTTTCACAAATTTATAGAATCAGCTCTTCCAACTAAAAGGCTTATTAATAGGAGTACTTTGGGTTTCAAGAAACAGAAAAGTGAACAGAGAAAGTGACTGATGGCCACTGTTGAGTTAGCAACTTAAAGATGCTAGGCAGAAATTTCTAAGATTCTCTTAGTCTTTCTTTTAAGGTCAAATGATGGTTCCTACAGATCTACTCTCCATACCTGCATCACAGCAGGAGGAAGGAGCTAGAATAGTAGCAGCAGAGCTGTATTTGCATGTGCTGTGGCTACACCTGGGCACTGAATATATAGTTTAGCTAATAGTAATATTATACTTTATGCTAATAATAATATTATACTTTATAATAGTAATACTATACTTTATGATGAAGGGAGACAAGTGAGCAGGGATTGGAGATAGGCATTAAATGAAGTTACCATGGACCTCTACATAGTACACAGTATCACATTCACTCATATATCTAAACCTAATGCACTGAGACAAATTTAAAAAGTGCAAATGTAACTAATATATGATGTAGTTCTCCAAAGAAGTTCATTAAGCTTTGTTCAGTCTAGGAAGTGATGGAAAACTGGTTTTTATTTGCTGAAAGATATTCAAGTTTAGAAAATAGGCTAGGTGCTTTCACACAAATTATGTGGTAGCTAATATTATCCTCATTTTTACAAAATAGGAAACTGAGACAGATGTTAATTAATTTGCTCCAGATCACAGAACCTAGTAAATGGGCAGGCCAAGTTTAGAACCTGGTCTTTTCTCTCTAGAAAGTTGCAGAAAATGTTTATAAATTGAAATTAATTCTAATTTTATGGAAAGAATGATATTTGATAGGGAAGAAACTCAAGTCCACACATGCAGAAGGTGGTAAGTGTTATGTGTCGTCCATTGAAAGGTAGAGCCTGAGCCCTCTAGGCTTGTAGTAGCTAGCGTATTGGAGATACTAACACTTAGTGGGTACTTACTGTATGCATTTTGCTTATACTGATCCATTTAATTCTTATAACAACCCTTATGTACTAGGTACTATTACTGTGTTTAGATGAAGAAACTGAAAACAGGGAGGCTGAGTCACAAACCTGACCTTGTAAGTGGCAGACCTAGAACTGAACCCAGGCACTCTTACCCTTGAGGCTGTCCGTTAACCATGACACCATCCACCCTCTCATAATAACTGGTATGTCTAAGGAAGAATAAGAAGGGTTTCTCAAGGTGATTCTTATCTGGTTCTAATTGATCTTGGAAGAATTCCTACTTGTTCAGCTACATAGGATGTTGAATAAAATATGGTATGAAATTTCACCAGTAAAACAAACACTTAAAGCTTCATTTTGGAAGGCAAGGCATAGGAACTTTAAGAACCCCAAATTCAGATATCTTTTAAACAAAACTGGTAACATGTTAATAACCCCTTTTCAGCTCATGATAATTGGTTACATCTTCATAATTTTAAGAACTACCATGGAATATCGATCCAGAAATTGGAATAAGAATGCAGTAAATGCATATGTGAAAATAATCCCACACAGATGGAAGTTACACAGCTCAGAACTTCATGATGAATCATAACTTTTGGAAGACCATTCCATTCTTCCCGAGTCTGTCAACAGAGGGATGTAAAAAGTGATGTAGTTTTCATGTTCAGCTTTAACATCTGTTGCATGGTAGCCTGATTATATTCCTATCTAAGGAAACATCTATAAATATTGGCAAAGATCTCTTTTTTACTTTTGTTTCCAGGCTGTTTATCTCTGTATGTATTCTCTTGGCTCTACAGTGGATCTCTGTGTAATGTGGGTGGTCTGTGGTGAGCTCAGTATTTTCCTAATACAACTACTTACGATTCTAGACCTAACATTATTGGTTGTTTTCTTCTCTTTTGGTTTCCCACTTAATTTATACACTACTAGCAACAATAAATACCAGGATTTTAAATGAGTAATTGTTTCACCAATTTATTTTAGTCCTGTCATTTTTCATGAAACCTGTGAGAGAATGAAAATTCACAAAAAAATTTGAATGTGGTTTAGTGTTGACTTTTTTAAAATTATAGAGAAGACAATAAATACGAAAGTTGCCGTAGATAAATCAATACAACTGGGTTGAAATTTCAGCAATGTAAGTTATTAAGAGGTAAAAATTGTATATACTGCATGTATAGCTTGGTATCAGACTAAGTATTTTAATTGGTATAAAAAAAGTTTGAGAAATTAAAAGCTAAAACTGAAAAAGCAGACTTAGATATTTGGACTCATAATACACAACTCTGTATACTCATAGCAACAGATTGTTTTATTATTTGTGTAATTGGTATCATCTGTGATTTAGAGTCTTGGAATAATAGAATCCTTTGGGAGGGACTGTGGAGTACATTACTGGAATTGAATTGGCAGTGTTCACACAATGGTCTGTGCTCTGGTTTAGAATCCTCTCTTTGCTGCTTTTCTTCCATAGGTGGGACTCTTCCCTGGACACTGCGTTGAATTAATTAATCAGAAAGTTCCCCAGTCAGTGACCAACTCAGTGCCCAAACCAGGTCAGTACACTTTTTCATTAGTGTGGTTATTTTATCAGCTGCTTAAAGAAACAGATTTTCTCTTTTAGCTGAACACATAGCTTGTTTTGCTGTTCTTTCCATTTATTGACATAATATGAATCCTTAATTTTATGTGGTTTTGATTTTTAATATATTTTTATTTCTCTATTGATTATTTCGCAAAGGTGCATTTGACATTTCAGATAATTTCAGAGAACTTCTTGGTCCATTAATCTTTGTCATTATTTGTTTTTGTAGTTATATAGTAGGGATATAGCTTATTAATGATAAAAGAAATAACAAGTTTAAAGAACTCATATAGTATGATTAGCTGAAAAGTAATAAATTAAAGGGAATATATACTTTATCAATGACTATGAACATCAAAACTATTTTATTTTTTTAAGCTATTTTAAACAGCATTTTCATTACTTACATAGTGTATTTACAGTGCTGTGTAAATATATGGACTGTTTTATGAATAAATAAAGCAGTGTCACAGGGGGTGGAAATCAAGAAAATGGAAGTTTTTGTTTTTATTGGGGTGATTTGATCTAGGCAAATTGTATAGAGTACTTAGCCTGGAAGTTTTTAGTGTGATATAAAATTTTTAAAGGAAAACAAAACAAAGATTGAAAGATTTTGGAGGAAAGGGGAAGTAATCAAATTTATTTCTCTTACTTGTATTATATTCCCTTTGCCTTTCTCCATCCTTCTCCCTACTCTGCCCCTAGTAGAAGAAAAAGAAAAAAATCTCTGGGCCTCGGAATTTATTTGGACTGTTTTCCTTAAAGTACTTTCTAGGGTTAGAACCTATGTGTAAGAATTAGAAGGAAAAAAAGCTTATTTAGTATTTTCCCACCTCTGTCCCCAAAGCATACATCATACCATCTTTGCTTTGTATTTAGGTAAAGGTAATAAAGGTCAATAACCCCTTTTGAAGCTTATTTCTTAACAGAAAGTTAGGAATTTTAAAATTTTAGGCAGACTACCTTTATTGTTTAGTAGAGAAAAATACTTGAAAACAGTGTTTTCTGCAGTTCTACTTGAGACAGGATTCTTAGTCTCTTTTCAAAACATTTTTATCCTCTGTTAAATCCCCCTTCTTTGGGTAAACACTATTAAAAAAACTTTCTCAGTGGGTACTTGCTCAGTAAATGTTCATTAGCAGTTGTGATGACTATAGGTTTCTTTCTTTTTTTAAATATGGCATCATGAACTTAAAAGAAAATCCCATACCCATTAGCAGACAGTGTCCCAACCTCTCCCTGCTTCCCAGCCCTAAGCAGCTACTAGTTTACTTTCTGTCTCTATAGATAATTTCCCTATTCTAGACATTTCATAAAAATGGAATCATATAATATATGGTTTTTTGTTATTAGCTTCTTTGACTTAGCATGTTTTCAAGGTTCATCCATGTATCAGAATTTAATTCTTTTTTATGGCTAAATAATATTCCATTGTATGGGTATGCTATAGTTTATCAACTCATTTTTTTTTTTTTTTAAGATTTTATTTATTTATTTGACAGAGAGAGACACAGCGAGAGAGGAAACACAAGCAGGGGGAGTGGGAAAGGGAGAAGCAGGCTCCCCGCAGAGCAGGGAGCCCGATGCGGGACTCGATCCCAGGACCCTGGGATCATGACCCGAGCTGAAGGCAGTCGCTTAACCAACTGAGCCACCCAGGCGCCCTGTCAACTCATTTTTAGTCGTTTCCATTTTTGACTATGAGTAATGCTGTTTATGAACACTGGTGTTCAAGTTTTTATGTAGATAAATATTTTCATCTCTCATGCATATATTTAGGAATGAAACTGCTGGGTCATATGGTAGCTCTATACTTAACCTTTTGAAGAACTGCCAGACTGCTTTACAAAGTAGCTAACCATTTTACAATATCCTTTGCGGTATATGAGAGTTTTAGTTGCTTCATATCCTTGTTATTGTGTTTTTGATTGTTGCCATCTTACTGGTAATGAAGTGGTGTATCTTTGTGAGTTTGATTTGTATTTTCCTGATGACTAATAATGTTGAGTATCTTTTTATGTGCTTATTAGCCATTTGCATGTTTTTGGAGAAATATCTATTCAGATTCTTTGCCCATTTTTTAATTGGGTTGTCATTTTATTATTGAGTTGTAAGTATTCTTTATATATTCTAGATACAAGTCCTTTATCAGGTAATGTGATTTACAGATATTTTTCTCACATTCTGTGGGTTGTCTTTGCCTGTCTATTCTGTCCATTGAAGCATAAAAGTTTTTAATTTTGATTAAGTTCAATATATTTTTTCTTTGGTTGCTTATGCTTTTGGTGTCTTATTTATGAAGACTTTGCCTAACCCAAGGTCAAGATTTACTCCTATTATTTTATTCTAAGAACTTTATAGTTTTAGGTCTTGGATTTTAGTCTGTGATTCATTTTGAGTTAGTTTTTGTGTCTAGTGTGAGGTCCAACTCCATTGGACATCTGGGAGTCTTAGTACTATTTGTTGAAACAAGGGTTATTCCTTCCCCATTGAATTGTCTTAACTCCCTTGTAAAAAATTAATTGACCTTAGACATAAAAGTTTATTTTTGGACTTTTGGTTCTATTCCACTGATCTGTATGTCTATTCTTAAGGTCAGTACGACCCTGTCTTGATTACCTTTGTTTTGTGGTATATTTTGCTCTTAGTTTATTCTTTCTCAGGATTGATTTGGCTTTCAGGGTCCTTGGCAATTCCCTATGAATTTTAGAATCAGCTTGTCAATTTCTACAAAGAAGTCAGCTGGATTTTGATAGGGATTGTATTGAATCTGTGTATCAATTTGGAAAGTAGTACCATCTTATCAGTATTTATTAAGTCTTCCAATCCATGAACATGGGATGTTTTTCCATTTATTTAGACTTCTTTAATTTTGTTCAAGGTTTTGTAGTTTTCAGAGTATAAATTTTCATTTTTTGTTAAATTTATTTTTTTTCTTTTTGATGCTATTGTAAATGGAATTATTTTCTTGATTTCATTTTCTTATTCATTGCAAGTACACAGAAACACAATTAATTTTGTATACTAATCATGTATCCTGAAACCTTGTTGAAATGTTTATTCTAATAGTTTTTTTTAGTTGGATTCCTTGGGATAGTCTATATTCAAGATCATGTTATCTGTGAATAGAGATAGTTTTACTTCTTCCTTTGCAATCTGGATGCTTTTTATTTCTTTTTCTTGCCCAATTTCCCTGGCAAGACCTCTAAGAATGGCCATCTTTGTCTCATTTCTGATCTTAGGAGAAAGCATCGTTCATTCACGATTAAGTAAGATGTTAACTGTGGGGTTTACATAGATGCCCTTTATCTTAGTTCTTAGTTTGTTGAATGATTTTATCATGAAAAGGTGTTGGCTTTAGTCAAATACTTTTTATCTATCTGTTGAATGATCATGGGTTTTTGTGGTCACTATTTTAAAGTTATTAAATTCAACATCAAAAATTTATTGTGGTTTCTCATGCATTATTTTTATATATTTCTGCTGTGTAAACTTAACCTGTTAGGTATTAAGTTTGTGGGTTGTCTTTGATAATTCTGCCTCAGGTATACTGTAAACTTAGTTTTTAAAAATTAGCTTAATATTGGTATTAAATTGTGCCAATTAAATACTTTCTCATGTTTTGAATGAGAAAGTGACATTTTAATAGTGATAACCTCCAGAGCTTTTAAAACTTGAGAAAGTTAATCAGATATTGATAGTTCTGGAAAATAAATTTCTATTAATAGACCTGTATGACATTGTTAATTCTAAATTAGTGATGACATGTAATGACAGCACACCTTCAAAAGCTAATATTTTCTCTTTTGTGAGCAACATTGCAGGGTTGGCATAAGGAAATGTGCATTCTTAATATATTTTGAAAGGGATGATGTGAATTCTATCAGCCTCAGGCTTGTTTCACACTTTAAAACTGTCTTTGCCTACAGTATAAACAACTTGAATGTTCTATTTATTTTTAACATTGCCATCTGTTACTGTTAGATGCCAAATCTGAAAGATGCAGCTATAGTTTGAGACTGAAATTTAAAGCTCCCTATATTATTACACAACAAGGGCACTAGGAAAAATGTTCCCTTTGGAGCTCTTCTTAATGTTCTCAACATGTTCAATTATTTGTGTATGCAAAAATAAAATCAATGAATCACCATGTCCTGATCAAGAAAGCAAGTATCCATGCTGCCTTAAGAAGAAGAAGGTGTGGTAGAGTGGGGTTGAGGGGGGAGAGAGGGAGAGAAAGAGAGAGGAAGACAAGAAGAGGAAAGAAAAGAGGAAGAAAGATAGAAGCTTGTCCATAAGAAATTGGCAGTTAGTTCAGTCACTACAGGTTATGGTTTGATGGAGGAAGATGAGGTTGAGGTAGGGGAAGAAGGGAAAGCATATGTGGTTTTCTTTGTGTTTATCCTGTTTGGAGTTGATGGAGCAGTTGGATTTATTTATTGATCTCTTTCTTCAGGTTTTTAGTTTTCTCAGCTATTATCTCTTCTGTATTTCTTTTGTGCAATAGTTTCTTTTTCTCTTTTTCTTTGCACGTCTGTTACACTCTTTGATATCGTCTCACACATCCTCTTCTCAGTTTAGATACTTATATTTGACCTATCTTAAATTTCACTGATTTTTCTCTCCCTGTAGGCTTCTCTTAAGCCCATCTAATAAACTCTTCAATTCTTACGTATTTTATTTCTTAGATTAACATTTTGTCTTTTTTATAATTTCCATGGTGGAATTCCTCATTTTCTCACATTATCTACCTTTTCATTTATAAAGAAAGAAAAAGAGGGGTTGGAGGGTTGGAGAGGGAGAGGGGAGAGAGAGGAAGGTAGGGAAAGAGGGTAAGAGAAAAGCAAAGACAAAAGCAAAGCTTATTTTTGAAGTATGAACTTCTTAAGATGAAGGGCTTAGGGAATTTAGAGAGAACACTTCCTCTGAAAACAGAAAATTTGGACAGAAATATAAAAATATCTCTTTGAAGCACTGGAAGGTTAATAAAGCAGTAAACACTTACTGAGCTAAAGTTAAGCAGAAGAAGGGCATCCTGAAGAGTGACCCCAGTATTTGGAGACATTATTCCCATAGGGTATCTACTGATGGAATAGAGAAAGTCACAGTGCTAGGGGAATAAAAATTGGAGTTCAGAGCCCAATAGGTCAGAGTTGCTGATAAATGCCCCAAGTTTTGAGGTAGGATTTTTGTGGAAATTGACAACCGATTCTAAACTGATTCTAAAATTTATGTGGAAATGCAGAGCCCCAAATACCCAAGACAATTTTGAAGAACAGAAAAATGAGAAACTTACTATTTTAAATATCAAGATTTATTGGTCTTTTAAAAAGATTTATTTATTTATTTGAGAGCGAGCAAGCCAGGGGTAAGGGTGCAGAGGGAGAGATAAATTCCAAGCAGATTCCTCCGTGTTGAGCTTGATCCCACTACCCTAAAATCACAGCCTGAGCCAAAACCAAGAGTCGGGTGCTCGACAGCCTGCACCACCCAGGTGCCTCAAGATTTATTGTTAAAATTTCACTTATTAAGATGATGATGTTGGGGCGCCTAGGTGGCTCAGATGGTTAAGCATCTGCCTTCAGCTCAGGTCATGATCCCTGGTCCTGGGATTGAGCCCCACATCAGGCTCCTGGCTCAGCGGGGAGCCTGCTTCTCCCTCTCCCTCTGCCTCTCCCCCTGCTCATGCTCTCTCTCTCTCTGTATTTCTGTGTCTCAAATGAATAAATAAAATCTTTAAAAAAATTAATTTAAAAAAAAAAGATGATGGTGTTGATTCAAGGGTAGACAAATAGATGAGTGGAACAGAATAGAATCCAGAAACAAACCTGTGAATGCATAGGTACTTGATTTATGACAAAGGTGGCATTTCAGAGCATTATCAAAAGGATAGTCATTTCAGTAAATGGTGCTAGGTCACCTTGATACACACACACACACACATATATGTATCACACACACACATACATATACACACACACACATACATATACGTATATATATATTTCTTATTTAATCCTGTATATAAAATCATTCCTAGGAGGAGAGTTACAGATCTTTATGTGAAAGGTAAAACAGTGAAAGTTTCAGAAGATAATATATATCTCCATGACCTGTTTTCATGATCTTGGGGTAGACATAAACAGTAATCATAACTGAAAAGCATAATAATTAAACCTAATTAAAGTTCAGAACTTCATCCTAATACGCTATTAAGATAATGAAGAAGGCAAGTCACAAAATGAGAAAGATATTTGACAGAGGTCACATAACTGAAGTATGTAAAGAGTCAATAAGAAAAGGACTAATAAACTGATTTGTTTAATTGAGTAAAAATTTGGACAAGTACTTTAGTAAGCATATGACAAGAAGATCAACATCATTAGTCTTAGGGACTTAAGGAAATCCAAATTGAAATCTTACTAACTCTTTTTAATGCATGTCCACTAGAATGGTTAAAATGTAAGAATAAGAATACCAAAGGTTGGCAAGGATATATATCAGTGGGAATTCTCACATGCTGCTAGTAGGAGTGTAATGTGGGACAGTCATTGTTTGGCATTACATACTGAATTTGACACATACCCTGTAATCCAGCAGTTTCACTGTTAGGTATGTATAGAATGTTTATAGCAACTTTAGTCCTAATTGTCAAAAAACTTGAAAAACTCAGAGGTATTCCATAATGGAATGGATAAATGAAGACATGTTCATTGAATAGATTCTTCTACACCAATGAAAATGAAATGAATTACAACTATATTCAACAATATGGATGAATTTCACAAAAATAAATGTTGAGTTGAATAAATGTTGAAGCCTGCTATACATACATACATACATGCATACATACATACACTGTATAATTCCACATAGATAAAGAGAGTTCAAAATCATAGAGCTCAAGACCATTCTGCGGTGTTAGAAGTCAGAATATCAGTTACCTTTGGAGAGGAGGAGGGGGTAGTGATTGGGATGGGTAGGAGAAAGAGGATTCTAGTGTGCGAGTAGTGTTCTGTTGATCCTGGTGGTGATTGTACAAGAATATAATAATGTTGAGCATCTTTTCATGTGCTTATTGGCCATTTGTAGAGAAATGCATTTTAAAGTCTTTTGTCATTTTTGAATTGGTCACTTTGTGTTTTTTAAGTATATTTTTAATTCTTTGCAGTATTGCTTTAATATTCAAATGTTGGAAATCACATTTTCAAAATAGATTTTATATTTCCATACTGTGAAATACCCTGCAGCCATCAAAAAGAAAGAGGTAGAGGCATATGGAATTTTTTTCTGTGATGTATTGTTAACTGAAAAAGCAAATCACAGCATAGTATAATCCCATTGTAAATTCACAGAAGAGGATCTGGAAGGATACATGCCTAATTGGAAAGGGGAATGGGATTATGGAAATAGCAAGAGACATTTCATTTTTTCTCTGTTTGCTTCTGTATTATTTAATCCCTTTACAGTAAACATGTATTACTTTATAAAATATGAAAAAATTGATTGTGTCTCCCCTTAATTCCATCCTGTCCAAATAGGTGATTTCCAAGGGTCCTTCTTAATGTAACCACCCCATAGAATAGATATTTTCTGATGGTAGCTTTAACTTAGATATTTTATTCAATTTATGTTTATGTGTGAAAAGCAGCACAGCTGAAGAGACAAGAGCATAGGGTCCAACCTTAAGTTTCAATCCCTGTGCCACATTTTACTGTGGGTGCATATCATTTGGCTTCTCTGACTTTTAATTCCCTTATCTAAAAAGATTCCTTTGAAGATTAGGGATAAGGCATTTAAAGCCCCTGGATATTTAATAAATGTCAGCTGTATTATTTATTGATACATGCTTATACACTGTTATGTTATTTAAACTCCAAAGTGTCACAAACTAGATTTAGTTTATGTAGATATGAAATTAGTATATTATTTGTTGGTAAAATCTGTATGCCAGCATGTCACAGTATATCATTGAAAGAAATGAATTACAGTAGTTTTCATGGGACCATGGTGGGGGAGGGAGCCTCTTTGGATGGCCACTTGAATAGAGTTTGCATTATAAATTTTTGTCTTTTTTTGGTGACAGCTGAATTTTTTGGTTAGTAGACATAGAAGTAGCTGAGGCCTTCATTTGGGGGAAAGACTTAGTAATTAGATGTAATACTGTGAAATCCTTATATTAAGAAGTAGTTTATAAGGAACAAATTAGCCCGAATTTGTAGCATAATTTTGAAATAAAATTTTTGTTTGTTTTCTTCTTTTAGGGAACTGGTCCTCTAGTGTCTTACTTCCTTTGTTGTTTTACTAGTTTTTTTTAACAGTATTGCCTAATTATGGTATTTTTCCTTTATTTTTGTTTGTTTGCTCCTGAATTGTTTCTGTTCTCTTTCTTTGAGTTTCTAGCACTTTGTTCTTTTGTAACCATGTTTCTTTAACATGTCACTTTATTACGAAGTGACCAGACATTTTATATCAAGTAAAGTTAGCTGTAGGTTTTTATTTCTAGTATGTGCAGTATTGCATTGAGCATATGCTTATATTCTGGAGGCTAATCCTTCAAGAATCAGATATTAAAACTGGTATCATACCATCCACTTTTTTCAAAGAAATGGAACAAATAATCCTAAGATTTATATGGAACCAGAAAAGACCCCAGATAGCCAGAGGAATGTTGAAAAAGAAAAGTAAAGCTGGTGGCATCACAATTCCAGACTTCAAGCTCTATTACAAAACTGTAATCATCAAGACAGTGTGGTACTGGCACAAAACAGACACACAGATCAATGGAACAGAATAGAGAGCCCAGAAATGGACCCTCAACTCTATGGTCAACTCATCTTCGACAAAGCAGGAAAGAATGTCCAATGGAAAAAAGAGAGTCTCTTCAACAAATGGTGTTGGGAAAATTGGACAGCCACATGCAGAAGAATGAAACTGGACCATTTCCTTACACCACACACAAAAATAGACTCCAAATGGTTGAAAGGCCTCAATGTGAGACAGGAGTCCATCAAAATCCTAAAGGAGAACACAGGCAGCAACCTCTTCGACCTCAGCCACAGCAACTTCTTCCTAGAAACATCACCAAAGGCAAGGGAAGCAAGGGCAAAAATGAACTATTGGGACCTCATCAAGATAAAAAGCTTTTGTACAGCAAAAGAAACAGTCAACAAAACCAAAAGACAACTGACAGAATGGGAGAAGATATTTGCAAATGACATATCAGATAAAGGGCTAGTATCCAAAATCTATAAAGAACTTCTTAAACTCAAGACCCAAAGAACAAATGATCCAATCAAGAAATGGGCAGAAGACATGAATGGACATTTTTCCAAAGAAGACATCCAAATGGCCAACAGACACATGAAAAAGTGCTCAACATCGCTCGGGATCAGGGAAATCCAAATCAAAACCTCAATGAGATACCACCTCACACCAGTCAGAATGGCTAAAATTAACAAGTCAGGAAACGACAGATGTTGGCGGGGATGCGGAGAAAGGGGAACCCTCCTATGGTGTTGGTGGGAATGCAAGCTGGTGCAGCCACCCTGGAAAACAGTATGGAGGTTCCTCAAAAAGTTGAGAATAGAGCTACTCTACGACCCAGCAATTGCACTACTGGGTATTTACCCCAAAGATACAAATGTAGGGATCCGAAGGGGTACGTGCACCCCGATGTTTATAGCAGCAATGTCCACAACAGCCAAACTATGGAAAGAGCCAAGATGTCCGTCGACAGATGAATGGATAAAGAAGGTGTGGTATATATATACAATGGAATATTATGCAGCCATCAAAAGGAATGAAATCTTGCCATTTGCAATGATGTGGATGGAACTGGAGGGTATTATGCTGAGCGAAATAAGTCAGTCAGAGAAAGACATGTATCATATGACCTCACTGATATGAGGAATTCTTAATCTCAGGAAACAAACTGAGGGTTGCTGGAGTGGTGGGGGGTGGGAGGGATAGGATGGCTGGGTAATAGACATTGGGGAGGGTATGTGCTATGGTGAGTGCTGTGAATTGTGTAAGACTGTTGAATCACAGACCTGTACCTCTGAAACAAATAATACATTATATGTTAAAAAAAAAAAATAGCAGGAAGGGAAAAATGAAGGGGGGGAAATCGGAGGGGGAGATGAACCACGAGAGACTATGGACTCTGAGAAAAAAATGAGGGTTCCAGAGGGGAGGGGGGTGGGAGGATGGGTTAGCCTGGTGATGGGTATTAAAGAGGGCACGTACTGCATGGAGCACTGGGTGTTATACGCAAACAATGAATCATGGAACACTACATCAAAAATTAATGATGTAAGGGGCGCCTGGGTGGCTCAGTTGGTTAAGCGACTGCCTTCGGCTCAGGTCATGATCCTGGAGTCCCGGGATCGAGTCCCGCATCGGGCTCCCTGCTCGGCAGGGAGTCTGCTTCTCCCTCTGACCCTCCTCCCTCTCATGCTCTCTGTCTCTCATTCTCTCTCTCTCAAATAAATAAATAAAATCTTTAAAAAAAAAATTAATGATGTAATGTATGGTGATTAACATAACATAGTAAAAAAAAATCGGTATCCTAGGAGGCCTTGGTTTAAGATACAAAGGAGTACCAAAATGCTAGAAGGCCCTGGGGAGTTTCCTTTTTAAATACATTGCAAGTGACAGAATAAGAATATTTTCATACTCTGCATTAGGGAAAAACAGTTAGAAGATTCATAAGAGCACATATCTGTAAAGTGCTTTAGAGTTTGTGGATACTTGTATTTCCATTATGTGAATTGGAATTCGAATCTTGATACAATCCTGTGAGGTATTGAGGATAGGGAGTGTATTTCTTTTCTTTTTTTTTTTTTTTTTTAAGATTTTATTTATTTATTTGAGAGAGAATGAGAGACAGAGAGCACGAGAGGGAAGAGGGCAGAGGGAGAAGCAGACCCCCCACTGAGCAGGGAGCCCGATGCGGGACTTGATCCCGGGACTCCAGGACCACGACCTGAGCCGAAGGCAGTCGCCTAACCAACTGAGCCACCCAGGCGCCCAGGGAGTGTATTTCTATCCCCTTCCACACCCTGTGTTAACAAATGGAGCCGCTGAGACTCAGGGAGGTCAGACAACTTGCCTGAGGTTTCAGAACTAGGATTCACTGAAGTCTTCTGACATCTGATGGTAATCGTGGCCAACACTTATGTAGTTCTTACTATGTGTCAGGTCCTGTACCAAGACATAGATTAACTCATTTGCGATTCAGTAACTCAAAATCAGAATTTGTCCCACTCTAGAACATTGAGTAGAGATAAAGTTTATTGTTCTCTCTCTCAAAACAAGTGTTTATTTAATATGCTTAGCTTTTATTACAATAGGAGTGAATGAGAACATATTTGGATTTCCACAAGGCTTATACCAACAGAAGAGAAATGAGGGCAAAAGCTGGGATAAATGGAGGCTGACAAGAAGTGCATAAAGGACCCTGCTTAATCACTTCTGCCATCATCCTTTCTAATGCCTCTCTAATTAATCCAGAAACTATCCCTCAGTCTTTCCTCATTACATATAAGCCATTACTCCAGACTCTGTTCTGTTACAGCACTTTCAGTCATCTTCCTTCTCCGCTCTGCTGTTTAGTCTTTCTCCCCGGGTGCTCTGCTGGGCTCTGCTTCTGTGTGCTCTGAACACACATGCGCTCAAAGCTTTCCCTGTGCTCCCACTATTCTAGAACATGAAATGCTCTCCTCCCCAGTTCAGCCACTTGTAATCCTCCTTTTTCCACCTCCTGATTCAGGTGGTGACCTACTTCCTCTGTGAGAGCTTCCCTGACCCGTCTCTCCCTAACCCCATCTCCTGTTTACCCCTAGCCAAATTGAATAGCAGCTCTGTCACTTGCTCACGAAATTGCTGTCTCCTCACAAGGGACAAGTATGTCTCATCCATCTTTCTCTCCCTCACAGAAGTTCATACAATGGTTGTATAATTAATTACTGTCTTAATATTTACTACTAAAATGAATTTTTAGAATACAACTTTTATCTGGTAATCCCTGGCTTCAGAAAACTTGAGTGATTTCCCTCTGTTCCAGAATTATGTATAATATCTTTAGTCTAGAATTTAAGGTGCTCTATAAATACTGGAACTAACTTATCTTTGTAACCTAATTCATATTTAGTGTCAGTAACCTATTTCCTTACCTCTCAGTATACTTTGGGTTTCCCTCCTTCTCTTGACTATGATCTTTCTCCTCCTGGAAATGACTTACTATGTTCTTCACAAAAGCTCTTCAGACCACTGCTTCAAAAACTTGAATGTGCATTCATTTTGCTTGACAGATAGTATTTAAAAACTGTGTATCCTGATTCAGTGGGTCTAGGGCCAGACCTGAGGCTCTGCATTTCTAATAAACTCCCAGGTAATTCCATGATCCTGGTCCCAAGACTATGTTTTGAATAACAAGGGACTACATTTTAGTCTGCAGTAGCTGTTATTTGTGTCAATCATTTGGAAATAGTGTACAGTAATGAGTTCTCTTATTTTGAATTCGGTACTTGATTTTTTGTGTCTTTTTTCCACACCTGAATTGTTTTGCTTGTTGACAGATATTTTATTTTATCCTGATTTACATCCTTTATATATAATATTTGCTCTAAAACAGTTGACTGATAATTATAAACATGAACAATTTCTTTTTTTCTTTTTAAGATTTTATTCACTTATTTGAAATCGAGAGAGAGAGGGCAAGCGAATGAGCGGGCCTGGGCTGGTAGGGGCAGAGGGAGAGGGAGAAACAGGCTCTCCACTGAGCAGGGAGCTCAACGCAGGGCTCGATCCCAGAACCCTGGGATCATGACCTGAGTCAAAGGCAGATGCTTAACCGACGGAGCCACCCAAGTGCCCCAAACATGAACAGTTTCCACGATAGTAATAAAAAATGTTTCCTGACCCTCATGTATGCCCTTTAGCCAGTGCTAGGGGTAGTCCTCTAATCAGTCTTCTCCTTACCCGAAGTAAGAAAACGTTTTTGGTCTTTTCCAGTATTACTCATTCATTGATCAGAATTTATGGAGTGGATACTAAGTCCTAGGGCTAAGACAGCAAACAGAATAGACAGAAATATTGTCATTTTGGGGTTTATATTCAAGTGTGATGAGAGGGAGAGAAGAAGGCGAACAAACAAGTAAAATACATAATATGGTAGGTAAGTGCTATGGAGAAAAATGAAGCCTAGAAGGGGGTGCAGGGTTTAGAAAGTGTGAGGATGTGGCTCATGTGGGGTTATAATTTCAAAGGAGGGTAGAGTGCTTGGGAAGGGCTCATTAGAAGGTTGCTTTTGAGCAGAGGCCTGAAGGAGATGAGGAGGGGCGCAATGCACTTATCTGGGGGGAGCTTTCCAGATGGGAACGGCAGATGTGAGAATGCTGAGCTGGATGTATGCCTGGCTTGGCACAGGATTTGCTGGAAGGCAGTTTGACTAGAGCAGTAAGTGATGTGAGATGTGGTTTGGAGGTGAGGGGTGGGGGTCAGGTTCTCCTTGGGGCCTGGGTGCTGCTGTATGGATTTTGGCCTTCATTTAAAATTAGATGGGAAGACATTAGAAGGTTTTTTTTTTTTTTAAGATTTTATTTATTCATCTGAGACACAGAGAGAGAGAGAGAGCATGAGCAGGGAGAGAGGCAGAGGGAGAGGGAGAAGCAGGCTCCCTGCTGAGCCAGGAGCCCGATGTGGGGCTTGATCCCAGGACCCTGGGATCATGACCTGATCCGAAGGCAGACGCTTAACCATCTGAGCCACCCAGGTGCCCCGACATTAGAAGCTTTTGACAGAGCTGTCACTTGACTTGGCTGACCTTGTTTAGAGGATCACTTTGGTTGCTGTATTAAGGATAGGAGAAGACATGGGTAGAAAAGAGAGACTAGCAGTGGCGATTGTAATGAGCCTGGCAAGAGACAGCGGTGGCTCAGAGCAGCACGGTAGCTGTGGAAGTGGGGAGACGTGATTGGATTCAGGATATATTTCTGGCCATGAAACCTGCAGGATTTTTAGACATACTGTGAAAGGTTTGAATAATTCAGCTAATTCTTAGAATAGAATGATTAGGATTTGGCTCTTGCCTTTCCAGTGAATTCTCTTGTTGCCACCATCACCCCCACAGACACATGTTAGTGCTTCACAGGATAGCCTCTAGACATTTTGTTAAATATGAGAGAAAAATAACAAGTGACCTGTCCTGTGCCATCAGCAGTCATTGGAAGACAAAACGTGATGCTTTCAGTCAGCCATATTGTTTTAACTTTTTATTTTGAATACTTATCATCTCAGAAGAAGGTGCAGAAATAGTACAGAGAAATCCCATTTACTCAAAACCCAACTTCTCCCAGTTTTAACATCTTACATAACATGTAGCACATTCTCCAAACCAGGAAATTGACGTGGTCACATTGCAGTGAACGAGATTACAGACCTTACTCCACACTCAGCGGTTTTTGCATACTCTCATTTTCTTACCATGTATTTTTATACAGCATAGAGCACAGCCTTTTGGGTTTCAGGTGAGAGTTACTATTATTAATTATGGAGTTCTCCTGCACTCTGGCAAACTATTGTCGAATTTATTTATTCCTAACTGTGCTTAGATGTTAGATAATACAAGGGACAGATGAGTTGTACAGGGTATCCCCGGCTGGCTTTTCTACAGCATGGGCCTCCTCCTCCCCCTTCTTTTTCTCTTCCCTTCCTCTTTTCTTTCCTGTTCTTTTTCCCTCACTCCGCCCCCCCACCCCACCGCCACCGCCATGTTGTCTTTAGTACTAACCAAGGAAACGGTGGGAGGAAGGCTGTTTTTTAGTTCTATTTTTTTAAAAAGGGTGGCTTTGCCTTCTCTACTCTGAATAAACTTTAAGAGCCTCATTTCCTATTCAACGAAATCCATAAATCCACAGCTGTTCCACTGGTAAAAATTAACATGTTTTGTTCCTGCCACATACTGGAATTCTCCATGGTTTTTCATATTTAAAAATTGTATCAATTCATTTTTTTCTCTTACTGTGGACTACCACTTATCAACAATTTTATATTCAAAGCTATGTTCAGAAAGGAAGGAGAGAATAAATTTTATCAATAGCAGAAGATTTTGGCATGGTACATGGTAAATACTCTCTGGGTATCTTGAATCTGGCAATTCCTACTTGTGTGACCTTGGCAATCCCTTAAGCCCTCTGCCTTGGTTTCCTCATCTCCAAGATGGGAACAGTATTAGAATCAACTTCATAAGGTTATAGTAAAGACTATCTGTAAAATACTTAGAATTGTATCTAGCACATAGTAACATTATTTTGTTTATTAAAACAAATATCTGAACGTGGATTTACATTGGTATTAGTAAAAAACTCATTTGTAACAGAAAATATGTTAGTCTCTTACAATTAATTTATTTCTTCAAATTCTAAGTAGGTAAACAGTGCAATACTGTTATTTAGTATGAATATTGAATCTCTTGAATACTTATATAAACAGTGTTACAATTTGAACACTTTGGTAACTTATAAAGGAGGAAGTCATATGCAGGAAAATTTAATTCTAGATTTTCAATTCTGAAAAACCCGGCTTTATTTTCTTCTCCTAATAGATGCTTAACAGATTGTTGTCTCAGAATTGTTCACGCAGAGGCAGGATAAACTGATACTTTTTTTCTTTTCTACATGTTAGTGGAATAACAATCACAGGTTGCTGCTAGTTTAGTGATTCAGCCTTTTACTGGTGATACTTCCTACTTGATCACTTTTCTTACTTCATTTGGGCCTGAAGTGCCCCATTTTTATTGGATACACTGTTTCCCATCTAGATAGCAAATATGAACAACCAAAGAATAAGTAAC
The DNA here is from genome assembly GCF_011800145.1 of Mirounga leonina. Classification (NCBI taxonomy): domain Eukaryota; kingdom Metazoa; phylum Chordata; class Mammalia; order Carnivora; family Phocidae; genus Mirounga; species Mirounga leonina. The sequence continues at coordinate 24,000,683 of NW_023270387.1, read as the reverse complement.
TTTCTAAAAGGTTGCCAACACAATAAATGCCAGTTTCTTCCTGGTGGTGTTTGAGCAGGACTGCTCACCTGTGTGAGGTTGATGGGTGGAGCTAGACTGGCCCAGCCTGTTCTTCGGGTGTGAGTTTGGGCTGGGCCGTTTGTGTGGTACTGCAGAAGCAGCTCCTGCTCAGAGGGAAGGAGTAAGCTCCTGAAGGCGAGCCTCGTGCCCACACACAAGCCAGCTCACCAGCTTGCCTCGGGTAGGGACCAAACACGGCAAAGAAAACTGCAAGAAAGCGGTGCCTGGAAACAGACCCGGAGCCTAAAAGTGCTGTGGAGATCTGACTCGGAGTTCTCCTGAGGCAGATAAGGTCTGAGCTGTGTGACTGTGATTCATTCTACATGCTTTTACACAGAATGCAGAACTCTTGTGTCCTGTGTCCTGTCGGAACCACTGCTAAGTAGAGTCATTGCGAATAATTTTAAGTATCAATCCTAAAACCTGTGCCACAGCAAGAGGTAAGGATCTATCAGTTATTCAAATGCTTGTCTCCAGCAACATTCAGAATATTTCACTGAGTCTGTTTTTACATTTTATTAGAGCATATGTTTCCTTGGTTGCTTTTAGGTGCATGGTTAGTCCCTTAATTATTCAGAAATAATTGAGTATTTGTCATGTTTATAGAGAGGATTAATTGTTGAAGTAGATTGTATCACATAGGTATTGGGCAATGTGTCTTACTTTCCTGGTCAGTTTCAGTAAATACCCATTTTTCTGTTTCAAATCAGCTTATTTCTTAATGTTTTCTAGACCTTGGGTTAATGTACAAAAGTATTCATGATTAAAAGAACATACCTTTGTATCATAAACAACCAGTGTATTAAAAAACTTTTTCCTGGTGGGTTAATAATATTTCAATTATTGACTAATGGAAAATAGGCAGTAGTGATTTACTAAAAAGAATTTGGCAGACTGTATAAAAAAGCTGTTCAAATTAGCATAAGGAAGTAACCCTCCTGCCCTTTTACTTCAAGTACCCTGTGTTGTTTTTCCTCATTTGCATTAATAACCATCTCTGTCCATAAAATACGTGAATTAACTTTTTTCCTGTTGCAGAGATTTTTTTTTTTTTTTTTTTTTAGCACTAGGGTAGAATTCCATATTTATGGTGTTTCTTTAGACCTTGGTGATAAATGCTTTTCTTTAAGGTAGCATAGAAACTGGAGTGTTCTCTGAATCACAGATCAGCCCTGTTAAGCAGCTGAACGTTTTTCTGGAATGTTCCACTACCATTTAAATGATATCAGTATTTTAATTTTCAAAACCACAAATGCGGGAAATTTCAGAATTTTTAGCTCTTTTTCATTGTCAATTTTTAAAAAAGCACCTGTTGCTCGTATGATAATGGCTTGAGACCATAGCTTGTTTTTTTTTAAAGTAGTAGGTAGTACTATATGGTATTCGGCAGAAGAGAGCAGAAATCTGAAGTTTCTTAGGTTAGGTTTACATTTAAGATGATTATAGGAATTATACTAGAAAGCGATCCCATGTTTGTGTGCATCCTTCCTTAGTGATCTCAGCTCTGAATTTAGGAGCTACAACCATATTTGATTAAGCCAGGTTTGGAAAGCAGACTCAGGTTCTGGCTAGCCCTGTGCTGTGGAGGACTCTAAACATTTTAGACCAAAGGTAAAGAGAAATTACAGTAGTAAAAAATAAGTGTCAATATGACACTTACTGAGGTAAGTGCTTGGCATATTAAATTTCATGTAAGCATTATAGTAACCCTGCCTGATAGGTATTATTATTGTCATTCTCATTGTGTATTTTTAGGAATTGAGACTTAAATAAGTAATATGCTCAAGAGCTTGCAAATTGGGAAGTGGTTACAGAGTGGGTTTAAACCCTCAGGTCTGTCTGACTTCAAAATCCATGTCTTATTTTCCATGCTAATGATCCTTTTTTTTTTTTGTAGGACAGGCTTCTAAGACTTTTGCCTTTAAATAAAAAGTCCTCATTATCAGTTCCATGCTCTCCAAATATAGAACCTTGCCCCTCCAGCTCCTGCAAAAAAACAAAAACAAAACCAAAAAAAAAAACCCCAACCCACAAAAACAAACAAAAACGACCTATCGGTGTTCCACACCAAACTTCATGGCTTAATAAAGTACAGAGGATTATATGACATCAAAGTGAATATGATTATACTTTAATCTACATTTAATCTATTTTGAATCTAATAAAAAATTTAATTTCAAGAAAAGTTTTCACACTGTTAAGGTTCTAAATTTTCAGATTTCCAGAACTTCATGTAGTATTTTTGATAGTCTTCTTACCTTTGATGTTACTGAATTCCTAAGAATATGTAGTTATTAGACTTTAATTTTTATAAGAGAGAATATATGGATAGATGTCTTCCTGAAATAGTTTTTAAGCTTCATATCAAATAGTACTAGTTCATCCTGGAAAAATAAGATCCTGGATTATTTAAAAATCCTTATTAGAGATACTTCTATAATCTGTATATTATATCCCATTCCTGTGTTAGAATCCTTTAGTGTCAGGAATTTATATCCACCTCATGTTTCCTCCTACTCTTCTCTGCTAAAATGCAAATCTTTTTGTTCTGTATTTAGAAATGCAATTAGTCAGTCTTTTATATAATAACTGAGGTGGTAAAGTCACCAAGTTTAAAAAAAATTTTGCTTCTTTTTTATACAGAGTTGAAGAACAAAACGAATCATATTTATTTTAATTTGTAATTTAAATTTTAATAAGAAACTATCAATTTTAGCAAGAAGAATGTATAGCTTATTTATATCACACTAAAATCAGATAAGCTAAATTTGAGCCTTCTTTGATATTACTGAAATTTATAGCTCCTGGAAAAGTAAATGTATAATGTACATAATGAGTGTCTTACCTTAACCTGATGACCATTTTCGCGAGGGAACTGTGATTTGTAAAGATCTAACATACCATGCCCTTTCTAACTTATAATTTGTACCCCTCTAGGAAGAACAGCAACATGATGTTGCTTTGGTTTCATTCTTCACTCTGAAAAAGAGATACATTTTTTATTCAGATACTCAAATATTTTTCTTAACCACAGGCATCCACATAAGAGTTGTGCTGAATATTCTGAAGAAGCAGTTTGTTGCCTGTTTCTGCTTCTCTTTTTCCAAGTGAATTGTTCTTATCTCTTCTGTGTCTGAAAGATTCTTCTCTAAAATTTACTATAGATTTATCTTCTGGATGCCTTAGTGTCATCTATCTGCATTCCGGAGAGTAATGCCTTTTGAAATGCTTCTTCTCTCTCCTAAGTAAATGGAAGCATACTTGACTTATGTAACTGTTAGTAGCTTTCCAGTTTTTCAATCAAGAGCCATTACTGTCAGTGCTATTTTTAATTTAGCATTGTACATGACATTTCTCAAATACCTGGTTTCCTCCCTTTGAGGTTGGAATGTACAGATATCAAAACTGTTACAGTCGTCCACATTCCAGAACCTCATTTCTGAGCTGGTCTCAGATATTTTCTCTGTGGGGTAGTCCCTTGCAGCTGTTACACATATCAGTTAGAGAACAGTTTTTTTCTCTTAACTTCCAAAATTGTTTATGATATATTGATCAAAAGCGATTCTGTACTTTCTTGTCCCACAACAATTTCACCAGAATATTAAGATTTAATACTCAAATTTATATAAAGATTTTCTTGGACATCTACTTTTGGTGGTGGGCAGAGAGGGAGAGGCATGAAATTCAAGGCTGTAACTGCTGTATTCCTGCTTTAAAAATGAGAAGTAGTTCCTAGGGAGACAGTGAGGATTTTACATTTTGAGTAGAAATCTGATAGAAATAAGTTTTTGGAAGTTCAGAACCTATAGATAATATTTACCGCTTTTTCCTAATACTGCAGTAAATTCTGGAAACCTAATTCAAAAATTAATCTTTATAAAGTATATAAAAACACTACTATAAGTGGCCATTGTACTTTGTACCAAAGATTTACTAGCAAATCAAAGAAATAATGTAAAGGGGCACCTGGGTGGCTCAGTCCTTAAGTGTTTGCCTTCGGCTCAGGTCATGATCCCAGGGGCCTGGGATCGAGCCCCGCATCAGGCTCCCTGCTCCACGGGAAGCCTGTTTCTCCCTTTCCCACCCGCCTGCTTGTGTTCCCTCTCTCGCTGTGTCTCTCTCTGTCAAATAAATAAAATCTTAAAAAAAAAAAAAAGAATAGTATGTCATATGATATAATCAACAATTGTGAATGCCTTTAACAATTAAAGATAGTACAATTATGCAGCAAGTTCTGGAAATAGTTATATAAGCATGTTGTATAAATTAGTTACATAAGAACTCCTTACTACTATTTTAAGCTTTCATGGAGAAAAAGAAATAAAGTGATTCAACTAAAATTATTTTTACTTAAAAAGTGCTAAACCATATACTGTGCATAAAACAGTTTACATTTAGCAGTGATCTATCTTAAATCTTTATACCAGCCTTTTCCAGGGTGATTTAGAAAGCCTGATTTATTTGTTTATATAGCTCTTTAATGAAGTTTTAAATGATACCCTTTCTTTCCTTCTGATGAATTTTCCTACAGGAAAGATATTTTCCACAGACTTGAGAGCTTTCTATGCTGTTCTAACATTTTATTTTGCCAGAGTATTTCATGATTTCTCAGGTATTTTCAGGAAATTTCAAATTCATAAATTGCCTGGATAAACTTCTCATTTTTCATATTATTAAACTGACATCTAGACTGGTCAATTATCTCATCTAAAATCCAACAGCAAGTTATTGGCAGAATCAGGACTAAAACACCGTATCTCCACATTCATGGTCCAGTACATTTTCACCTGCTGATGCTTGGCCAATAATAGGTATGATTGGATGGGTGACCTTCATTGGACTATTTGTTTTATTATTGGAAAGGCATAAAAGCTTTCAATTACTAGGCCATTGATTCAAGTATGTGTTTGTAAATCTTTAAATAGAATTCCTAACATTTTATGCTTATTGAATATTTTTACCACATACAAAAACCATATATTTAGATAGTATAGGATAGCACCAAATAAACTAAAGAAAAGAAATTGAAATATGAGTCTTAGGTCATCCTGATAATTGGAGCTGGAAACATAGAAAAGAGGAAAAGTGTCATTCTGATAACCTTTGTTACATTTAAAAGTTATCACATTGAATATAATGGGAGATTAATTAGATTTTATTTAATATACTTGTTCTTGTGACTTTTTTTTTTTTCTTGAGAGAGAGAGCAGAGTGAGAGAAAGAGTGTGAGCTGGGGGGAGTGGCAGAGGGAGAGGGAGAAGCAGGCTCCCCGCTTAGCAGGGAGCTCGACACGGGGCTCGAACCCAGGAGGACCCTGGATCATGACCTGAGCCGAAGGCAGATGCTTAACCAACTGAGCCACCCAGGCGCTCCATGTTCTTGTGACTTTCAAGAAGAAAATTCTAGTGATCAGATACTGGTTTATATTTTGAGTTCATTTAGAGTGTGATGCTAACACTGAGTCCAGATTGGTTAACACATGTAAAGCACTGGCACAGAGTAAGCACTCAATAAATATTAGCTATACTGTAATTATTGTTATGATATTACTGTATCATAGATAGTACTGTTTCTAGATTTTCCTTCAATTTTTAAAAAATATCTAGTTTAGGATTCGATTTATGTTTTTTATCATTGGGTTTGGAACAGGCCATGGGTAGAGCCAGGTTGAGGAAAATCTAACACAAGATAGACCAGAAGATTTTCAGAGGTAAAAATAGAGTCAGTAACAGAATTTCTTGCACAGGTCCTTATTCCATCAAGTAAATACTTGCTCTTAAGTTTGGTGTGCAAGAAACTCCTTTACTCTGATTTGGGGGGTGTTTTTTGTAAGATCAAAAAAACACATCATCAAAATTATTTATGTGTATTTTCACTTATTGACTTAAAGAACTTCCTTTATGTCATTGTTCATCCTAAAAGCTTTATGTATGTTAAAGTTCTCTTATATTATGCAAAAGGAAAAGTTACAAAGGTTCTGTAGTACTGGAAAAAGTGTTTTGGGTTCAGTTTATTTTGTGACTTATATTTGAGTCACGTTAGAATCTTGCTCAACTCTCTAGAAATTTTTCTTTAAAAGGTTTGTAGAATTATTATTCTTGTGAATCACAGCCTAATTTCCGAGTTCATTTAATTTCAAATAAAAGCTTTGTTGGTTAGTTTGGACTAATTTAATTGATCCTCAAAGCTATAAACTAAATAAGAATTATATTACATTTTCTCTGGCGTGAGTGTTTATGTTGGTTCCAAAGCTATGTTTCTCAGTTGCCCAAAGATCCTTTCAGGACATATGACAGTGCATGCTAAAAATAAGTTAATTTTTGTATCTCTTGTCAATATCCCTATTAATAAATGTGAAAATACTAAGTAACACAGTTCACTTCAGCTCCTTACTTAAGACTGCAAATCTAAATCTATGCCATATTTTTTGCTGCCATTTAAGGTATCAGTACCCTATTACAGTTTTTCTGTTTTTGGAATTGTCTACACTTGTACCGTATAGAATTATTTTGTTTGTGTTCCTTTATTGAAAGTCGCTTCTTATATGTTTACAGTACTCCCTTGTTTATTACAGTTTCTGAGATGGAACTTTGCCTTAAGACTTTATTTTTTTAATTGCTATTTCCTTTTCACGTCTCTTGCACTCATTTACATCCGTGCAAAGGGTACAGGGGAAGTAGGAGTAAAGGGAACTTATTATAGAAGTATAAAAGCAAGACTTTTATTTATTTATTTATTTATTTAATTTTATTTTATTATTTTATGTTAGTCACCATACAATATATCATTAGTTTCTGATGTAGTGTTCCACGATTCATTGTTTTCATATAACACTCAGTGCTCCATGCAGTATATGCCCTTCTTAATACCCATCATCGGGCTTAAAAATGGGTATAAATTTAGTTTGCCACACTCAAAGCTTAAACAAGACAAACTAAATGATCTTCTTAAGAGGTGCAAAGAAATCATGTGATAAATGTCAACAGTTCATTTTATTTACCTTAGCAATTAAACATAGGGAATTTCTTTAATATAGTTAACGTTTCCATCCAAGAACCCCAAGAAAATTTTATTCAGAATGGTGAGACTTAAGAAACAACCTATTTAAATCAAGAACAAGATAATTGTTCATTGGAGATTCAGTGATATTAAATAAGAAGCTAAAGGCCTGGAAAGTAAGAAGCAAATCGGCACATCTTTGCTGATGATTGTCTACAAATCCAGAAGAATCTACAAATTATTAGAACAGAATTGAGCATGGTTACCGAACAAAAACTATTTGGTGACCGAAATAGCACCCAACATTAGTTGAGTTTTTTCTGTCTAGTACTAAGTGCCTTATACTCTTATTTAATCCTCACAACATCACAATTCTGTTAGGTAAATTTTTAACTTTTTCCTAGATGAGGAAAATGACGGACTGAGAGTTACATACTTGCAGGGACACAGCTGAAAGGAAACAGCGGTCCTTCAAAACACAGTTATTGTGCTTTTATATACCAGTGACAATTAGAAAATATAATTTAGAAAATAGTACCATTTACATTAGCAGCAAAAATCATAAAGTTCCCGAAAATAGCTATAACAAAAGTTCGTATGACTTTTATGGGAAAAGATGAGAAAAATTTACTGAAGGACATGAAAAATCAATCAAATAATTGGAGAGATTTACTGTGTGTGTGGACAGGAAGGCTCAATATCATAAGCCAGTTCTCATCCAAAATAATCTATAATTCAATGCAGCTTTAATCAGATTCCCCCCCCTCCCAATTTTTTTCCTCCTTTAATTTGGCAGGCTGATTCTAAAATTCATATGAAAGAGTAAAAGGCTAAAAAATATAAAGGCAATTTTAAAGAATAAGTAGAGGGGATTCCGTTCTAGATATTAAGACTTGTAAAGTGCTAGAACTTAAGAAATTGAGGTATAAATGGAGAGAGAGACTGAAAGAATCGAGAGAACTCAGAAACAGACCCCTGACACACCATACACATTTCATTTAAGAATCAATCTTAATAATTAGTGGTCAAAAAGTATTCAGTAGAAGGTGATGAAATTACTGGTTATGCAGAAGGGAAAAAATAATATGATTCTATCTTAACCTCACTCTAACCATACAAAAAAGTTCAAAAAAACCAAAAAAAGTGAAAAAGGTTTAGAGGAAATAGGACAATATGTTTTTGACCTTACACATTTCCTTACTGGAAAGATATCTTAAACCATACTTAAAAACATTTTAAAATTTGTGCAATAAAAGATAAGCCACAGACTGGGAGAAGATGTTTGTAACATGAATAATTAACAAAGGATTCATTTCCAGATTATATAAAGAATTCTTACTCATCAGTAAGAAATATGGTTGAAAAATAATACACTCTACAATCCAACAATCCCACATCTAAACTTAAGTGTCAGAGAAGTTCTCCCGTATGTGCCCAGGGAGACACTTAGAAGATTGCTCAATGCAATATCAGTGGTAATAACAAAAACTTGGGAACTCCCTCAAGACAGTCAGTAGGAGAAGAGAAGTCTAAATTGTGGTATATACTTATAAGGGAATACTATAATGTAGTTAAATATACTGAATCACGATTATATTTTCTGAAAATATATAATTTTGGAGAAGGTTTAATACAGTATGATTCCATTTCTGCAGATTTTAAAAACATTTAAAATAATAGGATATATGCTTTATGGTTACATACATGTATAAAGTATAAAAACACACGTGGTCAGTTAGCCAACATATAGTAATAAAAAAAAAGGCAGTTTTACAGTGTTCCCCTAAATGGCAAGTTAGAAAAATAGATAAATAGAAAGCAATTACAGAAACCTATACTAAGATGTGTCTGTTCATTATCTGGATTGTGGTGGTGGTTTCAATGTATTGAATTATATATTTTATATATTTTAAACGTGTAGTTTATTGTATGTCAAGCATACCTCAATAAAGCTGTTCTAAAAATTAAAAAAAATATATGTGGTAATAATACTGCATTCATGATAAAGGTTCTCTCAGTATGAGAATAGGATCGGAGAAGATCACCGGGTTCTATATTTGTAGTGCTTAGTTTTTTTAATTTTAAAAAAAGGAAAAATAAATCTGAGGAAATAATATGGCTAAATGTTAAGATTGAAAAAGCTAGATGATGTGTACATTGGTATTGTCATATTATTCTCTTAAACTTTTCTGTATAGTCAAAATATTTTTTAAAGTAAACATACCTAACCTACAAAGGGCTCTAATACTTCTAACAGCTCCTTAGCTCTTAATTACTCAGGACCATCCTAATCCCCAGGCCTAGTCTTCTGGTCATGTTTTCCAATCAGTTTGGCCTGGAAACAGTCTAAGCAAGTTTTAGGCCCGTAGGCTTTTTAAATAGTAGTGAGGTTAAAACTAAGCATACTACAATAGGCTTTTTTTTCCCTCTCAGCAGTTTTTTCTTGGGGGACCTTGGTGGCTCAGTCGGTTAAGTGTCTGCCTTCGGCTCAGGTCATGATCCCAGAGTTCTGGGATCAAGCCCCGCATTGAGCTCCCGCCTCAGGGGAGTCTGCTTCTCCCTCTGCCTGCAGCTCCCCCTGCTCGTGCTCTCTCTCTCTGTCAAATATAAATAAAATCTTAAAAAAAAAAAAAAAGATTAAAAAAAACACAGAAAAACAGTTTTTTCTTTCTTCTCTTAAAATTGATTTTTAAGATACTGTTTTGAAGAGCAGAAGCTTTAGAACTTATTAGTCCATGTAAGAAAGTCAATTTGACATTGCTCAGAGGAAAATCTTTTCTCCATGTTTATTGGTGTGAATAGATACATTGTTTAGCCTTAAATAAAAGCAAATTTATGGAATTTTGTTTTTAAACTCAAATATTTTCATATTTATCTAACAAAATATTTCAAAGTTTGCAACAGGAGACAGAACTTGGGAAGTTATGAGATCCTTAAATATCATGTAGTCCAGTTGCCTCTAGTTCTATTCCCCTCTTAAATTTCCACCAAATGGCATCTAATATGTGTTTGGAAACTTCAAGCAAAGAAGGATATTGTGCACAATCATGAAAATCCACTGGACATGCTAAACATTATACTCATACTTTAATGTACCTTAGGTTTAATAATGATAGTCTCCTTAGGTGTTATGTATCCCTCCTCTACTCTGTTATTTGTCTGCTTGACTTTACTAATTTATTACAGATCTTAGAACTCAGTGCTTATGATCAAATAAACCTAATGCTGAGGTCATTATCTGGAACAAATTGTCTTTTAATTTCCTGGGAACTTAATCTAAGTCCAGCTTTGCAATCAGTCTAGAAGATTTCTGAGACCCACCCAATTCAGTGAAGTACTGAGAAAGTAAGAATTCTTTGGTCTTGCTAGAGCATTATGCTGTGTAATTAGTAACACCTGGTGCCCCATGTCTCCATGTCAAGGTTCACTGTGGCTTACTGAACTGTATGCTTTTAGTGTACCCTGTAAACTGGTTATTGGTATCATAAAGATTTACCTTGGAGATAATTATGTTGTGTGTCATACTGCTAAAGCTTTTAACTACTGGAAAGACTGGTCTAGTTGGGTTTTTCTCTGGTTTGAAAAAAAAAGACCACAGAGGTAAAATCTATCATGTGTGAGGAACATGGAAGAAGTTAGCATTGTGGCCCATGTTGCATTTTAACTCCAGAATAGGGAATTTGAATATAAACTGGCATGGTTTGCTTTTGTCTAAGTATTGTTTGTGTTTTACTTTTGATCTCTTTTATCTGTTGAAATGCTGTTGTTACCATTTTTTGTTTCTGTAATCCAGCATATTTGGTGGACCTTAACCCTAACACCCTTATAGTGGCACCCAAGGTTGCTTTGTTGAAATGGGTTTATAAGCACTTAACTGTCTAAAGCCAAACCTCCACTCTACCTTCCTCAATAGAAGCCTTCTGATGTAACTGACAGTATTCCATACTTCTCTTCCTCAAAAGGTAGATTTACTAACTTAGCTTTCTAGTTTGTTATAAAGCAATAGGTGGGGGACAATGTCAGTCCATAATAAGCTTTTTCTGGCCATTTTACTGTCTAAGAAATGGGAAGAAAATATAAAGAACAAATTAATATGAAGAGACATTTATATTTGGAAGTATTGTTAGATCTTCAGATTTGAGTATAACCAAATTGAATATTTTTATTAGTTTAAATTTCCAATACAATGAAATTTATCTATCTAGATGGATAACTGATTATTTAATTATGGATTCCAGAGCCTTTCACCACAACTGTCTTCTACCGCAGTGGATTAGAATGCCAGTTAGATTAGCAACAATAACAGCAACACTAAAACTGTATAGAACGTAGTTTAATCTTACTTTGAAGACTTAGAAGTCATTTAAGACAGTATGTCTGGTCATCATTTATGAGCATTAGCTATTTTGGTGTCTCAGATTGGGATATAGATTAGTAGATAGAGACCACACCCACCCACCCCAGTCTCATTACAAGTTGGATTTAAAGTTCCCAATTTATTTTAATGTTTTTGGAAAGGTAACAGAAGCTACTCTGCTGGCCACACAGAGTAGAAGCCAGATTGTACGTACGCTGGCACAATTTCCCAGAAGCCTCAAGTGCCAAATGGGAACATGGAGTTGGTAATGGCACTCCACTGGTCTTAATTTTGTCTCCTGTTACAGCCCTTACTTAATTGAGTCTTAATGTCACTATTTAGGAAAAATTAACATGAACAGTCTTGACTGTAACAGAAAAAGATGGCCAAGTTTCCTTGTTCGTGAGCCAAACTTAGCACACCAGAAATGGAGTCAGAGCTGCCTAGTGTCCTGGAAAGTCCAGTTCTACATAGGCTGCTCTCTGACTAATATAATTTTACTGTGTATGAGAGTTTGGTTGGAAGATCATGATTATAATTTATTTCCATACAGTTATCACTGAATTATGAATGTGTATATTTCCTGGTTAATATAGAATTAATTCCAGTCATTCCAGATATGATTGCTAATTGATGTGAAGGAAATAAATATATTCCTTTCTCTACTATTGGGGTGCCCAGTTCAGTGTGGCAAACAACTCATACAGTTTTTAAAATGTTCTAGCTCAATTTGTGCTGAAAATTGTCACTCTTTTCCTTCCTTTCTTCTGGGGAGTGTTACTATGGGCACATGAATTTTTATTTATTTGATATTTTACAATAAGTTATGGTCATTTGTTGTGATGTTCAAATCTTCATTATGTCCCAGAGCTGGCCAGTGGGAATCTGTTCACCTGTCGTCTTGGCATGGCTCCTTCTGGGTGTGGGTGTTCCCTTGCTTTCTGTTACAACAGAATTTCCCCATCTCACCTTGTGCTTTCCCTACTATCAACTTGGAAACAGCCATTTCTCCAAGGAGTCCTGGTTTATTTCATTAAGGAATAATATTTAGAAATCCACACCTGAGACCAAAGATGTTCATTGCAAATGGAATGTCATTGTTTCTAAGCCTTTTCACTGGCTAGAGCTTAGGAGAAATATGTATTTTAATTTGAAGTTCATGTTCACATTTCCAACTCAAGTTAACATGATGGGTTTTTCCTTGACTTCTTTGATTTTCTTATTGTATCTCCTTTCTCTCACACTGAAAACCTTGGTTCCTAACAACATTAATATATTTGTTTTGTCCCACAATATGTATAAAATTGTTTCAGAATTACACTACCAATATTATTACTAATAGTAAAACAGTTGAATGAAATTAAATATTACTTTGTATTTTTTTGTTCTTAGAATATATCATATATCGCCCCAAGCATGGTCAGTTTACTGTTTCCAAGTCATTTAAAATACTTGCTCTCTGTTGACAAGGTTACCAAGTTGGTGTTTTGATACATTGTTTCAGGCTATTTTCAAAATTAGAATTTGCTTTTTTAATGTTCTAAATTTTATGTTTGAACATGTAGAAAGAATGTTAACATAATTTAAAAATGAAACTATATAAAAAGGTATATTCAGAGTAATTTTACTTTCCCCACCCATTTTCTTTACCTATTTTTATTAATTTCTGTTTTATCCTTCTAGTGTTTCCCTTTGCAAAAATAAACTCTTAGGTACACACATACATATGTTGTGTGAAGTTATGCATGTGTGATATATGTATTCCCTATCCTTTCTTATACAAAATACACTGTTCTCTACCTTCCTTTTTGACTTAATATATTCTGGAGATTACTCCTTATGAGTAGGTAGAGATCCTCCTTTTTAAAAAAAGCCAAACAGGGACGCCTGGGTGGCTCAGTCAGTTAAGCATCTGCTTTCAGCTCAGGTCATGATCCCAGGGTCCTGGGATCGAGCCAGGATCATAGTTAACTCAGCCAGGTCCCTGGTAATGCACTTTTGGGTTTCTAATACACATATTGGGTTATTTTTAAAGTAACTTTTCTAAAACGTTTAAGCTGTTCAGTGTGTTCTCATTGCGTACAATCCAAACTTTATACGGTGTCCTCTAGTACCTGGCCTTTGCATACCTCTTCAACCTCCTTTCATACCACGTCTTCCTCACCCACTAACTCAGTGCCTTACAAATCAGATGCGACTTCTTCACACCTTCCCTGACCATCCTATCCGGTGTAGTTTCTTTTCTCTTGCCATTAATACTTCACTCTGTTTCCTTACAAGCAGTTAAAAGCGATCTGAAATTACCTGGTTGTCTTAATTTAGGTGGAATCATGTAGTGGCTTAGATCTAGGGTTTTGAGCCAGGCTACTTGATTTTGAATCCTAGTTATGTGACCTTTGACTGTTACTTAGCATTCTGTGCCTTAGTTTCTTCATCTGAAAAAAAGAATAATAATAGTATTTTCCTTATAGTGCTCTGTGTGAAATGAATGGTTAGTAAATATAAACACTTGTGCAGTTGCCAGCACTTACTAAGTATAAAATAAATGCTGGCCATATTGGTATTTTTATTTAGTTGTTTATTGTCTTTCTCCCCTCAGTAAGCTCTGTGACAGCAAGGAGCTTGCCTGAGTTGTTCCCCACTGTAATCTCAGGATTTAGAACAGTTCCTAAGAAATAGTGGGCACTTTTAGAGTTGTTGCTAAATGCATAATACTTAAAGTTCAATTCCCTTTTCTGTGAAACATTCTTGGAGATTTGAGACTAAAAGAATGCTCTCTCATATACATCATATGCAGTTGTCAAATTCAACACATATTTTCATCAAATTTGTCATCAAAATATGAATACCTACTATTAACATGTATCTCGGAAGTTCTGGCCAATTAATTATTAAAATCTGAAACAGAAATAAAAACTTATTCCTATCAGAAAAAGGACAGAATTATCATATTTGCTTTGATGCAATTAATACATCCATGAAATCCAAAAGGATCAACTAAAGTCCTCTTAAAATTGTTGAGAGTTTAGTAAATGATCAGATTTGAACTATACATAAAGAAATTGTTTTCTAGCATACTGGTAATTACCAGTTAAAGCCATAATTGAAGAAAAGTACTATTCTACAAGAGGAGCAAAAAATGCAAAATACTTAGCAATATTCCTAACCAGAGATATTTGTGGAATGTATCTTTTCATAAAGAAAATTAGAAAACTTAAAGAGATAAGAGGTTTAGAAAAATGATGACACACCTCATTTCCAGATGATAATATTGAATATTGTAGAAACTAAAATTCCTTCAAATTATATCACTGTAATGTTGATATATAAAAATACATATATAAATATGTTAAATTATTGCAAACCAAGCTCATTTGTATTTTTTACTAAATCTTGTCATAATTATTTTAAAGTTTATGTAGAAAATGTTTGAGAATGAACAGAAATGGTTTGGTGGCCACTCTTTAACAAAGATGCATAACACATTATTTGCTAGCAGCTAGGGGAGAACAATACTCCTACAAATCCAATGACTTTTAATATAGTAATATTATGTGTGATATACTTCTGAGGTTACCCAAATGTGCTATAAATGTCTCACTAGCAGATAGGAGAGTGCATCATTTACATTTACAGCAAGGAATCTAAGATACACGAGAGGTTGTATTTACCCAGAGTTTCAGGGCATGTCAGAAGAGATCACATAAAAATTATTCTGACAATTCTAAGTTAGTTTTAAATAATAGATGTAGAAAAAAATAAATTTCCTATTTAATCTTTGTATGGTCTAGGATGACTACCTTGTTCCAGTTTGCCTAGGATTTCCTGGTTTTAACACTGAAAGTCTCATGGTTCCAGGAAACGTGGGCAAACCATTATGGTTGATCACCCTCATATAGTTCATAGAAAAGATGCTTATGTCTGTAAATAGTATTTCTCATAAAATGGAAAGACATGGAAGACAAGTGAAACCCATCTAAGGCCATCATGGAGTCCCCAGGCCACACATTCTCTTGGTACACAGAATTCCTACAGGAGGCTTCATCAGTTCAGGGGACTTAAGATTTGGGTTCACTCAAGAATCTATGCATAGTAGGATTTGGTAAGACTCCCAGCAGTCATCTGCAAAGTGAGTAGGAGGATTGAGGCCATTGTGGCTTCTATCTCACAACTAATCTCTGAGCTTATGATAGTTGTTACATGTTGACTTCTAGAGTAATTTTTTTTTTTTTAAAGATTTTATTTATTTATTTGACAGAGAGAGACACAGAGAGAGAGGGAACACAAGCAGGGGGAGTGGGAGAGGGAGAAGCAGGCTTCCCGCAGAGCAGAGAGCCCGATGCGGGGCTCGATCCCAGAACCCTGGGATCATGACCTGAGCCGAAGGCAGACGCTTAACGACTGAGCCACCCAGGCGCCCCTAGAGTAATTTTTCCTTTATGCTGTACTTTACAGGAGTCATATTTCTGGGGATTTACTTTCAATTCTTTTGCTGTTGTCTTTCTAAATATATCCATCAGTGGGAATATTTTACTGTGTATTAATGTACTTATTTCTTACCTTTATCTATGAAGGAATTAAGGTGATATATTAGTATACTATAGAATTATGTTAATAGAAGATCTAATGTTTTTTATATGTGTGTTTTATATAGCTATTAGTTTGACAGGTGTGTTCTATATCTTAATGGGATTGTCCTCTTTATAAAATGAAAAAGAGGGAGTTTTCTTTTTTCACTTTTTCTTTCCAGATTACAAATACTTTAAAAATTCAAACCACCATGTAAAATATTCTAGAAATTGACTAGAAATGTAAACCACATTTACACCACTTTAGGTCTTACTTATTATAAAGATTTCCAAAGCAATATGGTAGAGTATAACTCGGGTCCCAGTCATAATCCCAGGTCATCCTTGGGTATGCATTGGGAAGGTGGCTGGTTTACCAACCTTGATTTATAGATCACAGATGATAATACTTAAATTTGCTGACAATCGCATCAAGTAAGATCACAAGTTGGTGAGAAGAAGATGTAAAATTATAAAGTTATTTATAAAGCTACTGTTGCCTAAACCTCTGTTGAAAATTTCCTACAGAATATAAAGTGTATTTGTAATAGGTTATTTTGCAGTGAGCCTGTTGAGATCTCTGTTGTTTTTTCACACTAAGTAAAAATGTAACTTCTTGCCACAACTAAGGTGTTTCCTCTTTATTATTATCTTTTAGTGTCTAAAAAGCACGGCAAGCTCATTACTTTCTTACGCACATTCATGAAGTCTCGTCCAACAAAACAGAAGCTGAAGCAGCGGGGGATTTTGAAAGAGAGGGTGTTTGGTTGTGACCTGGGGGAGCACCTTCTGAATTCTGGTTTTGAAGGTAAAAATAAAATTTATAATCTCATAATTTCAGTTTTGACCTCTCCATATTGATTTTCTGGAATCCATTTTGAAGCAGATTACGCAAGCAATTATCTGTTCCATTTAAGCTCAGCAGCACGGTATTGAGCTTTTCATGTACTCATTTGAGTTCTGAGATAACTGAGAATAAAGAAGGTTTAAGAATGCATTTTAGCATCAGAGATGCTTGTGATCTATCTAAGATGAGTAAGACTTTCCCACAAAGGGCACAACTGCACTGTTAGACTTCATTATTTTTATATCTGTCTAGACAGCTTTCTCAGCCAGTTTTCCTCTCACATTTTATTGTAAATTATTTAATTTCTATTTTGAAAACAAAAGTCAAAGTTTGAGACTATAAAATACCCAGACCAGTCTCCCAACTTTTGTTTCTAAAAATTTAAATTTCTTTATAAATTAAAATCTGATTCAAGAATTCAGTGGTTAGATGAATGGATGGAGGGGATGAATGAATAGGAAGAAATGAAAAAGTTAAATATAATACATAATATTTTAAAGTCTAAGTGCAAACAGAATAATCACAAGGAAGAATGGTATATTTATATAGTATATACATAGTGTGAGGAGAGAGGAGATATAAATATGGATAGCTAGATAGATATAATTATGTAATGTGTATAATCATTCTTCTTTATAATATTCTGTTTTAGTTTGGGCTTTAAAATAGTGTCCTTATTCTATATAAAATTGATTTTGTACCAGGTTTTTCTAAGATGAAAGCTCATTTCAGAGCACTGTTTTGCTAAATGACTCATTCTTTGAATTGTATTCCTAATGAATAATTAACTTTGTAGAAAGATTATCCTGTTAATGCTTTCTAAACTTTTGAGCACCTCCCTTTCAGAGCAAGTGACAAGCCTGACCTGTTTCTTCCATACGAAGTGTTGTAAGAAATCATGTAGGAACCTGACAAGGCATTTAAAAAAAATTCTTTTAGTGATCGATGCCGGGATTACTCAGAATGATCTTAACAGCATTTCAGCTACCACAAACCATAATGCTTATAATCGAGTTGCTTAAAGATTATATCACAGTTATCTAAAGAACTAATTTTTTAAAAAATCTTGTCACATAGTACTTTTTTGTAGATAACTTGTCATTTACCTAGGCATCTTTAATTATAAAGTCAGATGTTTTTTGTTACCTTAGGGGGTTTTCTTGTTATCTCTTTTTCATTTTTATTTCTTTTGTATCTCATTTTGTTCAGCCTTGCTTGGATGTGATATTAATAAGAAGGAGTGTTTTCTAGTTTGTTCTGTCATGCTCTTTAGCTTTCACACATCAATTCAGCCAGCAAGTTTTAGTTGTACTTAGAAGTTTCAGGTATGTTTCCATTCTTAGTATGGTAGGAGAGGACAGATGCCAATATATCATTTCTTTCTGAAAAATAATAGATTTTAATAACTACAGGGTTCATGCATCCCGTAACTATGATAAATTTATTATAGCGGAACAAAGAGTTTTCAGGTATCACTTATTTTTTTACAGGACTTGTTTTATTTGCTGCACATATTTGAAACCAAACTTCCTTAAAACGAGGTTTGAAATGAAATTGCAAAAAAGTGAGACTTTGTAGAAAACTTGGTTCTCTACAAAAAAAACTTAGAGTTGGTACAAAATACAAAAATTTAAAAACTCAAAGTGAGGAAACTCTGTTGCCTGAACATATTTCTGTGTTTGAGCAAGTGGTTTTTTAAAAAAAACTACTGTAAATATATAGAAAATTTTTAAAAAGATTTTATTCATTTATTAGAGAGAGAACACAAGCAAGGAGGAGAGGCAGAGGGAGAGGGAGCAAACCCCCACTGCTGAACAGGGAGCCCAATACGGGACTCGATCCCAGGAGTCTGGGATCATGACCTGAGCTGAAGGCAGATGCTTAACCGACTGGGCCACTCAGGTGCTCGTAAATATACAGAAATTTTATAATCAGAGCACACACTGGGGAAAAAAAAACAAGGCACAAATAACCCCTGAAATTAATCCTTTAGATAGTCGTATTTTCCAAACCAAAAATCATGATGCACATTCTAACAAGTAATACTGTACCAATGTACTCCTGGCCCAGAAGCTACCATGTTGACAATGGAAGTTGACTCTTTTACCTGTATCACAGAATGCATGCATATAGAAGGGATGTAATAAATGATTGATGAGTGAGTGAGTGAGTGAATGAGAAAAGGACAGAAACGAAACCGCAACTGTCAAGAAAAACCAAAGACCAATTCGTGTCCTACTTACTTACTGCATACTTTTCTTCGCCATGATTCTAATCTTAAGGGCCATCAGTTTCAATTTAGACATGTACTTCTTATTATATTGCCATGATGATATAAATACTAAATAAAAGTGGATCAGAAGTGTATTATTGGAGAGTGTGGGAATAATTCTTAAAGTCCTATCATCTTCTGGAAGAACCAGTTTGGAGGTTTCTAATGCTGTATTTTGACTGGGCCATTGTTTACTGTGCACTTGCCTGGATTGTTAGCTGGTTTGGAGGGAAAAGATGGCTTATTAATAAGATACCTTTTCTAACTAGGATTTCTTCTAATAATGTATTGCATTCCCATATTGCTTTCTTATATGTTAGTGAAAAGAGAAACCAAATCTTTTCTTTTTATCTTCTGATACTGTTCTTCAGTTTCTACTCTTTTTTCTTTAAAATGAAAGTTTATGCTTTTCTCTTTTGTTTTGCTCCCTATTTTAAATAACGATCTCATTTGTCTCTCTAAAAATTCTAAGTAATAACACTGTTCAGTTGTGTAATTTTATTTATAAAGGCCCATTATGTGATTATGTGGACATTCAGTCTTTTTACCTAGGGAACATAAAATGTAAAGAAACAATTCAGATGTTTTCCGTGAAGTATTATGTTTGCAGAGTCTTAGCCATATTATCAGGGAAAGACTTCTAATTCCCCATATTTTTGAAGTTTGCCTACTTGCTTGGGAGAATATAAGCAGGTATGAATTTAATATCACATGTTTGTGAGAGCCCCAAGAAAATTATCTATACTTTTTAATGGGTGGTAGCTTATTTTTGTGAAGATTCTATAATGCATACTACGAGAGCCTGATAATACAGAAATAAAACCCTGTATTCTGAAAGGCTTTATGTACCAGGGTGAGTTAGCATGCTAATTTGGAGCATACATAATGAGAAGTATCTTTTAAGAAAAATAATTAAAGCTTTGTTTTCCTTCCTTTCTTTAAGTCATTATGTTAGTTACCCCAATAATCTCTAAATATATTTGCTTTGAAGTAGGTGATAGAAATTTTCCAGGTTCTAATTTGTTTTACTTCTAGTTTGTAAGGATAGAAACCTAAGGCACTGAGGTTATCATTGATGGAACAATATTAGAAGTAGGACTCAAGTTCATAAAGATATTTTATATTTTGCATATCAATTTGACATAGAGATTGCTTATAATATCAAAATGAGTCCACAAAAAATACTTGGCAACTCTGCCCGCCCTTCATCTCTACCATCTACACGCAGTCCCTTTCTTGTTACTAAACTTCTTGGACATCTTTAGAGGTAGAAAGCACCTGTTGAAAATGAATACAGTGTCTTATGAAAAATAAGATTTCTCTACTCTGCTGACTTGGTCGTATAACTTTGTCAGGCTCACAAGGGTACTTAAAAATTAATTCATTTGTTAATTTTGTACATTGTTTCAAGACATGCTCCTGGATATTGAATATACAAAAAGATGGATGAAGCATGTTTTTGCTCCTTAAAAGCATGACTAATAAAGGGTAATAGTTGTATAAACAAGCAAATAATATTTCAAAATGACATAGTTCTTTGGGTACCTATAACATAGTGCAGCTAACTCTCCTTGGGGATATTCAAAGAAGGCTTGCTTAAGAGGGATAGTTAAGTTAGGTTTTCAACAACAGCCAAGAGTTTTTCTATAAGAAGGTGATAGTAGGAAGAGACCAGGGAGAGGCAATTGTTTTTCCTCTACCAGGAAATTGAGGGACTTATAAAATGACTGGTTTGTATGGCAAAAGATGAGACTTCATTTGGCCTAGAGTTGTGAAATATGGAAATATGGTAACAATAAATAAGTGCAACTGTGAAGGACCTTATATTTTAGGCAGTATTTTGCCATGGTTAAAATCGGCTTTCTCCTTGGACTCCTTGAGTTAGAATCTCATTTCTGCCATTGTTTCCTGCTTGCCCTTAGGTAAAACTTTGTAAGATTCAGTTTCCTCTCTATATATGTAATGGGGGTAATGATAGAGCTTTTCCGTAAATTTCTGTGAGAATTAAATAAGAGCATCCATTGTAAAAAACAGCTTGGCACATATTACACGCTCAATAATATAGTTGATTTAAAAAATAATTCAAAGCTAGGGACTATAAATTTTAAATGTAAATTAGAGGATCTGACAGAATTTAAAAGATAGAATGCAGGAAGAACAGCAAAAGGCAGGAGAACCAAGAAAAATCTGTTATAATAATAAAGTAGTGTTTTATGCAATAAGTAAAATACATTAGCTAAAATTAACTTATTAAAATATTTTAATTTTTTCATTTCCCAATCTGAATGTTTCATCCCTTGGTGTAGTAGTTTTCTGTAGACCAAATAATGTTCTCCCAACCTTCTTTTCAGGGATTTTAACTAACACTATCAAATGAACATAGTTACTAAATCCTGTTGATGAAGTAAATTTATCAGTCTGCATTATAAGACAAATAGGTTCAAATTTCAGCTACTGTACAGTTTTGAGTGATTATGAAAAATTTTTAATTTTATACCTCAAACAGTCTTTTCTAGACTGTAGGCCCAGAATAGCTGTCCATTTGTGTCAGGTATTCAATGAAGTAACCAGAAAGAGTACCCTTCTTTTCTTTCTACTTATTGAGGAGGTGATAGTATTAAGTCAAACATTTTTTAAAAAATATTTTATTTATTTATTTGAAAGAGAGAGAGAGAGCACAAGCTGGGGGAGCGGCAGGCAGAGGGAGAGGGAGAAGCAGGCTCCCTGCTGAGCAGGGAGCCCGATGTGGGGCTCCATCCCAGGACCCTGGATCATGACCTGAGCTGAAGGCAGACGCTTAATGACGGAGTCACCCAAGCACCCCAAAACAGTTTTAATGTAAAGCAATTTTAATGTAAAGATAGGCAGGAAATCAAAAGATTCCTTCTACTTGAAATTGCTTTGACCTTTGCCTTATGTCAGTGTTTTGTTTATTGGATAAAATTTAGAATTAGCATTAACTATGAAAAGATGGAAGAAACTTTTCAAAGTGAGAAATTGGAGCACTTATAGGCAATTATCATGTTGGACTAAGCATTAACTTTGTATATCCATTTTCCATGTATGAAATCCAGCTGAACAGCCTTTTTTTTTTTTTTTTTTTTTTAAGTCTGGTATGATGTTAGGACAAAACAGTTCATCTTAGTGTTGTAACATGACCTAAACAAGACTGCTGCAGAAGAACTTAAGAGAGACTGTCCTAATAACGTATGAATTCTTTCACTTAGCTAAATGTAATGGGAGAGAGCCTGCCTTGATATTCAGGAACCAGTTGTCTAGTTTATTTTAATTTATTTTTTTAAGATTTTATTTATTTATTTGACAGAGAGAGAGAGCGAGAGAGGGAACGCAAGGAAGGGGAGTGGGAGAGGAAGAAGCAGGCTTCCCGTGGAGCAGGGAACCTGATGTGGGGCTTGATCCCAGGACCCTGGGATCGTGACCTGAGCTGAAGGCAGATGCTTAATGACTGAGCCACCCAGGCGCCCCCAGTTGTCTAGTTTAGATGTGAAAATAAGTTAAATATGTCCTCATCACTTTTTATAGTAGATTAATCTCTGCCCCTTATAATTTTAATTTACCAGAATTTATTTTGCTTGTGAAAACTAAGACATTCTCATTTTTTTTGTGACTTTGTTGTGGTGGAATACTCCTGGTTTAACCATGTCTTTAAAAATTCTCTTTAGTGCCCCAGGTTCTTCAGAGCTGTACAGCATTCATTGAGAGATATGGCATTGTGGATGGAATATATCGTCTCTCTGGCGTTGCCTCTAATATCCAGAGACTACGGTAAAACCTTATTTGGCATTTTCTTTTTCATTCCTATTATAATTTATTAACATGAAACAATTTCAAAAATAAGTCACATTGATAACCATGATTTTCAGTAATACAGTTTAGATAAAGTAGGAGATAATATCCATTGTGTTCTCTGTAAATGTTTCCCTGAATGCCATTTCTTCATCTGTTGTATCAGAAAACCATGTCCCCCTAACCTCTTCAGTACTTGTATTTTGCCTCATTGCAGTATTTGAAGATTTTAGCAAATTTCAAAGTTTGAATCCATGAAGACAATGAGAGATGAAAATTTACACTATAATAGAAGTATTCCTTAGTTCTTAATTAAAATCAACAAGTGAAACGTTCTGTTGAACCACCCTTGCAACCCATGAATAAATCCCACTTGATCAGGGTGAATGATTTTGGTAAATGTCCTGACGGATTCATTTTACTAGTGTTTTATTGAGAATTTTTTCTCCTATGTTCATCAGGGATATTGGCCTGTAGTTCTCTTTTTTAGTGGATTCTTTATCTGGTTTTAGAATCAGGGTAATGCTGGCCCCATAGAATGAGTATGGAAGTTTTCCTTCCTTTTCTGTTTTTTGGAACAGTTTGAGAAGAGTAAGTATTAACTCTTCCTTAAATGTTGGTAGAATTTACCCTTGAAGCCATCTGGTCCTGGATTTTGTTGGGAGATTTTTGGTTACTGATTCGATTTCTTCCCTGGTTATCGGTCTGTTCAAGTTCTCTGTTTCTTCCTGTTTCAGTTTTGGTAGTTTATATGCTTCCAGGAATTTATCCATTTCTTCCAGATTGTCCAAATTTTTGGCATAGTTTTTCATAATATTCTCTCATAATTGTTTGCATTTCTGTGGTGACACTTCTTCTAATCTCCTTTAGCCCCAGTGCTGTAGCGTATGCTCAAGTGTGTATGTGCTATGTATTCTACATCCTCTCCCCTTCTCAGAGACAAAAATAGTGGTCTCCTTTATATGAGCAATAGAAATTTTATTTTTGCTTAATCTCTCAGATTCTAGTCTATTCTTAATATGTTGTTATCCTTTATTTTTCACTGTGGTGCCTAGTAATTGCCCTTATTCCATGCAGATTTTAGTATTCTAATTGGCCATAGAGCTCATCTCTATTTTCAGGAATACATGTTTGGAAAATACTTAAATTGATTCTTGTGCTAAAGACAGTTGTCAGTCTTTAGTTTCAGCTGCAGCAGATCTCATATTCACATTGTCCACATATACTAATCCTCTAGGTTGATAAGTAGTCCCATACCTGTAGATTAATATTAATTAACCTCCTGGAGAATGAGCCTAACCTGCCTTAGTATTCTAAGCACAACTTTCATTTCACTCACTTTACACTATGATTTTGCTGGCTATTAAAATTTGGTTAGCTAGAAATTGCTTTATATTATTTCTGGCTCCTTTACCTTTCTTCAGTAAAGTATTCCTGAACTATACTTCTTGTACCTGAGGGATTTCTGTACAGAGTTGCTCATGGACCAGCTGCCCTTCAGCCCTAGTTTGCAGAATTGCCAAAATACTGGATATTCAAACCATTAGAATTAGGAGTTCTGTTTTCAGATCTGTGTGTTAAGAACTGCTCATCCATATGCATTTCAGAGATCGTTGTCCATTTTAATATTAGAGCTATGCCCGTAATTTCCACTTAGAAAAACATTTGTCTTATGAACAGACATCCAGTTACTGCTGAAGTCCAACTATAACTTAGATAAAATACAATCATTTGACTAAAACATTAACTTTGCTTTCTGTTTTAAGTCATATATTTCCTTTTTCTTCAATAAAATAATTTTGTTTTGTCTCTCGTTTGTCTTTGTTAGCCATGAATTTGACTCTGAACATGTCCCCGACTTGACAAAAGAACCGTATGTTCAAGACATCCATTCCGTGGGCTCCCTCTGTAAGCTATATTTTCGAGAGCTCCCAAACCCTCTGCTTACCTACCAGCTGTATGAGAAATTTTCTGTGAGTAAGGTCACTTTTAATCAAATTCTCTTTGGAGTTTTGCTGTGATTTTAGGCAAAACATGTAAAGATTTGGTTTGGTCATATAAGAAATAGTTCTGTGACTAAAATATCTCCTTTAAAGACAAGAAAAAAGCAGTTGTTGCTAGCTAGTCCATAGTCTTCACTGTTTTCACATTTTCTTTCTTTTAGTTTCTGACTTTGATCCACTAATCTTATCACCTTTAATATTGGTTACCATAAAGTTTTAAAAAGTTATCTTTTAATAGATTTCAATGTCCGCATAGTATGGAAACAAAGTTTACTTTCTTGATACTCTGTGTTTCATTGTCATTCAGCATCAAAGAGTAGAGTGAAAACTGAATTGTAAGTGAAGAACTTTCATTTTTACCAACAAAGCCTACTGGTTTATTTCACATTATGATTGTTGCAGGATGCTGTTTCAGCAGCAACAGATGAAGAAAGGCTGATAAAAATTCACGATGTCATCCAGCAACTCCCCCCTCCACACTACAGGTAAGTCACGTGTTGTAAGATATCACCCAAAAGTACAAGTCAGTTGATGTGAAGAGTGGTTTTTTTCTTTAGGTTTCTAACTAAATTTCCATGGAGTTCTATATAAACTTCCATTTGTTCAGGCGTTACGTTTATTTGTCATTGTATCCCAAGGCCTGGCACAGTGCTTGGCATTCGATAGGCACTTAGTAAATGTTGAGTTAATGAATGAATAAATGAACAAATGAATAGTTGATTCAACCTGTTTTGTTGTTTTCTTTGTCTTTTGAGCCACTGAGAAATACTGGGATGCATGATCACAAGTATGAATATTGACTTGTGATTGCTTGAGTCCAACATGTGGACACAGTACTGGATTCCAGTTTCCTTGATTCCTTTTTTTCCAACCCTCTTTTCTTTTTCAAAAGGTATCCAAACTACATAGAACCAGAAAATCTAACAGGTATCTCAGAATTCTTCCTCAGGAGACCCTCAGATGATCAATAAACCTGTTTTTTGGGTGTTTTTAAGGTTTTGTTCTTATTCATTGGTTTTGTTGTTGTTGCTACTTTTTAAGACTCAGTTTAATTTGTATGTTAGTTTGGACTCTCAGAAATATTTTTGCTCATATCTGAGAAGACCAAAATAAAATTGAAGATGACTGCCATTTAGTGAGAGAAAGAAAACAGTATAAATCATAGATGAT
The DNA here is from genome assembly GCF_011800145.1 of Mirounga leonina. Lineage (NCBI taxonomy): Eukaryota > Metazoa > Chordata > Mammalia > Carnivora > Phocidae > Mirounga > Mirounga leonina. The sequence continues at coordinate 23,974,600 of NW_023270387.1, read as the reverse complement.
GATACGCAAAAAAGCAAAAGGTAAAATTTTAAAATTTCAGTTACTGAAAAAAAATTAAATGCAGTAGATGTTTTAGTAATACACAAATAATTTAGTGCTTTCTTTTTCAAAATGGCATTGTTCATATATATATTATATTTGCAAATGACATTACAGATAAAGGGCTGGTATCCATGATCTATAAAAAACTTCTCAAGCTCAACACCCAAAAAACAAATAATCAAGTCAAAAAATGGGCAGAAGACATGAACAGACACTTCTCCAAAGAAGACATACAAATGGCTAACAGACACATGAAAAAATGTTCATCATCATTAGCCATCAGGGAAATTCAAATCAAAACCACACTCCAATACCACCTTACACCAGTTAGAATGGCAAAAATTGACAAGGCAAGAAAGAACAAATGTTGAAGAGGTTGTGGAGAAAGGGGAACCCTCTTACACTGTTGGTGGGAATGCAAGTTGGTACAGCCACTTTGGAAAACAGTGTGGAGGTGCCTCAGAAAATTAAAAATAGAGCTACCCTATGACCCAGCAATTGCACTCGTGGGTATTTACCCCAAAGACACAGATGTAGTGAAAAGAAGGGCCATATGCACCCCAATGTTCATAGCAGCAATGTCCACAATAGCCAAACGGTGGAAAGAGCCGAGATGCCCTTCAACAGATGAATGGATAAAGGAGATGTGGTCCTTATATACAATGGAATATTACTCAGCCATCAGAAAGGATGAATGCCCAACTTTTACATCAACATGGATGGGACTGGAGGAGATTATGCTAAGTGAAATAAGTCAAGCAGAGAAAGTCAATTATCATATAGTTTTACTTATTTGTGGAACATAAGGAATAGCATGGAGGACATTAGGAGAAGGAAGGGAAAAATGAAGGGGGGGGGAATCGGAGGGAAAGATGAACCATGAGAGACTATGGACTCTGAGAAACAAACTGAGGGTTCTAGAGGGGAGGAGGGTGGGGGGATGGGTTAGCCCAGTGATGGGTATTAAGGAGGGCATGTACTGCATGGAGCACTGGGTGTTATACAAAAACAATGAATCATGGATCACTGCATCAAAAACTGATGTATTGTATGGTGACTAACATAACATAATAAAATTTAAAAAAATAAAAAATAAAACAGCATATATTTGGCGCTAAATCAACACTAAAATTCTTTTTTAATTTAGTTAACTAATATCTACATCCAGTGTGGGGCTTGAACCTATAATCCTGAGATCAAGCGTCAGACACTCTTCTGACTGAGCCAGCAAGGCACCCCTAAAAGTTTTAATCAACATTAAAAATCAGCATTTTCCATGATTCATTGTTTGTACATAACACCCAGTGCTCCATGCAGAACATGCCCTCTTTAATACCCATCACCAGGCTAACCCATTCTCCCACCCCCCTCCCCACTAGAACCCTCAGTTTGTTTTTCAGAGTCCATCGTCTCTCATGGTTCGTCTCCCCCTCCGATTTTCCCCCCTTCATTCTTCCCCTCCTGCTATCTTCTTTTTTTTTTCTTAACATATATTGCATTATTTGTTTCAGAGGTACAGATCTGTGATTCAACAGTCTTGCACAATTCACAGCGCTCACCATAGCACATACCCTCCCCAGTGTCTATCACCCAGCCACCCCATCCCTCCCACCCCACCCCCCACTGCAGCAACCCTCAGTTTGTTTCCTGAGATTAAGAATTCCTCATATCAGTGAGGTCATATGATACATGTCTTTCTCAAAAACTAATGATGCAATGTATGGTGATTAACATACCAATAAAAAATTAAAATAAATTTTAAAAAATCAGCATTTTTTTTAAAGTCCACACTATAGCTATAAATCATGATGATCAAGAGCCAGAAGGTAACTTAGCATTGCCTCATTGTGTCATTAATGTGTCCTGTCTTAAGAGGAATGTGGGGAATTTAAAGAAGTTCTTAAGAACCCACTGAAGAGTGAAAAAAATACAACACAAAAAGCTTTTGTGAAGGAAGCTCAAGAAATTCAGGTATTCAACCCTGAAAAAGAAGGCTGAGGAGACAAATCTGATAACACACAGTTATTGGGGAATATTTTAAGGAGGAAAAAGACTTTTCCTTAAGTTACAGAAAAAGAAACCTAGTGCAGTATAACGAATATTAGCTTTGATAGATCTGAGTTTGAATTTGCAACTTCATCACTTCCTTCGTGACCTCTCCAAACATTAATCTCCGTATCTGTGAAAAGAATACTAATAATACCTTCTTAAGAGGATTTTTTTTTTTTTTTGATGTTAAAATGAGATCCAATGTGCCAATGAGTCTGGTCCTTAGTATTTTTTTTTAATATAAAGCATAGCAAGACAGATGGTTAGAATTAAGCCAAGACTTCTTGACTTGGTAGTTTTAACAAGAGGTACCATGTAAATATATCTTTTTTTCTCTAAATTAAGAAAAAAAGACCAATATAACATATATGTACATCATTTTAAAAAGTCAAATGGTCTGCATAGTTGCTAGTGAAAAGTAAGTTTCCTGCCTCATAGCTCCCCTTTCTGATTTCTCCTCAGCTTCTGTTTCTGAATAACATACTTATGTTTTTTATTTTTTATTTTTAGATGTTATTTTTACCTTCCTTTTAAGTAAATGAAATTTAGCTTTCTTTACCCACCCGCCCCAGTACCACACAAACACACGTTTCCCCTTCTCTCATCTTCATAGTCTGGTTACGTCAGCATTTGGAATTAAATTAGTATTCACTGTCTATATTGTAATAACTTTGTAACTGTGATTTACAACTGCACATAATATATACTAGACTTCTCTTTCCTTTCTGGGAGAACTTTGTGTGTGTTTGTGGAGCATTTGCCCATTTTTGGCTTGCTAAGTTTCTGTTCGTCACTAGTTTATCCCTGAAACTCTCTCACAGGACTGACTACATATGTTCTCCCAGTGTGTTCAGACTTCTCAGACAAGCTTTCTGTCTTTCTTTTTTTTGTCCCATGAAAACATCCCTCCTGGAGCCTTTTATCCCACTACTCAGTCCCTCAGTCCAGGCTGATTGCTCTCTAGATCTACAACACTTTCAACTCTTCCCCCTCATTTTGGAAATTCTCTTCATTGCCTCCTTCACGAGTTGGATCCTTCTTTTTGGGATCTCTTGCCGTCACCTCCCTTGTGTGTACTCCCTGCTTTGTAGTAGACATCTTTGGTAGCTTCTTGAGGAAAGCTATAAGGGAGGTAAATGTTTTGAGACATTGATATAGAAATGCTCTTATTCTACTCTTGCATTTGATTGATAACTATAGAATTTTAGTATGTAAATTTTTTTTTCCCATAATTTTGGTAATATCACACCATTGTCTTCTAAGCAAAAATGCCACAGTGATATCTGATTCTAGTCTGCCAGTTCTTAATATGATGTATTTTGTTTTGTCTGTATCCTTTCTGGATGCTTTTACACTTAGAACATACCTAGTGTTCAGTTTTCACATTGACTTGTCTTGGAGTGGGTTCTTTTTCTTTGCTTTGGGCACTTGGTGGGCCTTTTCCATCAGGGAACTTCCATTTTTCTTGTTATTATTTCCTCGATGGTTCTCATTGCAACTTAAACCCCAGCTCTTTTCTCTGTTCTCTTACTGGATTTATTGTAGTTCTTGAACCAACTCTTTCATTTCTTACCTTCTCTTTGTCAGTTTCCATGTATGGATTTCCTCCAGGCCATTTCTTGGTTTAAAAGAAAATGATTTACAAGAACTCCCTTTCTTGTTCCTCTGAATGCTCCTACTTTATAGCATCCTTCTCGTATCTCATGGATATAATCTCTTCTCTCTATGAGAATATTACTGGTAATTATAGGTTTTGTTTTAAATTATTCTGTTTGTCACAGTATTTGTTCCTTCCTCATTTGGCACCTCACCTTTATCAAGACTGCAAAATATTCAACAGATTTCATAGGAGCAAGAAACAAATTCTTTTTTTAAAAGTCATATTTTGTAAGTGTGATAGCACTTAACTTCATTGTGAATTAAAATAATCTTGCATAAACAGAGAAACACTTAAAATTGGCTTTAGGTAAACCTGCTTAAAATTTAAATTATATTTAGTCAAAATGGTTTAGGGAGAGAAACCTATAGGCAAACATACTTAGAGTGCCTTAGACACCAATCAGTACATTTTACAGAGGGAATCGAGAGTATTGGTTAATATTGTGGGTGAATTAAGAGGACGTCAGTAAGAAGAGATATATATGGAGAGAGTGTATATGCATGTGTGTGTGTGTGTATTTATATATATATAATGGAGAGTATGTGTGTATATATATCATGTATGTATATATTTCTCTTATGGTGAAGTACATATGTCTCCTATATATTTTATATTTTATATAAATAAATCTCCCAACATGTTTTATTTATATCTCTTATATATTTATCCCCTGTTGTATAGTACATTTATGTTACCTACTATATATAATGTCTATGTATTATAGGCATTATAATGTAGGGACTTTGGAGCCAAATTGCCTGTATTAGCTATATGACCTTGTGACCTTGGGCAAGTTCCTTTGCCTCTTGGGCTCAGTTTCATTGTTTGTGAATTAGAGAATACTGGTACTTTTCTATTAGGATTATTATGAATATTAAAGGAATAGCACTTAGAACAAGGCCTGTTATATAAGTGCTATTTATGAGTTAATTACCCCTACTATTATTATGTATACTTATGCATTTACTTTTTTGTTTTATCTATAGTGTGTATGTATAAATGTGTGTGCATATATACTCACATACATATGTATCTCCTATAGACGCAAAAAATACTATTTTTAATCATGTTTAAAGTATTGATAGCATTTAACTTCATTATGAATTAAAATAACCTTTCGTAAACATTGGCTTTCAGTAAGCTTACAATGTATATTGATACATATAACTTTTCTACTATATTATGTATATAGTCATTTCCCTTACTAATTGCATATGTAGCTTCTTTACTATTTATCTATTTAATCTTCCCTGTTGAACATTGTATACTTTTACCTGCTGTGTATTATATATTGTATATCCTACTATATGTTCTCTCTCTATATATATATCTATATTTATATGGATATATATAGTATTGCCTACTTTATGTATAATCCCTTTAAAACACAAGCTCCTTGAGGTCATGAATTTTGTCATTTATCACTGTAGTCTCAGAATAGAACTTTGCACATAGTAAGTGTTCAATAATATATATTGCATATACATTTTACATATTTTGTTCAACATATACTTTGTAGCTTGCTGATGTGTGTGTATACATATATACACACACACACACACGTACACACATATAATATGTATATCCTAATATTATCTTCTGTGTTCCTAATATATTACCTACAGTGTATGCCCAGATGTTTTATATATATTGTTTACTATACACATATCTCCTACCCTATATTATATGTAATTCCTTGTGATATATCTCCTGCTATATAATGTGTTTTTATATTCTAGCTTCTTCTACATAATTTGAGTGTTAATCTCCTTTAATATATCTCTTTCCATCCAGACTTTTTAAGATTTTAATATTCACAATTCCGAGTTCCTTAAATGTTCTTGAAAAAACATGATTTTTAATAGTGTTCTCTTATGTGAATGGGCTATATGTTATTTAACCTTTTCCCTAATTTGCTTGTTTGTTTTGTTTCTTAAATTCCACATATGAGGGAAATCATATATTATTTGTCTTTCTCTGACTTATTTCACCTAGGCTTTTACTCTTTAGCTCCACCCATATTGTTGCAAATGGCAAGAGTTCATTCTTTTTATGGATGAATAATATTCCAGTGTATGTATATACCAGCTCTTCTTTATCCATTCATCCATTGTTGGACACTTGGGCTGCTTCTGTAATTTGGCTATGGTAAATAATGCTGTAATAAACATAGGGGTGCATGTATCCCTTTGAATTAGTGTTTTTGTATTTTTGGGTGAATACTTAGTAGTTTCATTATTGGACTGTAAGGTAGTTCTATTTTTAACTTTTTGAGGAACCTCCATACTGTTTTCCACAGTGGCTGTACTAGTCTGCATTCTATGGTGGGTTTTTTCTCTCTCAGTTTTTTTTTTTTTAAAGATTTTATTTATTTATTTGAGAGAATGAGAGAGAGCAAGCACATGAGAGGGGGGAGGGTCAGAGGGAGAAGCAGACTCCCCGCCGAGCAGGGAGCCCGATGCGGGACTCAATGCGGGACTCGATCCCGGGACTCCAGGATCATGACCTGAGCGGAAGGCAGTCGCTTAACCAACTGAGCCACCCAGGCGCCCTCTCTCTCAGTTTTGAACATTACTGTGAGGACCATCCATTTACATGAATCTTTTTGGGAATCTAGATTTTTTGTTTGTTTGTTTGTTTGAAAACCTGAAAGTGGAATCCTTAGAAATCAAAAGGTACTAAAGTTTTTTCTCAATATACAGCAATTTCCAAATTGTATTCCTTGAAGATTTATGCAGTTTGTACTCTGCTGAATATGAAAATGCTCATTTCATGGGACTCTGACTAAAATTCTCCACGAGCTTTTATATAAAAACATTTTTACAATTAGATATGTGAATAAAATGCTATCTTTGGTGGTTTGATTTGCATTTCTTCTGAGGTACTTAAATATTTCCCTTCCTTCATATACCCCCCACTCAAAATAATATAATTTTATACATTTTCTAAACACATTTCTTAAGCTCCCCAACTTTACATTGTCTCCAGACCAGCCTCACTTCTGTCTGTCTGTCTGTCTGCCTTTCCTACTTAAGTATGTATGGGAGGGACCAAGATGTACCATTTGTACTCAGCTGCAGTAGATGCTGTTGAAAGGGAGACCGTGGAGCCAGGCTGCCCTTGATTTGAGAGTAACCTGAGCACACCTTGGCTTTCTCCTCTGTAAAGTGGGGAGTGGTAGCACTGTGCAGGTAGGGCTGTTGTGGGAACTCGATGAGATCCCTGTAGAAAGCCTCTTGAGCAGTGCTTCTAGCTGCTGTCTGCATTTTCTTCTCAGATTCACGTTGGGCTCATCTTGGTCTTTGAGGCTCATATGCTGACCACTATTTTACTTTCATTACTGTTTCAGATAACAGTCTTAAATTTCTGTCTCCTATACATTGTCCTTAATAGTTTCAATCCCTATACAGGTAGGTAGGGACACTTAGAGAGATGTAGGAGCTGCTAGGTAATACCTCTTTGTGTTTCTCTCTCATAACTTGCATTTAAGCTGCTCATGCTTTCTTTTCCAAAAATGTTCTGCCCTGTTATTTAATATCCACCCCCCTCTCTCTCCATATATATGTATGTGTGTGTATATGTATATATATATACACATATAGTTGCTCAACTATTCTCTCCCCTTGGTGCCCACTGCAATTTTTCTTTTTACCTTTTAGGCCTGTGAAATACTGTTTTCTTTTATAAAAGAAAAGTTTAAATCCCCTCCTGTTAGTGCGTCTGCTGCAAGTAGAATAACATAACTTCATGATATCATTTGTCTAGAAACTAGCTTTTATGGAGGATTTACTTCATTGGTGTCTTTGAAACTAGATGTCTGACAGCCAGGAGCAAATAGTCCTAAAGATTTTTAAAAACTAAGGCCATTTTCTTAGAACAAGTCCTGTCAGAAATGTTAATTTCTTACGGCATCTACCTTAGACCTTTTTTCCTTAGAGTTCTATAGATGTGATTACTGTATATAGAATGTAGAATTCATAATATTCTCCTGACATTTCTGGGGTAATAATATTCAAACCTAAGAAGCAATAAGAAATTTTGTTGGAGTTTGTATGGTTTTCTTTTCTATTTTTCCATTGAAATCTTAAAAATTAATTAGAAGGGCTTTATGCTGTATTCTGCTACATACTGTTTCTTTTCATTAATATGTTATATTGCATTTTCCAGAACGCTCGAGTTCCTGATGAGACACTTGTCTCTTCTAGCTGACTATTGTTCCATCACAAATATGCATGCAAAAAACCTCGCAATTGTTTGGGCTCCAAACCTGCTAAGGTAAGTTGCATTTGACTTATGACCTTAAGTAGAACCAGTCATCTTATATCAGAGTCTAATTCATCAGTGTTCCTTGAGGACAGTTTTATTTTATTTATTATTTTTTTAATGTTATTTATTTTTATTTTATTATGTTATGTTAAATACCATACATTACATCATTAGTTTTTTTTATTATTATGTTATGTTAATCACCATACATTACATCATTAGTTTTTGATGTAGTGTTCCATGATTCATTGTTTGCGTATAACACCCAGTGCTCCATGCAGTACATGCCCTCTTTAATACCCATCACCAGGCTCACCAATCCCCCCACCCCCCTCCCCTCTAGAACCCTCAGTTTGTTTCTCAGAGTCCGTAGTCTCTCATGGTTCATCTCCCCCTCCGATTTCCCTCCCTTCATTTTTCCTTTCCTGCTATCTTCTTTTTTTTTTTTTTAACATATAATGTATTATTTGTTTCAGAGGTACAGGTCTGTGGTTCAACAGTCTTACACAATTCACACTGCTCACCATAGCACATACCCTCCCCAATGTCTATCACCCAGCCACCCCATCCCTCCCACCCCCCACCACTCCAGCAACCCTCAGTTTGTTTCCTGAGATTAAGAATTCCTCATATCAGTGAGGTCATATGATACCTGTCTTTCTCTGATTGACTTATTTCGCTCAGCATAATACCCTCCAGTTCCATCCACGTCATTGCAAATGGCAAGATTTCATTCCTTTTGATGGCTGCATAATATTCCATTGTATATATATACCACACCTTCTTTATCCATTCATCTGTCGACGGACATCTTGGCTCTTTCCATAGTTTGGCTGTTGTGGACATTGCTGCTATAAACATCGGGGTGCACGTACCCCTTCGGATCCCTACATTTGTATCTTTGGGGTAAATACCCAGTAGTGCAATTGCTGGGTCGTAGAGTAGCTCTATTCTCAACTTTTTGAGGAACCTCCATACTGTTTTCCAGGGTGGCTGCACCAGCTTGCATTCCCACCAACACCATAGGAGGGTTCCCCTTTCTCCGCATCCCCGCCAACATCTGTCGTTTCCTGACTTGTTAATTTTAGCCATTCTGACTGGTGTGAGGTGGTATCTCATTGAGGTTTTGATTTGGATTTCCCTGATCCCGAGCGATGTTGAGCACTTTTTCATGTGTCTGTTGGCCATTTGGATGTCTTCTTTGGAAAAATGTCCATTCATGTCTTCTGCCCATTTCTTGATTGGATCATTTGTTCTTTGGGTCTTGAGTTTAAGAAGTTCTTTATAGATTTTGGATACTAGCCCTTTATCTGATATGTCATTTGCAAATATCTTCTCCCATTCTGTCAGTTGTCTTTTGGTTTTGTTGACTGTTTCTTTTGCTGTACAAAAGCTTTTTATCTTGATGAGGTCCCAATAGTTCATTTTTGCCCTTGCTTCCCTTGCCTTTGGTGATGTTTCTAGGAAGAAGTTGCTGTGGCTGAGGTCGAAGAGGTTGCTGCCTGTGTTCTCCTTTAGGATTTTGATGGACTCCTGTCTCACATTGAGGCCTTTCAACCATTTGGAGTCTATTTTTGTGTGTGGTGTAAGGAAATGGTCCAGTTTCATTCTTCTGCATGTGGCTGTCCAATTTTCCCAACACCATTTGTTGAAGAGACTCTCTTTTTTCCATTGGACATTCTTTCCTGCTTTGTTGAAGATGAGTTGACCATAGAGTTGAGGGTCCATTTCTGGGCTCTCTATTCTGTTCCACTGATCTATGTGTCTGTTTTTGAGCCAATACCACACTGTCTTGATGATTACAGCTTTATAATAGAGCTTGAAGTCCAGAATTGTGATGCCGCCAGCTTTGCTTTTCTTTTTCAACATTCCTCTGGCTATTCGGGGTCTTTTCTGGTTCCATACAAATTTTACGATTATTTGTTCCATTTCTTTGAAAAAAATTGATGGTATTTTGGTGGGGATTGCATTGAATATGTAGATTGCTCTAGGTAGCATTGACATCTTCACAATATTTGTTCTTTCAATCCATGAGCATGGAACGTTTTCCATTTCTTTGTGTCTTCCTCAATTTCTTTCATGAGTATATCTGAGTACAGATCCTTTGTCTCTTTGGTTAGATTTATTCCTAGGTATCGTATGGTTTTGGGTGCAATTGTAAATGGGATCGACTCCTTCATTTCTCTTTGTTCTGTCTTGTTGTTGGTGTATAGGAATGCCACTGACTTCTGTGCATTGATTTTATATCCTGCCACTTTACTGAATTCCTCTATGAGTTCTAGCAGTTTTAGGGTGGAGTCTTTTGGGTTTTCCACATAAAGTATCATATCATCTGCGAAGAGTGAGAGTTTGACTTCTTTGCCAATTCGGATCCCTTTTATTTCTTTTTTTTTTTTTTTAAAGATTTTTTTATTTATTTATTCATGAGAGAGAGAGAGAGAGAGAGAGGCAGAGACAGAGGGAGAAGCAGGCTCCCCGCGGAGCAGGGAGCCCGATGCGGGACTCGATCCCAGGACCCTGGGATCATGACCTGAGCTGAAGGCAGACGCTTAACCGACTGAGCCACCCAGGCGTCCCCCCTTTTATTTCTTTTTGTTGTCTGATTGCTGTGGCTAGGACTTCCAATACTATGTTGAATAGCAGTGGTGAGAGTGGACATCCCTGCCGCGTTTAGGGGGAAAGCTCTCAGTTTTTCCCCATTGAGAATGATATTCGCTGTACGTTTTTCATAGATGGCTTTTATGATATTGAGGTATGTACCCTCTATACCTATACTCTGAAGAGTTTTGATCAAGAAAGGATGCTGTACTTTGTCAAATGCTTTTTCTGCATCTGTTGAGAGGATCATATGATTCTTGTCCTTTCTTTTATTAATATATTGTATCACATTGATTGATTTGCAGATGTTGTACCAACCTTGCAGCCCAGGGATAAATCCCACTTGGTCGTGGTGAATAATCCTTTTAATGTACTGTTGGTGAGGACAGTTTTTAAAAGTAAAGCTCATCTGTTGTTTTTATGAGCATCTCCCTAAAAGAGGCAAGTGGGGCTTAGCCAAAGCATTAAAGTATGCTTTCTTCCTCTGGTCTGTTTGTGGTTTACACATTTAAAAAAAAAAATGCCCTTTAAGGCTGCTGTCTTGGGATTCTCTGACGGTGTTGTTGGTTATCCCACAGATCCAAACAGATAGAATCTGCCTGCTTCAGTGGAACGGCAGCTTTCATGGAAGTGAGGATTCAGTCTGTGGTGGTTGAATTCATCCTGAATCATGTAGATGTCCTCTTCAGCGGGAAAATCAGTGCCGTCATTCAGGATGGGGCAGGTATGGCTAACACAGATTTTGTTTACAAGGAACATGTGTAAACGTCTAAAGGCATGGAAAACTGCGTTTCTTACTATCTCAATTGAATAAATCTGTCTTTGGTGGAAAGCAGGTAATTTATGTCTACTTCTCAAAATGCATGGTTTAACAGTCATTTTGTGTGTGTATAGTATTTAGTGAATACTACATTAGACCTATTATGATCTAAGTTTATGGCACATTAAAATATATATCATGTCACATATTATTGATGCATATAAACTTATATTATGGAACAGTGAAAGAAAATTTTTTTTCCAAATCTAAGATATCTGAATGATACCAGGCCTTGCTTGGTATCTTTTAAGAAAGGAAAATAGTTAAGTTACTTAAGGAATTAAAATATATGTATATATATATATATGTCATTATTAACAACCTGGTATGTCACCTTCTTTTCCTCATTCAGTGTAAAGCCCTATTGTTCTGCCATTTGAAAGACTTAATGAAGAAAATGTAAAACAGCACAGATAGGTAGATAGATGGAGATTGATGTACACACACTGACACAGATTTATATTTTTTACCTATGCCAAAAATCTTGACTCTTTTCATCACTTTCTTTCCAAAGCTTCTCTATCAAGACCCAAGTCCCTGCTGGTTTCCTCTCCGTCCACCAAGCTGCTGACATTGGAGGAAGCCCAGGCACGAACGCAAGCTCAGGTCACCTCTCCAATTGTGACTGAAAATAAATACATCGAAGTAGGAGAAGGACCTGCTGCACTTCAGGGAAAGTTTCATACCATAATTGAGTTCCCACTTGAAAGGTAAAATTCATTAAATCCTCTTCACTGATATGATTTTCATGGTCAAGTGTTCTTTTCTTTTTTTACTGTTGTATTCTAATACTATTATATTGATTCTGGGCTAGTCCCAGAAAAACCCATTCATTTGATTATAGATGATCTCTCATAGGGAATGATACAAATGATTTTTGAAAAGCATTACAACATCATGTCATTTTAAAGAAGATTAAGGTTAATTATAGAAGGCAGATTTTTGGGAAAAATAGATACTTCCACTATATAGAAAGTAAGTGATTTTCTCTCTGAGATATGTTGTCTAGAAATTTATTTAGAAATAAACTGGGGTCATCTGGGTGGCTCAGTTGGTTAAGCATCTGACTTTAGCTCAAGTCATGATCTTGGGGTCTTGGGATCAAGTCCTATGTTGGGCTCCACACTCAGCAGGGAGTCTGCTTGTCCCTCTGCCCCTCCCCTGCTCATATTTTCTCTCTTTCTCTCTCACTCTCTCTCTCTCTCATTCAAATAAAAAAATAAATCTAAAAAAGAAAGAAAAGAAACTGGGTTGGAATAGCTTACCCAGGAAATAAAGAATGAATAATGACTTGTTTGACATTGGCTCCATATTAAGTTTAGAATAGACCAATACTTCTCATAGTGCTATCTCCCAACCAGCATCAAGAGATGAATGCATACTATTCCATTGTGTGTGTGTGTGTGTGGGTGTGTGTGTGTGTATACCACATCCTCTTTATGCATTCATCTCTTGATGGACACTTAGGTTGCTTCCATATCTTGGCTATTATAAATAATGCTGCAGTAAACATAAGGGTGCATATACTTTTCAAATTAATGTTTTTGCCTTGTTTGGGTAATACCCAGAAGTGGAACTACTGGATCATGTGGTAGTTCTATTTTTAATTTTTTGAGGAGCCTCCACACTGTTTTCCCTAGTGGCCGTACCAATTTACATTCCCACCAGCAGTGCACGAGTGTTCCCTTTTCTCCACTGCCTTGCCAACACTTGTTATTTCTTCTCTTTTTCATTTTAGCCACTCTGGTGTGAGGTGGTATCTCATTGTGGTTCTGATTTGCATTTCCCTGATGATGAGTGATTGTTGACCATCTTTTCATGTATCTTTTGGCCATCTGTATGTCTTTTTTGGAAAAGTGTTTGTTCAGGTCCTCTGCCTCAATCAGATTATCTTTTTGGTATTGAGTTGTATGAGTCTTTATATATTTTGGATACTAATCCCTTAGTGGATATGTCATTTGCAAGTATCTTCTCCCATTCAGTAGGTTGTCTTTTGTCTCGTAGATGACTTGCTTCGCTGTGCAAGTTTTTTAATTTGATATAGTCTCTGTTGCTTATTTTTGCTTTTTGATTTTCATGCCCTTGCCTGAGGAAACAGATTCAGAAAAATATTGCCAGGGCCTATGTCTGAGAGATTACTGCGTATATTTTCTTTTAGGAGTTTTGTGGTTTCAGGCCTTACATATTCTGAGTTTATTTCATGTATCGTATAAGAAAGTGGTCTAGTTTCAGTCTTTTACATGTGGCTGTCCAGTTTTCCCAACACATTTATTGAAAAAACTGTCTTTTCCCCGTTGCATATTCTTGCCACCTTTGTCATAGGTGAGTTGACCATGTAAGCATAAGTTTATTTCTGGGCTGTCTTCTGTTCCATCAAACACTTTTGGTGCCAGTCCCATACAGGTTCATCTACAGTGTAGTTTGACATCTGGGAGTGTGATACCTCCAGCTTTGTTCTTCCTCAAGATTGTTGTGGCTGTTCAGGTTCTTTTGTGGTTCCTTAAAAAGTTTAGGATTTTTTTTCCTAGTTCTATGAAAAATACTATTCATATTGTGATAGGGATTGTATTGAATCTGTAGATTGCTTTAGGTAGTGTGAACATTTTAACAGTATTAATTCTTCCAATCATAAACATGGTATATCTTTCCCTTTATTTGTGTCATCTTTAATTTCTTTCACTAATGTCTTAAAATTTCCAGAGAACAGATGTTTCACATCCTTGGTAAATTTAGTCCTAGGTATTTTTATTCTTTTAATGCAATTGTAAATTGAATTGTTTTCTTAATTTCTTTTTCTGCCAGTTTTGTTAGTAGTGTAAAAAAATGCAAAATATTTTTATATATTAATTTTGTATCTGCAACTTACTGAATTCATTCATTCGTTTTACTGGTTTTGGTAGAATCTAGGATTTTCTATATATAGTATCATGTCATCTACAAATAGTGACAGTTTTACTTCCTCCTTGCCAATTTGGATGCCTATTATTTCTTTTTTTTGTCTGATTGCTGTAGCTAGCACTTCCAGTACTATGTTGAATGACGGTGGCAAGAATGCATCCTTGTCTTGTTCCTGATCTTAGAGGACAAGTTTTTAGCCTTTCACCGTTGAATATGGTGTTCTCTGTGGGTTTGCCATATATGGCCTTTATTATGATGAGGTATGTTCCCTCTCAGCCCACTTCCTTGAGAGTTTTTGTTGCAAACGGATGTTGAATTTTGTCAAATGCTTATTCTCAGCTGTTGAGATGTTCCTATGATTTTTATTCTTCATTTTGTTAATGTGGTGTACCATGTTGATTGATTTGTGGATATTGAAACATCCACCCTCCCATCCCTGAAATAAATCTCACTTGATGTTGGTGAATGATCCTTTTAATGTGTTGTTGAACTCAATTTGCTAATATTTTGTTGAGGGTTTTGCTTCCATGGTCATCAGGAATCCATTGGTCTATAATTTTCTTTGTTTTGTAATGTCTTTGTTTGGTTTTAGTATCAAGGTAATGCTGGCCTCATAGAATAGATTTGGAAACAGTTCTTCCTTATTTATTTTTTCGGAATAGTTTGAGAAGGATAGGTATTAGGTATTTCTTGATTTTTTGATCACAGATCTATTCATTAATGTAAGTGGAGTGTTAGAAGTCCCTTACTATTATATTACTGTCAATTTCTCCCTTTATGTTTGTTAATGTTTGCTTATAGGTGTTCCTATTTTGGTTGCACAGCTATTTACAATTGATACAGCATCCAGTTGGATTGATTCCTTTTTATTATGTAATGCCCTCTTTGTCTCTTGTTACAGCCTTGTTTTAAAGTCTGTTTTGTCTGATGTAGGTGTTGCTACCCCAACTTTTTTTTTGGCTTCCATTTGCATGGGATATCTTTTTCCATTTTTTCACTTTCAGTCTGTATGTGTATTATATGTGAAGTGACTGTCTTGTAGGTCTTGTTGTTTTATCCAATCACCCTATGTCTTTTGATTGGAGCATTTAGTCTATTTACATTTAAAGCAGTTATTGGTAGATATGGACTTATTGCCATTTTGTTAATTGTTTTCTGGTTATTTTTGTAGTTCTGTTTCTTCTTCTCTTGCTCTTTTCTCTTGTGATGTAGTGACTTTCTTTAGTGTTATGCTTGGATTCTTTTCTCTTTTTTTCTGTATGTATCTATTACAGGATTTTGGTTTGTAGTCACTATGAGGTTCATATATAATATCCTATGTATATAGAAGTTTATATTGAGTTGATGGTCACTTAAATTCAAATGCATTCTAAAAGCACTGCGTTTTTACTCCCTCCTCTCCATTATATGTATATGACATCATATTTTACATCTTTTTATTTGTGAGTCCTTTAACTGGTTTTTTAGATATAGTTGATTTTACTACTTTTTTAACTTTCATACTAGCTTTATTTTTTTTAAGATTTTATTTATTTATTTGAGAGCACGAGAGAGAGAGCGCACGAGCAGGGGGAGGGGCAGGCAGAGGGAGAGGGAGAAGCAGGCTCCCCGCCGAGCAGGGAACCTGATGTGGGACTCGATCCCAGGACCCTGGGATCATGACCTGAGCCAGAGGTAGACACTTAACTGACTGAGCCACCCAGGTGCCCCATACTAGCTTTATGTTTGCTTTTACCCGTGATATTTTTTCCTTTAATAATTTCTTTTCTAGTTATGGCCTTTTCTACTCAAAAAAGTCCCTTTATCATTTCTTGTGCGGCCGGTTTAGTGATGAACTCTTACAACTTTTGTTTGTCTGGGAAACTCTCTCTCTCCTTCAGTTCTGAATGATAGCCTGCCAGGTAGAATATTTTCTGTAGATTTTTTCCTTTCAGCACTTTGAATATATCATTTCACTTCTTTCTGGCCTGAAAAGTATTTGCTAAAAATAATGCTGATAGCCTTATGGGGTTTCCCTGGTATGTATCTATTTGTTTTTTTCTTGCTGCTTTTAAGATTCTCTCCTTATTTTTAATTTTTCCAAGTTTTAATTATTATGTGTTTTGGGGTGGGCCGCCTTGGGTTCATCTTTTAGGGGGCTTTATATGCTTCCCAGACCACCTCAATATCTGTTTTATTGCCTGGGTTAGTGAAGTTTTCAGCTATTATTTCTTAAAATTAAGTTTTCTGCCCCTGCCCACTTTTCTCCTTTTGGGACTCCCATAATGCAAATGTTAGTACCCTCAGTGTTTCCCAGAGGTCCCTTTACCACCTACCATCATTTTTTAAAATTCTTTTTTTCTTTTTTCTTTTCAGCTTGGGTGCTTTCTACTCCCCTGCCTTCCAAATTGCTGATCCATTTTTCTGCATCCTCTGATCTGCTGTTGATTCCCTCTAGTATATTTTTCATTTCAGTTATTCTTCATTTCACTTATTCTGTTTTTCAGCTCTGTTGGTTCTTTTGAAAATTTTTTATCTCTTTGTTGAAGTTCTCACTGAGTCCATCCATTCTCCTTCGAAGTCCAGTGAGCATCTTTGACCATTACTTTGAACAGGCAAATTGCTTATCAGGCAGATTGCTTATCTCTGTTTTGTTTAGTTCTTTTTCTGAGGCTTTGTCCTGTTATCTCATTTGGAACATATTCCTCCGTCTCCTCATTTTTCTTTCTGTGTGTTAGGTAGTCAGCTATGTCTCCTGGTCTTAAAGTGGTGGCTTTTTCAGAAGAAGGTTTGTGGGGCCCAGTAGCGCAGTCCCTCCTGGTCACCGGAACCAGGTGCTCCTGGGGTGTTCCCTATGTGGGCTGTGTGTGCTCTCCTGTTGTAACTGGGCTGGGACTGCTGTGGGTGTGGGGTTGGGTGGGTATGGCTCTCAGTCTGGCTGCCTGCAGTGACCAGCCATGAGCACTGTGGGCACACTGGTGGGCACAGCTGGACTTCAGTGCAGTGGTCTGAGAGGCCTGGCTGTAGCTGCTGCAGGAGTGCTGGTGGGCGGGGCCAGCTCTCCCTCTCTGGGGCAGGAGTTGCCTTGAACCGGCTCCATCCTCACCAAAGCTGCCTGCTAGGTGTGGCAGGAGCCACTTTCGAGGGGTGCTTATAGGGACAGGTGGGTTGAGTGGGGCTGGTCTGAAGGGAACCCTGGTGTGGGGCAAATGGTGCTAGCAAGGTAGATGGATAGTGTCAGAACTGGCTCCTGCCAGTGTTGGGCCAGCTAGGCTGAAGGAGGGCAAGAAAAATGATGCCTCCCAGCATTTCCATGATTTCTTCAAAAATGTCTTTATACAGGAGCAGTCAAGAGAGTAGATATTTGGATATGGATATAACTGGGTTCCAACCCTGACTCCATCATTTACTAGTTTTATAACATTAAGGAAGTTACTTAAACTTAGTGTCATAATTTCCTCAGTTATAAAATGAGAATAATAGTACCTACCTTGTACAGTTATTTTTATTTTAAATGAGCTACTACATAAGACAGCACAGTGCCTGGCATTCAATTTATGTTAGTTATTATTTGTAATACTTTTCTTCCTTTTTTGGTTTAATTCTGTTTTCCTCACACACAACTATTTTCTTTAACTCTTATTTTGGAGTTTTAATAATTCCTACTTCCAAATATTTCTTATTCTTACTTATTTCGCTGACTGTGAGGTTAGATCTAAATATAAAAATCTGTATAAAAGTTATCTTTGTGACTAGGTATTAATATTCAAATCTGTACCTTTTATTACCATGTCATGCTTTAGCTGTACAGTTTAGCTGAGCTCTGTAGACTGTGCTGTATACACACACACGTGTTCTGCATATATGACATATACAGTGGATGTGTGTAAACACAGGTACTATTTCAGCTGTGCCCTCTCTAGGCTGTTTGGTTCTTCCCATCATTCGTTCATTTCCTAGAAATGAAGACAGTCCCTTGGATATCTTAATACAGATTACTTTCTCTCTCGTAGGAGGAGGCCTCAAAATAAAATGAAAAAATCTCCCGTGGGCAGCTGGCGCTCCTTTTTCAACTTGGGGAAATCGTCGTCCGTTTCCAAGCGGAAGCTGCAGCGGAACGAGAGTGAGCCTTCCGAGATGAAAGCTCTGTCTCTGAAAGGTTGGTGCTCCTGCTGTCCTGTGCTTTGCCGCCAGGAAAGCCGCTGTGTGGCCGGCCCACACCCGTCATCCCGCCCCGCCGGTTGCGCCTCTCCGCTTACAGGTGCTCAGTGTATCGTGATGGCGTGCGCCGTGTGCTTCGACACAGTGTGTCCATAGCCGGGGTGCTACACGTGAATTGTCTTCTTCTACGAATTCTTCATCTCCAAACGCAGACATAAATATGCAGGGACTACGTGGAAGTACCCAGTTTCTTGTGGAAACTGCAGATTGTATAGAGTGTGAATGTGGTTAAAATTCATAACATAGTTGGCGAATTGTTGTTAATATAAAGAGTAATTGCTGTGGTGTTTAAATTTATTAATCTATAGTTTTACAGATTTAAAATGTGACAAAACCATGTTTTAACATGCCTTTTAAGTTTATAACTCTTATAACCAAGGAATCTATCTTTTTATGGGATGACTCATTGATGAGAGTATCTTATTGGATCAAATAAATCTATTACTGTTGTTGCAAATACTACTCTTAAAAACAGTTTTAAAACCATGGTCTACTGATATTAACAGCTTCTGAATCTAGGAAGGATAGTAGTGCTTGAATGTTAGAAATAGAATGTTCGGTTCATTTAATTCATCATTCGATTTGCAGTCATGTACTAAGCATGTGCTAAATATTTTGAGAGCAACCTCTCAGAAAGAAAATTAAGATGCTGCCCCTGCTTCAGAAACTTACTTGGGAAAGTGTATGTGTAAGAAAATAAATTTCATGCAGAATCACACCAATTGAAATAGATATTTGTGTGAGGCATTTATGGTAGGACTTGTCAGGTCCTATGGGGAAGAGGGTTAGTGGTCAGAAATCTACCCTTTGACTTGGGTTTTGAAAGATAAGTAGGGGTTCATGTGATCACCAAGGGACTGAGAAGGCGTTTCAGAAATGGGAGCAAAGTGTGTGCTCATGTGTGAAGCAGGGAACTTGGCTGGGTATATGATGGTTCAAAGAGAGGTTTAGGTCATCAGGGGCTTCATGTGCTTGCCAGAGAGTTTTGGTTTTGTCCTGTGTTCCTTTGGGGGTTATCCTATGGCTTTAATATGTAACACGGTTACGTTTAGGGTTTAGAAACATGACTTACAGCAGCAGCACAGGGAATATATGGGAAGAGAGAAGCCTGTAGACTGGACAGTAATTAGGAGACAGTTAGAGGTGGACAACCAAGAAAGAGTGAGTGTCTGGGATAAGCAGTGGCAGTAGAAGTGGGAAATAGATGTGAGAGATCTTTAGGAAGCAGAATCTACAAGGCTGGGTCACCAAATGATTGTGAAGGATGAGAAAAAAAGAAAAATCTAGTATGATATCATCGTAAGCCATCATGCTGATCTTTAGGAAATAAAAAAAGAAGGTGTTTTAAAATTCATCTCTATTCTCAAGTTGATAATCCTTTAGATAAGAGAGTTTTCACATAGGAAACCATGTGAAAACAATATAGCACCTTATATAATATACTGCTTAAATTGAATATGATTGTCAAAATATAGTTAATCACCCTTGGAAGTTTAAATATGTGTAGAGAAAATCACTGTTCCTTTTCTCTACATATGTAGCAGTGGCTAAAACTTCACACTGTTTGGTTTTGATTCTTCAGGTGGCAGGGCAGAAGGAACCCTCCGTTCAGCTAAAAGCGAAGAATCTCTTACATCTCTCCATGCAGT
Source organism: Mirounga leonina (assembly GCF_011800145.1). Classification (NCBI taxonomy): domain Eukaryota; kingdom Metazoa; phylum Chordata; class Mammalia; order Carnivora; family Phocidae; genus Mirounga; species Mirounga leonina. Next base: position 23,954,418 of record NW_023270387.1, on the reverse strand, counting down.
CGATGGTAAGACTAAAACCATCAGTTGTTTTATTCTATATTTCATAAAAGAACACAACACTTGAGTATATTTGGTAAATATATATTACTAAATAGGCTACAGACTATCATTTGCAAACAATACTCATATCTATTTGGTATTATTCATGGATGTCTTCATATGGTACCAGTCTAATTTCTTCACTGTTGACATGATTGCTATTCAGTGTACATAAAAATAGGTAAAATGTTTTAAGTTAACCATTTATAGTTCCTAATGCCCAGTGGAAAATGATGTTATTAGTATTTCTTTAGATTTCATGAAAGCACAATTTTACAAAGTATAAAATTAAGCAGTCTTGATATTCAAATCAGTATTTTGTCTTGTAAATGGCTTAACCTGACATTAAATTTCATAGATCAGATTGATTATAGGCAATCCCCATTATCTGAAGATATGATCCTCCATACAAGGAGAAGAAAATTTAGAAGTGAATCCTCTTAAAATGGGGACCAAAATTTTAGTAAAGAATACAAAAAAGTTTGATTTACTTGACAAACAAAACTAAAAATTTTGAAAATAAGTTTTTTGGCCCCTACTTAGCTAAAGTTGGGTTATGGTTGCAATTATGTACTAATGTTTAGAATGAACAAAGGATTACCTCAATTGAAAGGAGATCTAACTTTTTTGACAAAACCATGTCATAATAGCAAATAGAACATCCTTCACTTTATGGTTGGCTTATGCAGCAGGATTGTAAAAAAAAGGCCCTTTCTACAAAAATAACGAGGATCTACATTGATTTCCCATGGGCTTTTCTTAATCTGTTGATATTGGGATCATTTTTTTTGAGATATCCTAGAGTGTCATCATCCTGGTCAACTTTCTTATCTTCATTTATTAACTCTTCCAACTGCCAGATCCTCATCAGCCGATAGCTCTGCTTATTTCAAGAAATCCTCACACATCCCTTTAGTTGGGTATCTGACATCTTAAGGGTTTTCCAAGGTTTTCCATTTCACTGTGGTTAAGAGAATGGTTCACAGATACAATGAAGTGGGCTGGGTAGATGCCAGTATTAAGCAAAAAATAATGTTTTAATATAGATTAATCACATAAGTGGTCAACACCTTAGTAAACATTTATGTTAAGGCAATTTCGGCGATTCTAATCTTTGCAATAGAATGCTGAGCTCGAAGACTTCTGTTACCAGTTGAATGTGTAGCAATATCATAAAATTGTATAACGGTTTACTCTTGAAGGACTCTTCCTGAGAGACTTAAAGCCTGTCCTTAGTAAAGAAAAAAAAAGAAATTAATTTTGTTCTAAGTATTGAAAAAGAATCCTGTACTAAGTATTGTATAAATACTTTATGGGATTGTAGAGATTTTTAGTTGATGTTTGCTTTTTAGAAATGTGGGTGTTAGGAGGTTTTTTCCCCACCAAAAAACCAAAACCAAAACCCTTTTGCTGTGCTATATCCAAAGTACTATTTAAAGTGGTTAATTCTATCTTAGAAATCTTGTGTGGGATCAGTCATAAAGTAAGACAGAAAGAAAGAAATCTTGCCCAAAGTCACAACATGAGTCAATGTTGGACTAGTAATAGAATCTAAGAGTTCTGAGTCTTTTTTCCTGTTGAAACCATGAAAAGGCTGCATTCTCCCTCTCATGACATCAGATGTTTTTGTTATTTAGCATTTGGTTCAGGAGTTCCAGCCATTTGCCCCAGGAGACAATTTCTGGAAAGAAAATGAGAAGGAACATTTCCTTATCCTATAGTTGTGCATTACTACTGTACTAAGTAGGTGACTTTTCATGGTATTGTGTATCATGTATCCTAGGCATTCATACTTTGATGTCGTTATCCGTTTTTGCCAGGTGACTCCAAGCTGTTCCGACCCAGAAGACCCAGATCTAGCAGTGACGCACTGAGTGCCTCTTTTAACGGAGAAATGCTGGGGAACCGCTGTAATTCCTATGATAATCTGCCCCATGACAATGAGAGTGAGGAGGAAGTAGGGCTGCTGCATATTCCAGCTCTTATGTCTCCTCACGCAGCTGAGGATGTTGACTTGAGCCCACCAGACATTGGCGTCGCCAGCCTGGATTTCGACCCAATGTCATTTCAGTGCAGCCCCCCTAAGGCTGAATCAGAATGTCTGGAGAGCGGGGCTTCCTTTCTAGATTCATTAGGATACTCCCAGGAGAAATCAAGCTCCAACAAAAAGGATACAGAAGCAGGTGGTAGCCAGTCTCAGACGCCAGGAAGCACTGCAAGTTCTGAAGCCGTCTCTCCTCTTCAGGAGAAACTGAGTCCATTCTTTACCCTGGACTTGAGCCCAACCGAAGAGAAATCAACCAAGCCATCCTCATTCACTGAAAAGGTCGTCTATGCTTTCTCTCCAAAGATTGGACGGAAATTAAGCAAATCACCTTCTATGAACATATCTGAGCCAATTTCAGTGACTCTTCCCACTCGGGTGTCAGAAGTTATCGGGACTGTGTCAAATACAGCAGCTCCGAATGCATCTTCTCCAACCTGGAGCAAAAGTGTTGAAGACAGTGATGTCATAAATAGATCCCCCACCCAGGTAGGAAAGATGAAAACAAGTGAGAGAGAGGCCCAAGGAGGATGTGAGTCTGAAGTCCAGCCCCTAGACCAGGGGGCTGCTGCAGAAGTAGAGTCTCCAGGGAAAGAGGAGCAGGTCGTCGCGAGCAGTCAGAGTAAGGCTGTACCTTCTGGACAGACTCAGACAGGTACCATTTGTTTTCCTCCATTCTTTCCTTAAGCTAAGAGGGATCTTCAGTCCTATGTGCCATCTGTGCCTTTTAAGAGAGAAATTTGCTCCACAGCTAGCCTTTAATCAAAGAGAATGTTTTTCTGGGTGTGCTGATGGCTCAAAGCCCTAAATTAAAATCAGCCAAACAAAAATCCCCCAAAGGGCCAGTGGTCCTGCTTCAGACCTTCATAAAGTCCCCTTTTGTCTTTGGACAGTCAGAATTCCTGGATAATTTTTGCACAGCTTCGTAGCTCTTGATTCTGTTTTCTAATAAAAGTACCTATATTATATAGCCTTACAAGTTAACCAGCCAGCCTACACCATCAAATGTAAAAACTATCCTTAATAACAATCTGCAGGCACTTGAAGCTTGTTTTCTAAGCAGTCTTTTCTGAGCCAGATGAGGGACCTGCTTTTTTCCCCCCATCTCTATAGCAATTCAAGAGGAGATTGCAATCTTTAAATACTTGGTTTTAGTTTTCCTTCTGAACCAGATGTGTTTTCTCCAGCATTTGCATGTGGGATGGAAGATCATGGATTGCCATTTTGAAATATGGAAGGCACCTGTTTTCTAGTGATCAAATGGGGAGTGTTTGGCTTTCCGTGTAGGGTAACACAAGCTACCTTTTCACTCTCATTTTTTTTCCCAATTTCCCACCAGGAGCAGTTACCCATGACCCCCCTCAGGATTCCGTTCCCGTCAGTTCAGTCTCTCTTATCCCACCACCACCGCCTCCGAAAAACGTTGCCCGCCTGTTGGCGCTAGCATTAGCTGAGTCCGCGCAGCAAGCCTCAACTCAGTCACTGAAGAGACCAGGGACTTCCCAGGCTGCTTATTCACATTATGGAGACATAGCAGTGGCTGCTACCGAAGATAAACTGCCCAGTCCCTACTCTAGTGTTACTCTAGATAAAGCCTATTTCCAAACTGATAGGCCAGCAGAGGAGTTCCATCTCCAGAACAGTGTATCTGGGGACTGTGACCAGCCTAGTCCAGATCCAGCCGCCCCTGGGAATCCTCCCCATGCCAGTGCCACCGAAGCTGGGGAGCAGCTCCACCAGGCAGACTTCCCAGGGAGTTATCCATATCGAACCCATTTACCTGGGGACCCAGACAAGGCCAGAATCACTTCCGTTCCCTTAATGGACTCTAAGTCTGATGATCGCCTAAGTTTCCCCGAAGACCAGTCCGGGAAGACCAGTATGCCAACTGTCTCCTTTATGGATCAGGACCAGGGTCAGCTTCATTTCTACAGTGGAGAGCAGCCTCCTTCTTATCTTGGTGCAAGTGTGGATAAACCCCATCATCACCCTTCAGAACTTGCAGACAAGTCTCCCACACCTTCTAATTTGCCTCGGGACAAAAGCTACCCTCCATCTGGGTCCCCTGAAGAGAATCCCAGCACGGCCGCCATGGCTTACCTGACAACCGCTCTAGCAACAGCCGAGATGAGCACCAGGGAAGCCAGCTGGGATGTGGTTGAACAAGCCACCGCAGCTGATTGCCCTGCTGTCACGCTTCAGCGCCCTCCGAGAACTAGTCGTCCCCTCCCGCCACCTCCTTCCCAGAGATCAGCAGAGCCGCTGCCAGTCATGGGGCAGGTACAGGCAGCCACCAACGTAGGACTAAATAATTCCCACAAGGTAAGAAGGGGAGGGAGTCAGGGAGATGAAATGTACTTTTTCCAAAAGTACATCACTTTTCAGCGGGGTGTGCTGCTACCTTTGAGTCAGATAGGACATTTATTTGAAGTCCTGTGGCAGGTTTCCATGGAACGTTTCCTGTCTGAGGTTGGACCTGCCTTTACCTTGATGTCTGTTTCTCTCTGAGAAAGGAGCAGTTACTCAGTGACTCTAGTTTATACCTGCTGCCTTTTCTTCCTAAAGCCTCTTGGTAGTTTCTTCATAGTAATACAAGGAGACCATGATTAAATAAGTCAAATTGGGCTTCAGGTGTCGGGGCTGCAGGTTGGTCCCCACCCACCCCCCGACTCCATCACTGACTCAGTGTGACTTTGGGCAAGTCATTTAACCTACCCTCTGCCAATAATTCACATCTGCACGGTGAACGTGCTTTATTGTCAAGACATTTGGAAGACTTTCTGCCTTGCAGACTTTTTAGAAATGTTAAGAGCGGACGGTGTTTTACGTCATTATGTTACTTCCTTAGCCTAAACCAGCAGGTTGTTCTGTAGTCACGCATCTGTTTTGATGAGAGAATGTTGTTTGCAGAATGCTAAGATTTCTTTCTAACTTTCTCAAAGTTTAGAAAAGTGCCCCATGTGCTTTGTGGTCACCTTGAACTCAAAGGACTTCGATATCTAGGCTTTAGTGGACGATGCTATTTCTAGCAACTGCTTCTCAAGGATAGCCTATTTGCAGCCTTGCTGTGAGGATCATGTTTGGCGTCAGTTGCTACAGACCAGGGTGGAGTAGAAGGTGGGGAGAGACAGTAAGCGCTTGATTTGAATGGCCCTGAATCAGACCAGTGACTTCATTACTCTTCCCTAGATTGGAGGGGGCTCACACTTCTCACTACATATAGCCGTGAGTCACTTCACAAATCTCTTTTTGTTTAACAGAATGTTCTTGGTGTTGAGACCAAGCTAGACAGGTAGACTAGGTGTGTATTTTTAAGCTTGACTGTACTTTAAACCTCCCGTTTGGTCTGCATGCTAAGATAATGCCATAGGCATGCTAAGATAATGCCATAGGCAACCTCGTCTCACGTTTAAATGACGTCTCACGTCGCAAAGTAGAACAGTCTCCCGGAGATGGTCATGGCTGTCCTACCAGGTGGCGGCACACAGACCGCTTCCTGGTGGTGAGGGCAGACTGTCGTGTCCAGTGCGACCACGTGGCTTGGGGAGTTTTAAGCTGCTACCCAGATGGCCTCAACTCGTGGGTTATAGGTTGAATAGTGTTTGATTCCACAGAGGGGAGCATAGGAAACAAGCTCATGATATGATCGTCTTCCAATAGGTGCAAGTGGTCCCAGCTCCAGAGAGACCACCTGACCCCAGAGCCATGGATGACCCCGCACCTGTCCTGGGCAGTGATGGTGCAGCGGCCCAGTGTCCCGTCTCTGGTCCTGCCCTCCAGCCAAGCCTTCCTGAAAAGGTGCGGGAAGGTGCCAGGGCCCCACCGTTGCCCCTGCGTGCCGACTCCGTCCCCGTGTACTCGTCCTGTGGCTTTCCCACACCGGTTCCCCCCACCAGGACAATGGAGAGTAAAATGGCCACAGCCATACACTCCAGCAGTGTGGACGCCCTCAGCAGTTCCAGCTATCATCCCTTTGTCACTGCTTCCTCAGCCTCTGTGGACGACGCTCTGCCTTTACCACTGCCCGTCCCACAACCTAAGCATGCTTCGCAGAAAACGACTTATTCCACCTTTGCTAGGCCTGATGTCACCACTGAACCCTTTGGGCCAGAAAACTGTTTGCATTTCAGTATGAATCCAAACTGCCAGTACCGTCCCCAGAGTGTACCTCCACATCATAATAAATTGGAGCAACACCAGGTGTACGGTTCCAGATCAGAGCCACCAGCCTCCATGGGACCTCGTTATAACACATACGTGGCCCCGGGAAGAAATGCGTCTGGACACCACGCCAAACCATGCAGCCGAGTTGAGTATGTATCTTCTTTGGGCTCCACAATTAGGAGTAGTTGTTACCCTGAAGATATTCCCCCGTACCCGACCATCCGGAGGGTACAGTCTCTCCATGCCCCTCCATCTTCCATGATTCGCTCTGTTCCCATTTCCCGGACAGAAGTTCCCCCAGATGATGAACCAGCCTACTGCCCAAGACCCCTGTACCAGTATAAGCCGTATCAGTCCTCGCAGGCCCGCTCAGATTATCACGTCACTCAGCTTCAGCCTTACTTTGAGAATGGTCGGGTCCACTACCGGTACAGCCCATACTCCAGTTCTTCTAGTTCCTATTACAGTCCAGAAGGAGCCCTGTGTGACGTGGATGCCTACGGCACAGTACAGTTGAGGCCCCTTCACCGCCTACCCAATCGCGATTTTGCCTTCTACAATCCTAGGCTGCAAGGAAAGAACTTGTACAGTTATGCTGGTTTGCTCCCACGTCCCCGGGCCAACATGACTGGCTACTTCTCTGGTAATGACCATAATGTAGTCAACATGCCTCCAACTGCTGACGTAAAGCACACGTACACATCATGGGATCTCGAGGACATGGAAAAATACCGCATGCAATCCATCCGGAGAGAGAGCCGCGCTCGGCAGAAGGTGAAAGGGCCTGTTATGTCCCAGTATGATAACATGACCCCAGCCGTGCAAGATGACTTGGGTGGGATCTATGTCATCCACCTCCGTAGTAAATCAGATCCTGGGAAAACTGGACTTCTCTCGGTGGCAGAGGGAAAGGAGGGGCGGCATCCAGCCAAGGCCGTCAGTCCTGAGGGAGAGGACCGCTTCTATAGGAAGCATCCAGAGCCAGAGTTCGATAGAGCCCACCACCACGGAGGATATGGCAATGGACAGTCAGAGAAACCGACTCTCCCTCAGAAGCAAAGTAGCCTCAGGAACAGGAAGCTTCACGACATGGGTTGTAGTCTCCCTGAGCACAGGGCACATCAGGAAGCAAGCCATAGGCAGTTATGTGAATCAAAAAATGGGCCACCTTACCCGCAAGGAGCTGGCCAGTTAGATTATGGGCCCAAAGGGATTCCAGACACTTCTGAGCCAGTCAGCTACCATAACTCTGGAGGGAAATATATTCCATCGGGGCAGGAGTCTCTCAGACTGAACCACAAAGAGGTGAGGCTCTCCAAAGAGCTGGAGAGGCCTCGGGCTAGGCAGCCTCCTGCCCCAGAGAAACACTCCAGAGACTGCTACAAGGAGGAGGAACACCTCCCCCAGTCAATAGTCCCACCCCCGAAACCGGAGAGGAGTCACAGCCTGAAACTCCATCATACTCAGAATGTGGAGAGGGACCCCGGTGTTCTGTACCAATACCAAACACATGGCAAGCGCCAGAGCAGTATGACTGTTGTGTCCCAGTATGATAACCTGGAGGGTTACCACTCCCCACCCCAGCACCAGCGAGGAGGCTTTGGAGGAGGAGCAATGGGGACCTATGTGGCCCCTGGCTTTCCCCACCCACAAAACAGGACATATGCTACAGCTTTGGGTCAGGGGGCCTTCCTGCCCGCAGAGTTGTCTTTGCAGCACCCTGAAACACAGATCCATGCAGAATGAGCCCTGGAGCAATAGAGATGAAGCAGCCTCTGCTGGACAGTGGACTGTTCTATTTTTTTTCAGTAACCAAAAAGATTAAAAAAAAAAAAAAAAGCTACAATCCCCCCCCGACCACATTAAAAAAAAAAAAATCAAAACAAGAAAAATCACCATCTTTTTCCCCTTCCTTGCTTCATTACCATCTCTAGACTGTGATTTTTGTCATTAAAAGAGATCTGAATGATTGTAAAGCACTGTGTTGAAAACCTAGTGAAGAAATTTGTCACAGACCATACTTGCCATATGGGGCTAATTTGTCAGAGCCTGAGGACTGCCTTTAACCGAATTTGAATTTAACTTTGTCCTTCTTAGTATTTGCTACATAGCGCAGAGCGGTTTATGTCCAATTCCTGGTAGGCTTTTGCATTTCTGTTGCATTTCTACTAACTTTCTCAGTAGCCATGCAGCTTGCCCAGGTCGACACTCGGTTTTTGTCACTTCGTTCTCCCTGACTTTGAAGGGTCTCATGCGTTCAATTAGAGTGGAGAAGAACTTCTCCCTGATCCTTCAGATGAATCTCTCAGACAATTAGCACATTATAATTAAAAATATATAAAGGAATGAAGACTTTAAGCATCCAATAAAGAGCCATCATAAAATGCCAGGCCATTTAGATCCAGGCTGAACCATGTTCTTTACATTCTTACTTCTTAAAGTCGTTCCTCGCAGTTCAGTGGGCAGGCTGACGTCAACTGCAGAAGGGATTTCTAAAGTCAGGAGTAAAGAAACTTCTTAGGCAGAAGTCCGTGAACTTCGGTAGCACCATAAAACCCTGTCAAGTGCTTCTAACGTGTTGCCTGCCTTCAGTTATTTTTTTCCTCAATAATATTTGGTAAATTGTAATCCTAGTAAAACATTTCACGCCATTTGTTCTAAAGCAACTTTTTTTTTTTCCCCCAGTTGGGGTGAAAAAGAAAACCCAGCATGACTTGACTGGATAAATACCCATAATTTATCATGATTACAAATTTACATGTTGATTTCTGTTTCTGAACCAGAGTACAGGTTTCTTGGGAACTCTTCAGGTAGCTATGTATTATTCGTTAGTAAACTGAAAGCCCCTGCAATAATTACACTCAGCGCACTGCCCCATCTCAGCAGTTGGAATCCTGGGCAGTGACCGTGTGCGTCCTAAGGGACCCTTGTGCCGTGTGCTCACAGTCTTACTGTAATTGCCATTTTTACACCAGCATTTCAGATCTAGTCCTTATAAGCCTGTGGGCCTGTTACACATGTGGAATACCCTGGACTTCCTTTTGAAAGTCACGTTCCCGGTCAGACAGCTGTCTGACCTGACTCCACTCCGTCTTCTCAGCAGCCCACCCTCCCCCAACCACATCAGCACCAGACCGACCAGGCCGTCCTGTATTTACAAACGAGTTTAGATTGTCACTGCATTCCATAACTCTCAATAATACTTGAGTTTTATACATTCACATGTTTTAAAAGCTCAGTTTGTAGAAGACACTAGGAGAATTTCATTCCATTTACTGGATGATTGCTGCTCTGGCTTTTTAAAACTTGGAATTAACTTTAGAGCAAAGGAAGAAATCTTTTAAGAGGCTAAATTCATGCTGCTATTATTGCTGTGAAGTTGTATAAAGATTAGGATTCATGCCAGTTCTTTTTTTTTTTATTTAAAAGAAAATCATGTGATTTCATTTTAAGGGTTTATATTTAGAAAAAAAGTTTTAAGAACACATTTATTTATATGTGGAAATACTCTATAAGATTTTCTTTTGTTTCCCCAGAGTTGATGAGATGAATTCCTTTAGTAAAGATCATGGTAGCGGTCCGGACATACTGACCTGTGAAAGGTCTGTGGACATGTCTTTGCATGAAACATGCAAACCCAACGCACATAGAGTCACAGTGTTAGGGAACCTGATAGGAGACTTCCTTTTAGCACACAAACACATCAGGTGCTATATACAGGAGTTTGATCTTTGGTGAATGTGCAGCACTAACTTTTTTTCTTTTTTAACCTTAACCATCTTTGTGTCAAGTAGGCAACCCATTGCCCCTCTGAGATCACACACGCCCTGTAAGTTCTCACCAGCAGCATGGAGCATAGAAAGGAGCCGGTATGACGAGGAGGTACAGATGGCGTTAGTAACTGAGAGCCCAGAAGGAAGCCGCTGAAGGAGTCCCATCCAGTTTTAGTATTTGTGGATTTACTGTCACACACATTGTTTACTCCTGAACCTAAGTCTATTTTATGGATACTAAGGTTAATTCCTCAAAACAGTTACCTTATTCATGTCCTATGGGCTTAGAAATATCAGGTAAATATTTTGAATACAGAATAATGACCCAAATTACTGGTATAATTGTGAAACACCAACTTTAGGTAAGATCCAGAGTTGTTTCATTTAATGTATGTAGAGACAGCCTTAACTTCGGATTCAGTTTTTTGAGGGACTTTCCCTTTCTAATCCTGGAGGGTAGAAATTGCACGACAGATCACTGTGAGCCAGGTAAACTCAGCACAGTTCACCTTGTGTGTGACTTCACAGACAGTAATGTTCAAATTATGATCAAGGAAATGGAGCTGCCTTATGCATTAAACCCATAATTTAATTCTGTTGGTATTTTTATAGCCATGTCTCCAGATTTTATTTTTTTGGCAAAACTCTGATGTCACAGTTTGGTTTGATTGAAACAAATATTCCCTGGATGTCTGGCCAGAGACTTTAACAGCCCCAAGAGGTGCCATTTTCTTATTTATTTCATCTGAGCCTTATTGCTTACTGTATTCAGTTTCCTTTTAAACATGCAGGTCCCCAGGATGGTCCCAGGGATAGGGCCTGGACATTTTTATAATGGCAAAGCATTTTTTTTTTTAAAGTTAGGGTCAGGTTGAAAAATTCTAGGGCTGACTCTGTCAAGAAGAGGGACCATCAGTATGAGTGGAGATAGAAGGGTAGATAAGCACATTTGAAGTAGCAATAGATGCATACATTGTAAATTGGAAATTTGCCCCTTGAGTTTAAAAAGGAGCCTGCAAAGTCCATATTACCTGTTCCCAGCCCTGTTTGTCAATCATCCATTCATTATGTTGGCAAAGTATTGTCTGAGCAGTGTGTGTAAGGAAATAATAATGAAAGCAAAAGTATGTCAGAAAGTTACTTCCAAATGGTTAGAGGCATGTGATTTTCAGTACCGTGTGTTACGGAAATGTCAGGAATGGTACATTTTAATGTCTGTGTGCACAGAGGGTCTTTTTTCCTTTTCTGATTAGTACTGTTAGTGTTCAAAGAATAAAAATGGTTGTTTTACAGTTTAGATTCTAAGGTAGCAAAACCTGATTTTTCAGCCATGACCTGCATGAGAGAAGCATCCTAGGAAGTCTTAGCTCATACTTTTGAGTTCTTAACTTTAATTTATATAGTGTTTTTTTATGTTTTAATATTTTTGTGAACTGGTGTAAATTGTTAATGCATATAAGCTTGTGTATTTTTGTAAATAGTTTTGTGATTTATTTCTTGACCCATATGTAAATATTTAGAGTCTCATTTCTTCAAAACTTATTTGAAGCTGAGTTGTGGGCTTGGGGTTTTGTTTGTTTCTTTGTTTTGGTTGGGGGAGGGGGGAGAGAAGAGATTTTGTACTCCAATAATCCAGATGGAGATACCTTGTGGTTTAAAGCAAATGTCCCACTGAAAGCAATTCAAATATCAACAAAATTATTTCAGGTTAAAACAGACTTCTTTGTGTATGTGTTTCCTTTTTACCCTAATATGACTATAACAAAATGGAATAATCGGGGATATTCAAAAAGATAAGTGTGTAACAGAGATTATTATACCAAACGGTGTATATTACTTGAGGGAAGGGGTTTAATGGCTCCTGTTTATATCTATTTGCCACAGTGTGCTGCTGGGCCAGATTGTCCCCAGGTCAAGCAGGCTCTTTAGAACTGCAAAGACCTGTTGCTCTGTGCTGGACAGTGTAGACAGACTCGCACCACCTAGGGCTGCCCTAAGGAACCCACACCCGGCTTTGGTGACCTGACACCCAAGTTGCCAGTTTCCAGGAAACTGAATTGGCTTCCGAGCTCAGGATTCTCCACAAGGGAATTCTAAATAATAACCGTATTTCTAAAGATTCCCTCAAAGCATCTCGGACATCCTGTTGACTTTACAGAGAGAAATGACCAGAAAAGAGTCCTCTCCTACGCTCTGTGGCAAGCTGGTTTGGGGCGAACCCAGATAAAGAGAGTATTTCAGACACAAGTCCTGCACATGATCTAGCTGCCTGACGCGGGATCCAGAGTGCATTGCTGTGCCAATGTTCTTCTCAAAAATACTTCATCAGCCAGGTTTTTTTTGAAGGAAGGGAAAAAAACCCATGATATTCAGCTGTTGAAATCTTAGATTTCCTATTGGGAGTCATAAATTACAAATCATTCTTCATTCTGAATTATTGGGGCCTTTTCCTTTTTGCCTGTAGTAGGAAAAGTTGCCTGGTTAGTACAGATGACCCTGGTGAGCCAGCCGTTTTCTACCTACCTGCATAACGCATTGCAGACTATAAGCAAAGGTACAACCTCTGCTCTCAGGGAGCATTCCAGACCTGAACACGTGTTTCCATGGAAGTGGTTTTGATGGGATTAAAGAAAAGACCTGTATGACATTCCCACTGGGTCTTCTTAATTTTCTGGGACTCTCATTTCTTTTTTTTTTTTTTTTTTTAAGATTTTATTTATTTAACAGAGAGAGCGAGAGCAGGAACACAAGCAGGGGGAGTGGGAGAGGGAGAAGCAGGCTTCCTGCTGAGCAGGGAGCCCGATGTGGGGCTCGATCCCATGGACCCTGGGATTATGACCTGAGTCGAAGGCAGACGCTTAACGACTGAGCCACCCAGGTGCCCCAGGGACTTTCATTTCTTTACCAATAATTCCATCACCAAATTTCCTTCATACTGATGAAAATACAATATTTTTAAAAATGTGTACTTATCATTGAAGAATCAGTGGCAGATACATTGGTGGCATTTGAGATTTTAGTTATTTATGGTTCTATGGGAAAAGGCACACTTAAAGTACTTTAGACTCCCCATTGCTGTAAAACTGTGGGCATCTACAACCACCGAAACTAAGACATTCTAGTTGGTCGTGTTTCTCACATAGTTGAGAGTGTAGGTTTTGAAAATTGTGAGGTTTAATTTTTATTTTAAATATTAATATGTTTTAAACCACAAACTTTGCTACCATTATACCTAAAGAGTCATCACTTATACGTACAGATTACCGTAGTATAGTGATACCCTCGGGGACATATTGAGATAAAAGGAGTATTGGAGTGTTTCTTCTGTTCCAAGTGCTCTACACCACTGTCCTTTTATAGTCTTGCTTTTTTTTTTATTTCCTATATCTTTTTCTTTCTGCTGTCACTTCCTGCTGTCTAAAAACTACCTCTAACCTTCCTCTTCCTCTAACCATTCAAAATAAACAAGGTTGTCAAAATGGTGAGCAAAAGAAGTTCTGAACCGGGGCCCGGAAAGATTTGAACTTTGTGTCTCCTATATTTCATTACTTGGAGTTTCTTGCTTTTTTCTCCTAAAAAAGTGCTCGAGTAGCCGAGTTTCAGAAAGTGGGATATTATTGTATAAGATAAGATGTATACGATATTACTGTATTAGAAGGGAGAATGAAGCCAAAACTATGGGAGTTCTCCCTGCATGAGACGTTCTGTGAGAAAGCTATATGATTAGACACCAGCATTTTCCCTGGTAATAACTGCAAAGTATCTCTCTGTCCGAGTGCCTAGACCTCTAGCATCCACCATGAACTCCAGGGGGAAGGAAGAGGAGTGTCATGCACACACACAGCTTCAGCTATCCTCGAGTCATTCAATTAGTGTTTTGTTTTTTTTTTTTCATTTCCTAAAAACATTTTGAAAAGCATCCTGAGATTTCTCAGCCACTTGTTCATGTTTTAAACTGGACAAGTGGTTCTTAAACTTAGAATCTATATAAAGCATCTGGAAAGCCAGTTTAACATTAGATTTCTTGAGCCACTACCAGATAGCCTGATTCAGTAGGTCTGTCCTGGACTCCAGAATCCACAGTTTGAGCATCCGTTACATGTGATTCTGGTCCAGATGGATCAGTACTGATCTAGACAGTATCTTTAATAGCCTTCTCCAAAAGAGAAACGATTTTCTACTTCATTTAGCTTTACCACATTGTCTGATTTGTACCTCGGTTCCCTATCACTTTAGTGATACTAGAACACAAATTTATCATTCATTTCCTGTCCCCAGTGGTTAAATACCGAGTCTAGATTCAATTATTTATAACAATGACACAAAAATATTAGGACTAATTGAGCTGACAACATAGAAAACAATTCAACATTCTCTAAAACTGGTAAAAACAAAACTGATGACCTCAGCATTGATTCAAATTATATACTGACATAGTTCTTTTGCGTGGGAAACATTTAAGCTGATTGGGAAGTATATATAGTTAGTGCATATTTACTATTCAGGCTGTCAATGTTTCAAACACTGTGTTCATGGAAAACAAGTAACTCTTAGAACCAAGGGATGCACTCTCCTTTCTCACCAGAACTTTTACAAAAATTACCTAGCACATAATTAGCTTATTTGGCTTTTTAGTTTTAGGTATTTTTATCAATTGTGGGCAACAATATAGCAATGTTTTTAACAGCTAAGGACAACTAACACCATGCTTACTCTACTCTCGTGTCAGTCACAGCTGTAAGCATTTTACAGCTATCAACTCGTTTGTTCCTCCTAGCCCGTCTGTTTGTGGATGAAGCCAAGGTGCAAGGTTGAACCCTTTGCCTGCTGTCAAAGAGCTCATGAGTGGTGGAGCTGAAATTCAGACCCAGGCACTCTAGATGTGCGTTTATGCTCTCATAAAAGCAGACTTTGAAGTTGGGCAGTTGAATCCTGACTGCTACTTACAAATTCTAAAACCCTCGCTGAGCTACTAAACTATTTCTGAAACTCTTACTAAGCCATGGCTTTCTCATCTCTGAAATGAGAATAGTGCTTACAGTTCTCGAGAGGGCTTGCAGGGAGAGCAGGTACCCAACAGCAGTTATCCAGGATACTTACTGTGAAATGGGGCAAGACCTTACCACAGTTACAGGAAAGAGGGCTCGATTATGCATATATAATTGTATCATTAAAAACTTGATACAATTCAACTGAGTCAAAAACTGGAAGGTTTCACATAGTTGACAGACATCTTTCAGGAAGAGTCTTAGCAAGTAGATATGCAAGACATAATGCGTTGGTTAAAACCAGACTTCACGGTGAAGTGTGGAGCATGACATGGTAGCGAAGAAAGCCCTTGTTTTTTGAAAATATTTTGCAGTTACTCAGTGGAGACCTTTATGTAGATAGCACTGACGATCACAGAATCACGTCAACCTTCTGCATTAGAGCTATGTTCTCTCCATGTCATTCCATTAAATCCGATAGCTCTGCAGTTTGGGGACATGGTCTCGGGAACACTTGTGAACCGTGCCTTCTTGCCAGGGCAGTTACTGCCACGGGCTTCACGGCACTGTCCCGCCCCGACCAGGACGGGCCCAGGACGACACACAGTGGCAGAACAGAAGCAGCCTTCCGCTTTGATGCGCAAGAAGAGTAGCGGAATATGGCATTTTACAAGAGTTGCTAAAGAGAGGTGGCTTTGACCGTCTCTCCTGTTTGGAATGGTAATACCTGGTAAATAACGAAGGGCCTTCCCCTTATTCTTAAACATATACACATTTTTTCTGATTCAACATGTGTTAAAGCAAAATGGCCAGCCAGAGAAGAGAGTGATTGGACTGATAGTAACTAATCGATCTAACAATTTATTGATCAATTATCAGGTACCAGGCTATTCTAAGGTTTTTTTTTTTTAACATATTAATATAACTCAGTCTTCCTAATAATTATGTGAAGTAGCATTATCACTTTCATTGCCACTTCACGATGAAACTGAGGCCCAGAAAGTTTAAGTAACGCGCCTGAGTTCATACCTCTGTGGTTTTTTTGCTGGTTTTTTGAGAGAGAGAGCCCAGGATGGGGGGTGGGCAGAGGCAGAGAGAGAATCTTAAGCAGACTTCCTGCTGAGTGTGGAGCCCAAGGTGGGGCTCAATCTCACGACCCTGAGATCGTGACCTGAGCTGAGATCAAGAGTCGGACGCTTAACCGATGGACCACCCCAAGGCACCCCTGAGCCTGTATTTTTATTCACTGTGCTATGCTACCTGCCCAAGGTGGATCTTCAAAGATTATGGACACCCTAACACAGAAGTGTTGAAGACACCATGTATTAATTTGCAGGGAAATCAACTCCTCCCTATCAGGCTAGGCTAGGCTTGTGCTGTAGTAACATCACCAAAATCTCAGTACCTTAACACAAAAACAGGTGTATTTCCTGCTCAAGCAAAATTGGCCGCAGGTCCAGGTGACTCTCCTGGGTGGCGGTCCTCTGTGTGGCCCCGCAACCCTTCGGGGTGAGGGCACTTCCCCATCCCTTAGCTACATCATCTGAAACATATTCCTAGGAAGCAACGCAGGGGAGGAGAGCACCACAGGGTCGTGCACAAGTAAAGTGTGGCCCAGAAGTAACTTGGGTTCCAGCCCAGAGCTCATGAGCCAGAACTCGTTTCAAGGCCCTGCCCAAACACAGGGAAGGAGGCAAGTTCAAGGCAGTCTGCCATGGGCCAGAAGCAGAGCCCAAAAGGGAAGCAGTGAGCAGCACCAGTGCGTGCCACACCCCGAGCTCGCCTCTCCGATTCGCCCCCCGCACGGTAGTATGGGGAATGCCACTGTGGTTACAAGGCCCTGAGGCAGGTTCAGGGAATAACAGTTCTTTGGACAAAAGAAACTGAGGGGCAGTGTAGGGCCGGCAGTTCTCTGGGTGAGGTGTCCCTTTTGGCGGTCCCAAAATGGTAGCAAGACATTGGCCGTGCGCCCACAGGTTTCTGATCACAGACTGGAGAAGAGCTGCTGTAAGTGAAGAGATGGCGTGTTTGCTCCAGTCCCAGAGAGACGCAGGAAGGCTCGCCGAGGGGCCGCCGTGCTCCGTGAACGCTGTTGGAGAGGCAGATGCAACCACCGTCCCTCTGCTCTGTCACTGACCTCACTGGCCTCCTCCTCCTCCTCCCACAAACGTGCCAAGTCCACCTCCATCTCGGACTGACATTCCTCCCTCAGCAACGCGCAGGTCCCAGGTATTTCTGAGGCTTGCTCTGTCACCTTAAGCCTTTGACCAGACGTCACCACCTTGGAAAAGACTTCCCTAGAGCACCCTTTCTAAAACAGCATGCCCACTTACTCTCAGGCTGCGCACTCCGCTTTCCCATGCTACCCACGTGACAGCCTCCTCCAGAGCGTGAACTCCAAGAGCACAGGGACTCTGTCTTGTCCCCTGTTAGATCCCAGTGCCTGAAACAGTGCCACAGCCATAATGTGCAGCCATATTTGTTGAACGGATGTACCGATGGGTCTCTGTTTTCCACAGTAAGGCAGTGGAGGGCGGGTACTCAGAAACCCTTCGTTTGGGTATCGGAATAGAGCAGATCGTCTTTCTTCAGCAGCAGAATGAACCCAACACCATAGTCTGGTGGACTTTCATATGCTACAAGCATGTTTGCACCAGCAGTGTTCCTCCATGGCCCCAAAAGGGAAGCAGGGAGGCTTAGATGATCTCAAAATGCCAGGGTGACTAGACACTAGGACGAGAACTCATCAGAAAATCTTTCTAAAGGAGGTCAGTTTTGAAAGTTGTTTGGAAAGTAGGAAGGGGAGTCACCTGGAGGAGAAGAAGGGAGATGTTCTGAGTGTCCAGGAGGGCTTGCTTCCTACACTCCCATCCGTCCTACAAAGCACCTCAGGTGCGGGCCCGAGAAGATGTAATGAACCCAGGTTGTGGCAACTTTGGAAGAGAAGGGAAAACTGAGGCTTGGATAGTTTTCCACAAACCTCTATAGTAACCTGTGTACCAAGGTAGAATCTAGGGAAACATAAATGAGTTAGTTCCTGAACGAGCTCCTTCTCTAAGCTACATGAGTTTGAAGGGAATAACTAAAACATCTCGCGATGTTCTTGAGACCCTGCAGGATGAAGTTATTGGGAGTCTTGAGCCTTGGAAGCCTCAAGAACTCTCCGAGAGTAATTGCCAAGGACTCTGGATTTCACTGTTGCCTGGCCCCTCCTGATCTAGAAGCTTCTAGATCACCATCCCTTCCCTTGGTGGTCCTTTCAGTGCCACTTGGCAAGGTTTTTTTTACATTGATTATGGTGGGAAATGGTTCTCTTCCTACCAGAGCTTATGATTATTAGGGTGCCAAAGGCTATCTTGACTTTTTGGTTTTTATGGTCCTTTTCTTTAAAAAAACAGAAACAAAACCTAAAACATGGAGGAGGAGCTTCCTTGGTGCTAGGCAAAAGCACCCAACGTTGGACTCAGAAAGTACTTTGCTACACTAGTAACAAACGAGTTTTCTGGGAGAGAGTACTGATGGTGTCGCTGTTCGGCTTCAAGGTCATCTTGGCTCTGGGAAGTTTCCACCTTATACAAATGGGCACCTTTTGTCCCCTATCTTAGCTAATGTGATGTTTGTCCAAAGACCTCCTTACTGTTCAGGAAGGTACCTGATCACCTGCCCTGGCTCCTCCTGAGATCCTCAGCAACATGTTCCGTGAACCTGTAACCCACCAGTACGGAGAAAGAGGGGCGACTTGGTGCGGGGAGGCAACAGGCATGTGAGTCAGCCCAGGTGTGTGCACACCTCTCAGAAGAAAACCATTTACACTTGCTCTCATCGACCCTAAATGGTGGAAGCAATCAGAAATGGATCACCATCCAGCAAGGATGTTGTAGGAGGGATGGAAACATTAGGTGGGTGATCAGAGCAAACCTTTGAAGCCCTTCCCAACCCGGAGGCTGTGTGGGACCTATGAAGTCCTAAGGATTGGGGGCCAATGCCACCTGGAGGTCGTTCGGGGCTCTTGGCTCTGCTGCCTGGTGAGCTCACTGCTCTCTCTGCCCGGAGTGCTCTTCCCCCCGACCCCCTGCGTGGCATCTGCCCCCTCAAAGACTTCCAGTAGCACTTAGATCCAAACTATTCACCCTGGCCTATATGATTCGGTTTTCTGACTTCGCCCTGATCTCCCCCTGCCCCTCTCTCATTACAATTAGACACTGGCCTCCTTTAAAATTCCTGCCCCGGGTTCCTTGTATACGCTCTTCTCTCTGCCTAGAATGCTCTTCGAATGGGAAGTCACTTCTCTTCCCTGAGCATTCATTCACTGCATCGAGAGGCCTTCCTTAATGTCCCAACTTGAGGTAGCTGCTTGATCATGTCACCCTCTTAATACTCTAAATAGCATGTATCACTCGGGAATTATTTGTAATTACTGGTTTATCTATTAATTGTCTGTCTCTTCAGTAATTCGTAAGCTCCATGAGCACTTTGCCCACGGTATGTACCCCAGTAGGTTTGTTGAATGAACAGACGGACGAATGAACGATGTTTAAGAAAGAAGGGGGTCGCGGAAACAACAATTTCAGAGCACTTTGTTATTTTGCCCACGCTCAGCCCCCCAGGAGAAGACTGTCCTTTGTAACCACAAGGGGTCTCTCCCGGTGCAGTTGGGCCCCCACATGCCTACTGCCCAGAAATTGAAGCAGCCACCAGATGGTGCTGTTGACACACTTTTCATTGGCAAGCGTTCCCGTCTCGAAGGGTCCTCCCGACCTGATTCAACAGGCGCCGCTTTCTTGGGCATCGCCTTACCCCCGCCCCGCCCCGTCCCTTTTACAAGAGCAGTTTAAGGGCAGTGGCCTGCAGCAAATGCTGGGAGCTGACGGGAGAAGCTGCTGCTTTGGAACCAGCGCTGAAAAGGGAAGGGAAAGATCTGAAGGGCGCGCCCAGGACTTGGATAAAAACGTCGTCTGTCTGGAGAACTCTCGTGGGGGCTTGCTTTCACTGTGAGATTCCACACTTTCAGAGGATGAGTTTAGGATTTTAAGTTTTCAGATACTGTTTACTGGTATTTTCAGGAAATGGGATAAACAGTTGCGTAGAGCCTGGCGTCTCTGTTGCCAAAGCTGGATGCTCGCCAGAATTCCCTGTGGACCTTTTTTTAAAATACAAATTTCTGCACGCTGCTAAATTACATGGCTCTTTGATGGCCAGAGAACTTGTATTTTTACAAAGAACTTTCCAGAAGATTCAGTGTCATCCATGATTTAGGAGCCATCCCTCCAGTTTCCCTTCTAGGCCCCGTCAGTCCGGCCTGCCACTCCTCGGCTTATCTGGGCTTAACCTGGCCCCAGGCCACGGTCACACAAGTATTGTTGCAGGATCTTGTTAACCAGAGTCTCCCAGCCCCCAGCGCCCAAAGATCACGTGACCCCAAGGTTTGTAAAATAATGGATCAAATAGATTTGTTTGGTGTTTTAGCTGTAGCATTGCTTAGATCCACACCACACCGTAGTACATTAAAGTCTGTAAGAGGAATGTTAATGTTGGATCACAGAAACATTTTGTTCACAGAACATTTCTTCAGAACACAGTTAGGAAGCATTGTCTAGTTGAACATGATCTGGACTAGGTGTCAGGAATTTTTGGTTTTGGTCACAGCTTCTTTATTATTATTATTATTATTATTATTATTATTATTATTTTGAGAGAGAGAGAGAGAGTGAGCACACCAGCTGGGGCAAGGGGCAAAGGTGGAGGGAGAGAGCGATCTCAAGCAGGCTCTCACGACCCTGAGATCATGACCTGTGAGCTGAAATCAAGAGTCAGATGCTCAACTGATTGAGCCACCCAGGTGCCCCACAGCTTCTTTATTCATAACAGCATGACTAATGTATTTATGGCCACCTGATTCCATACCAAATTTGAGGACAATGGCCATGTGACTTTGCTAAGTTATTCCATCCTTTGAAGACTCAATTGCTTTATCTGCAAAATGGGACTAGTACTTGCAGTCATGACTATTTCACAAGTGTTGAGGGACAAACGAAGTGATACACAAGAACAGAGCGAGGTGCCATGGAAGTGAGAGGTGGAGGTGTGTCTAGTGGGATGTGAGAATTAGTCCAAAACCTCCCTAGAGCTGAAGGTTTTCCTTTTTTTTTTTTTAAGATGTATTTATTTTTATTTGAGAGAGAGAGCACAGAGGGAGAGAGGGAGGGAGAAGCAGACTCCTGGCTGAGCAGGGAGCCCGATGTGGGGCTCGATCCCAGGACCCTGGGATCATGACCTGAGCTGAAGGCAGACGCTTAACCGACTGAGCCACCCAGGCGCCCCGAGCTGAAGGTTTTCAAGCCAGTGTCTACATTTATAGACATTTATTACCATAGCTGTCATCTGTAACAACTTTGCTGTAATGGAACTCATTCACGTGATTAATTTTAGAAGTCAAATAGAATCACAGGCCTTTATAATAAAACATCAGTTCCCATTCACTTTCCAATTTCTACCGCCTCTCAAGACTACATTTCTCAATTCATTTAGGTGTCTCTTCTGGTATTTACCACCCAGTTTCTAAATAATGTGCTATTTCTTGATTTTTCAATGTTAAACATCATGTACTAACTTCCCACTAAGGAAGCTGAGGCTGATCTTCTTTGGCTGGCGCTGTGTCTGGTTACTGCCCCATCCCTGCCCAACAACACACACGAACACGCACTCCATCTACATTTTTAATTCTAGTTACAGTGCAGAGCCCTTTAATCATATCCAATACCTTCTATGTATTTATTAATTCATCTTCAGCGTCTGTTGTGGTACTATAAATTTCCTCTCGATATGGTTCTACACATCAGATGCTCTCTGTTTCTGTGCGTTTTTCTTTTTGGAGATCGGGGATAGATAAAGAGGTGTCCCCTAGAGCTCTTCCTCTTCTGACTCAAATCTAGAACGGTGGTTCTCTGGACCTGCATCACAGCTGTGATTGCTGTGGGAATACCCTTGACCTCTCTCTGCAGGGCATCCCTTATTTCCTGAATCCCACCTTCCTGTCTTATTTTATTCTCTCTTTGTGATGGAAAAAGGTGCAAGGGAAATAATTTTTGTGACTTTGCATCTCTGAAAAAAATTTTTTTCCCTACCATTACCCTTTTTGATGGTTTAGATCAATATAGAATTCTAGACTGAAAATCAATTCCCCTTATATTTTGAATATCTCTTTTTTGTTTGTTTGTTTGTTTTTGTCTTCTGTGGCAAATCTAGCTGTTGAGAAGTCTGATGTCCTAGTCCTTATATGTGAACTATTTTCCTCTTTGGAAACTTTTATGATCTCCTTTTTCCTGGTTTTCTGAATTTTAATGATGATGTATCTTGGTGGGGGTCTTTTTAAACTAATTATGCTTAACCGTCTGAGCCACCCAGGCGTCCCTAAACTAATTATGCTGGGCATTCAGTGGCCCTTTCAAATAGGAAATATATGGTCTTCAGTTCTGGGGACCTAAAACATCTTCTTTAAATTTCCTTGTCAGTTATTTTCCCAACACCTGTTATTTGGATGTTGGAACTTCTGAGTTGATCTTTGATTTGATCTCTCTTCTCTTTTCTCTTCCTTTGTCCATCTGTGACATTCTGTTTTACTTTGTGGGACATTGACTCATTTAAAAATGAATCACTACAATGAATTTTTATACTTCTATATTTTTTATGTCCAAAAGTTCTTTCTTGTTCTCTGAGTGTTCTCCTTATTTACATCTTTTTGTTCTTATTAGTGGATCCAGGCAGGACCTAGCTCTCTAAAATATTAAATGAGTTTTTATTATTTTTCTTCTGTCCTCTCCATTTCTTTTTCCCCTTAATTTTCTTTCATCTGTTTATTTTTGTTTCTGTCCCTTACGTTAGAAACTTTCCTCACGTCTCTGGCCATCGGTGGTTCCTAGTTCAAATCTGAATGAACCATGTGCATGCACCTGGGCACACCCGCAGTGGTTGGAGGGGCTGCTGAGGAGGCAAGCCTAACTGGCTAGTGCAGCAATGCAATTGGCAGAATGCTGGCCCCCCAAAGATGGTTGTGCTCTAACCCCTGGCACTTGTGATTGTGTTAGGTTACGTAGCAAAGGGGAATTAAAAGTTGCAAATCAGCCTATCCTAAGATAGATTCTCTGTGGCCCCAGTATAATCACAAGAATCCTTAGAGTGGAAGATGGGGCAGTAGAAGAGAGTCGGGGGAAGAGATGTGGAAGCCAGACTGGAGTGATGCCATGGGAGGACTCAACTCATCATTGCTGCTTTGATGATGGAGCCATGAGGGGCCATGAGCCAAGGGATGCAGGAGGCCTCTGAAAGCTGGAAAAGGCAAGAAGATGGATTCTCCGCTCGAGCCTCCAGGGAGGAAGACAGCCCTGTTGGCAGCTTGGCTGCAGCCCACCGAGACTCCTGGAAGGCTTCCTAACTTGAGGACTGCAAGACAGTGACTGTGTTTTTGAGGCCACTAAGTGTTTGGTGATGTGTTACAGCAGCCTCAGAAAACGGATATGAAGACCCACAAATGTTACAGCTAAGGAAGCCGGGAGAGTCAAAATAGCCAGGAAGATGTTTTTGAGACCTGCCATAGTGGGAGGAACAAGAGGTCTCTGGAATTCAGCTCAATTCATGGTGCCTGCCATGTCCTTCTGGAGAATTCTGCTGTCTTCTCAATAGCCCCAAGGACATTCACCTGGACAGGAATTTGGGGCTTTCTAGTTAATCCTGAACACACCTAACTTCTTTTTTTTTTTTTTAAGATTTTATTTATTATTTATTTGAGAGAGACAGACAGACATAGTGAGAGAGAGCAGAAGGAGAAGCAGGCTCCCTGGTGCAGGACTCGATCCAGGACCCTGGGATCATGACCTGAGCCGAAGGCCGCCGCTTAACTGACTGAGCCACCCAGGCGCCCCCTAACTTCTTTTTCCAATATTTTCTTATCATGATTTGCCTCAAGTCTCCCCTACCTCTGAAGGAAAAGGCAAGGACATTTCAGAATCGACATATGTGCCGTCTCCTTAACTGTTTATACTAGTTTAGGTGGTGATACAGCCACCTGACTTGAGATATTGAACAGTGGTCAAGCCCAGCTGGATCAAGACCAAGAACCATGTCATGTGGCTCATGTTTTCACTCTCTTAATGATACCTTTTGAGGACCTGAAACTAATTAATTAATTAATTCTCTTAGTTTTTGTTTATTTGAAGATGTTTTCATTTCACTGTCATTCTTTTTTTTTTTTTAAAGATATATTTATTTATTTTAGAGAGTGAGAGCTCACACACAAACAGTGGGGAGGGGCAGAGGGAGAGGAAGAGAGAATCCTCAAGTAGACTCTGAGCTGACACGGGGCTCCATCTCACAACCCTGGGCTCATGACCCGAGCTGAAATCAAGAATTAGACTCTTAACCCACTGAGTCACGCAGGTGCCCCTCACCTTCATTCTTAAAGGACGTTTTCCTTGGATATAGGCTGGCTTTTACTTTCTTTTAGTTAACTACTTACCTCTGTTGTTTCTATGAATAAATCCACTTTAAGTTCAACTGTTAACTCCTGTGAAGGTAATCTGTTTTTTTCACCCCTTTGGTTGCATTTAAGATCTGCATTTTGTTTTTATTTTTATTTTTTTTTTTTAGTATTTTTACTATAGTGTGCTTAGATGTGGAGATAATGTGTGTATAGATAGATATACACACGTATACAAAAATAGAAAATACATACAGCATATATATTTTTAATGTAGTTGGCTTAGGGGTATAGAACCTTTTAAATCTATGGCTTAATATTTTCCGGCATTTTTGTAAAGTTCTGAGCTGTTATATCTCTAAATATTGTCTCTGCCTTGTTTTCCCTCGGCTCTCCTGACATGCCAAGTGTATGTGTCTTAGACTCTCACCACATCTTCTCTGTTTCTTTTTTTTTTTTTAAAGATTTTATTTATTTATTTGAGAGAGAGAGAATGAGAAAGAGCACATGAGAGAGGGGAGGGTCAGAGGGAGAAGCAGACTCCCTGCCGAGCAGGAAGCCCGATGCGGGACTCCATCCAGGGACTCCAGGATCATGACCTGAGCCGAAGGCAGTCGCTTAACCAACTGAGCCACCCAGGCGCCCTCTTCTCTGTTTCTTACTCTCGTACTTTCCATTGTTTGGTCTCTCCATGCTTCATTCTGGGCATTTTCTTTTCACCAGTTCATAAATTGCATAATTACCTTTTCAGATTAATTTAATCTATTTTTAAATCCATTGAGTTTTAAAAATAGACTTTTGTATTTTTTAGTTCTGGAATACTCTTTAAAAACATAGTTCTCCTTCTCTGCCAAAAATCTCCATAGTGGCTTTTTGCATCTGAAATACACGAGCATTGATATTTTAAAGTTCATGTCTAGCAACTCGTTTCTATAGTCCCTGTAAGTCTGTTTCTATTGCCTACTTTTTCTCTTAGCTTCTCTTCCTTTCTTCTTCTGTGCTTGTTAATTCTTATTGTGTGCTGACCATTAGTTTTGAAAAATTGTTTGCTAAAAGAATTTGAAGACTAGAATAATATCGCCTTGCTCCAGAAAGGATGTATGCTTGCTTCTGCTGTGCAGGTAGGAAGGCCGACACTTGGAGTTACCTAATCTAGTTCCAGACATTGAGAGACCTTCGAGCTGAATTGCAGTCTCTATGAGAGCAATCTACTGCTGTCCATTTGCTCCTAGGGCACAGCCTTTCTGTGACCCCAACCCAAAAGGAAGTGGGTTCATCAGGCCATCCTGGTACACTGGCTCACTCCTATTTTGCTGAGCTCTGCACTCCTTTCCTGGGACACCAAGCCCTACAAATGTGCTGCTGGACCTTTCAGCCGGCTTCTCCAGAGTCAACACACACTCTCGGAGGAGGAGGGGCCCAGCTACTGGGCTTCCCTCTCTGGGCCTTTGGTCTGGCTTCTAGATCTTTCTTTAATAATTCTTTGTGATCTTGTTAGCTCACTAACAAGACTTAATGATGCCTTCAAGAGCAGTTTTTAAAAGATTTTATCTACTTTTAATATTTGTTCTCAGCAGAAGTGTTGTCCTAAATTAATGGATTCCCATCACCAAGAGCTGGAAGTTCTCTTCAGCAGAGGGGCTCTGACCACCAGCATTTATTCTTTAACATTTAATATCAGACATTGTTCAGTAGCAAGAGTTGTATTTGAGAATGGAGAGAGAGAAGGAGAGAGAGAGAGCGAGCGAGACATTCAATATGCTGGCACAAGAAGGGTTCAGGCTAACTTTGGACCACAACCAGCCTCCAGTTGCAGCCCTTTGGTTCAAAGATGGGCTTGGGCAAGAATTTTTGTTCTTTTCTTTAATTTAAAAAAAGGCTCTTAATGCTATAAATCCTATAGAGTCCTTTCAAAACGAATCATGCCTATATAGATACATTTCTCTTGACGTTATAAAAACATATTTAAAATAGCTCCTAAAAGAGAAATACATACCAAGCCCTAAAACATATTTTAGACTTAGACTTCCCAACTCAGGCAATTTGGACAATAACTGGAAAATATTTTTGTGACTAAAAGCAGCTCTTCTGAGCAACCCTTCATTACTTGACTCATTCATTAAAAATGCATCATTGGACTTCCACTGATTTCCTATGCTAGGGCTCCACACAGTGGGAGTATGCACTCCTTAGCCTCAGAGAATTTATAATCTAGTGAAAACCAGACAGGTGAAAACCATCTGAAGTGATAAATATGCATAAGGTCTTATAATGAGATGTACATATATTATGGAGCCCAATATCAAGAATGAACATTTATGAGTTATGCTGCTTCACTGATTATTTATCATAAAGCCCCATGGCACTTCAGAGTTGTTGACCACCTTTGGCTTCCTCTGAGAAATTCAAAAGTGCCTGGATAACCTAAAAGGCTTCATTTGTTAATAAGCACTAAGACTTATGAACTAAAAAGTAGTATAAAATAATAGGCAAAGGGAACAGGTGCAGGAGTGCCTGGGTGTGAATTCTTGCTAGGTGAGTGACCTTGATGGGTCATTTGGCCTCCATACTCCTCTGTTTATTCTTCCGTAAAATAAGGATGAGAACACCTGCTTTGTAACATGCTCGTGCAGAACAAAGAGGCTGAGATCAATCTTGCACTTAGAACATTCTGGGGCCTGGTAAAGTAGTCACTGTAAATTCTTCTTCTTCTTTTTTTTTTTTTCCTGAAGGCGCAGTCATGGTTAAACATTTACTTGGGAGATTGAAGTACAAATAAGAAAATACTTTGTGAATTATTAGCAATAATATCCACGTCAAGAGGGAAAAGGGGAAATCCGTTTTGTTCCCAGCCAAGAGATACTTAAACAAATACCTTTCCTTTCCCCACTCAAATGTGTGGTGTAACTTTGTCCTTCCAAAATATCTTTTCGATTTTTCTTATCCTCACACCTGAAAGAATTGGCTAATGACATTTTTTACTGGAGGCGATTTTACTGAAAGAATACTGACTTTCTCAATGTGCAGGGACCTGAGCCCCTGTGAAGAAGATTCTCTTCTGTCCTCATCACCTGAACTCTCACTGATAATACAGCTGTTCTCCTGCCCACCTCAATCCTCTCTCTTCCTGCCTCTAACTGGAACTTTTGACTTTGTCTAATTGCATGAATATCATCATGATTATTGAGTCAATTTATTAAATAACTTGGGATAGAACATGAATAACACTGTATTTACCAATTACTACCCACCAAAATGTTGTGTCTTGTTAAAATTTAAATTGACCTAAAACAGTAAAAAAATACTTTCACTAATGATGAGCCCTATTCATCAGGCAACTTTTTTTCTGCATAGCCCTTTAATGTTGATATTCTTAAAGATTTTGTCCTACGGCTTGTCCCTTGCTCTCCATTCTTCCTTAAAATCACATCCATGCCAAGGATTTCCTTCCCTACTGCTTTGTATCTTTTGCACAGACTTTGTCCTGAATTCCAGACATCAATCCAACTTCCTCCAGGACAGCTCCCATCAGGATATCCCACGGACCCCTCAACCTCAACGTGTCTAAAGCAACTAACAATTTTCCTCCCCAAATTACACTGCCTCCAAAATTCTTTAACTATTCTTTATTGACTCAATAACTCAAGCCAGAAACTCTAGGGTTGACTTCTTTTTCTTACTCCAGCCCCACTCCTAGTAGCTTAGCTCAGCACCTCATCATTTCCCACCTGAAGTATTACAAAATCACTTGTTTGGTCTCCAGTTTTTAAAATTCACTCCATAAAGTGCAACCAAAGTGACCAATCTGATTATATCATATCTCTGCTTAGGTTCTCAGTCAATGGTGTCAGTGTTTTCCAACTGATGGAAAAGTGTGCATAGCATGACCCAGGCATCTTGTAAATCTGTGGGGTCCTGGGCCACAAAAATTCTGATTCAGTAGATCTGGGAATAGGGTTCAAGAATCAACATCTTTAATAAACATGTCAAAGCTCTGATATGGGTGGTTAGATCCCATTCTGAGAAGCACTGTGCTGTGGGACAATTTGGTCCCCTGGGGCTGGCAAGCATGCTTAGTATTTTCTGGAATGTACTCATCTCTCCAACCTCATCTATGTCTATTCCTCCATTTGTGTCCTAAAATCCAGCACCCAGGCCAAGGACCAGGAGCCTGGGAATGCTTGGATCTTGACCCGCCACTCACTCAGTTTTCCCTTGAACATCTCATTGAAGGAGGTCTATCCCGAGACTATAACAGAAGTAAGAAAAACGGCATATTATTAATGGCTCATACTATGCCCAATACTCTTGAGTTCATGGTTCCCTTATAAAAACCGTAACGCTAAACATGGCGGAGCAGAGGATAAAGGGAAGGAAACAAGACAACTGTACAAAACCAAGCCTGAGTTCATTTGCCCAACTGATGATCAACAGCGGATCTATGTCTAGGCAGGAGACCTGGAAGCAGAGAATGAGGGTCAGTGGAGGCTGTCTAAGGAGATAGCCCTCATAAAAGTGTGCTTATTGCATGGGAACACAAAGTTTAAGAGAAGTACCATGCACGGCTAGCAATATTTAAACCACAGTAACTGCTCACAAATAAAAAGCAGCTGATTTCTCTTCCCTTATTTTCAGGGAGGAGTCTTGGAAGGGAGAGCATGGGGCAGGGGCTGGAAGCCTGGGAAGAGGGCAGATACGTGTTGCTCCCCAGCTGCTGGAGGAAGGACGGAGTCAGAGCCACTCAAGGACAGAACTCCATACTCCTTGCCGTCAGAGACTCTTTGGAATACTAGAAAGAAAATATATTTGGGCAAAGATTATTTTTTGCAAAATGGTAACTTTTGATTCAGGAATAAGATAAGGAAATATGAATTACATCTCTTAGAGAATACAAATGAGTTTCTAAGAAGCCAATGAGAGTGTTTCCCAGGGTGAGATACCTTATCTGGTTTGATTAAGAGCCCCAGGATTTCTATTCAGTGACCGTTCATCACATCAGGTTTCCTTTCTCTAAAATTAAAATGCAGCCAGGGATAAATTACTCAGTCCTGGGAATAAAGAGCTCTGAATTCTTTCAAAGAATTTGCAGGTAGGAAGAAGGAAAGTTGGAAATGTGGAATAGGGATAAAAATTCATATTCTGCCTGTGATAATATCATTAGTGGATAATGCTTTGTCCAACATCAGACATGTCTCCCTTCCAGGTAGGAGCTAGAGTCTCTCACTGGTAACTGACCCCAACTTAGGACCAACACGAGGCAGCCCATTCTCAGAGAAAACAGTTCTCAGCTTTACTCGTGCCTTCTTTCCTGGTCTCGTTTTAGCTGGGGTGGGAGTCGTGGCTCTTGGCTGTGCCTGGTGGTAGGGACGAGACCGAGTCTGTGACGAGTGCCTGAGGAAGGCCAGAGTGTAAGGCAGAGCATGGAAAGTTTGGAAATCCAATTGGCAAAGTACACATGTTCAAGGCAAATTCCAGAGGCTGTTTGGAAGCTTGCCTTGCCTGGTCTTCATGTACCTTCGTGAGCCTTAGGGTTTTGTACTGCCATCTTGTCCCTCGAGCTAAGGAAGAAGAGGTGAGGAAGGCTTTCTGGAGAAACTCCAGATTTCCATTTTACCAGCTACAGGCTGGCCTCAGACCTCCTGCCAATGAGCACGCTTTGTCCCTGCTCAGCCACCCATCACTCCCACCCAGCCGCTCTGACTGTGCCCGGAGGACTGGCATACCTGAGTCAGCCCCCAGCACTGCCATTTTGCCAAGAACAGGCCTTAATTCAGCCATTCTGGCAAAGGGCCCACAGGCATTTCCAGGGAAAGCTCTGGAGTCTGTAACTCACTTCTGGAGAGGCTGAGCCCTTGTCACCTATCTCCCAGCCTTGGCACATTTAGAAAGGCTCTGGTGAGACCTATACCCCCAGCCCATGGAGGACAGGGTGCAGGAAGCCAGTTCCATGGGTCCCCCAAATTCTAGGAAGGAGAGGACAGAAGAGAGGGAACAGAGATGCCCTGATGCTTTATATTATACCTATATTTCCGTATCTACAGATCTACCTCTATCCACCATGATTGTACTCTTACTTTGTGCTGTCTTACCAACTCCTCACAACAATTACATGAGGAAGATATAATTATGACCATTTGCAGATGAGGCTTGGAGATGTTAAGTGACATTACCCTTGGTCAATGGGTCTCAAACCTTTACAAATACAAGACTCACCAAAGGGCTCATGACAATGCAGAATGCCGAGTTTCTGATTTATAGATCTGGGATGGGGCCCAAGAATTTGCATTTCTATCCAGTTCTCTGGGGCCACCGCTGCTGCTGGTGGTCCAGGCCCCACACTGTGAGACACACAGGTGCCCACAGTCTTGTGGGGATGCAGGCAGTAGACGGCTACTGATCTGTGAGTCGCACGTGACGGAGGGGCAGTGGGCAGGTCCTCCCGAACGCCTGGAAGAGGGGAAGGCAGGACCTCTGTGTTATACAACTTCTTGTCATATTACACCAATGGCCCCCCTCCTCCTCTCAGCTCTACTTTTGGAGCAAAACAACTCAAAGTCTATCAGTTGGGGTTCCGTCAGAAGCAGAAACCACACATTTTTACAGGGAAAGTTTAATATAAATAGTATTAACTATAGGAGATTAACTGCTCAGAGAGAAAAAAAGAACAAAACTCAAGAACATCCTAAGGCTGAGGTAAATTATTCCAAGGGGGCCCACGTGTTGGGGGAGGAAGCTGACTGGGCTGCCGCGGGCCATAGTGGGTCCACAGGTGGCAGACTCTTGCTGGAGAGCAAGGAAACCCAGCTTCCTGTTGGGGCACGAGAAGGCCAAGGCCAGTGGGCAGAGAATCTGGGTCCAGGACCAGCAGCTCCTTCTGAGGTGTCAGCAGGCCAGGAACCCAGGCTGGGTCTGGCAACAGTGCTCCTGGGGGTTCAGCTCATATGCTCCTGGCAGCCACGGGGAAGCAGAAATAAAAGCATAGACCAGGGAGAGAGGCCCTTCCTCCTGCAGCGTCTCTTCCATGCCCTCCACACAAGCTGAACATCATGCCAGATGGCAAAGGAGACATGTTCACAGAGTCCAGTCTCATCATCACGAAGTAAGGCATTGAAAGGTGCATTGAGAGACTATGCACTGATACCTGCACCCACCAGGGATCCACTTACTTAGACTACAGTGTGAATGACCTTTTGGAATTGAGAAGCATGATGGCCCTGAGAGAGGCATTCACCCGGGTTGGGAAATGGTGAGCGAAGTCGCCCTTGAAATACTTGCTATTCTGTCATGGAAACTGGTTGGAGGAAGGAGAGGAAAGGCACTGCAGACAGAAAGAATAGTTTATATGAAGGATCAGAAGGGGGAGAAGACCATGAACTTTCCCAAGAAGCCATTCGGGAGGAAAGAGAACTGCAGATAGTGAGCTTTTCATCTCCCCAAGATCAAGTGCCATTTCTTTTTCTTTTTTTTTTTTAAAGATTTTATTTATTTATTCATGAGAGACAGAGAGAGAGAGAGAGAGGCAGAGGAAGAAGCAGGCTCCCAAGGAGCAGGGAGCCCGATGCGGGACTCGATCCCAGGAGCCTGGGATCATGACCTGAGCCGAAGGCAGATGCTTAACCATCTGAGCCACCCATGCGCCCGGTCAAGTGCCATTTCAATAGAGAACTTCACTTCCTTGTGCCAAAATGGATGAGAGGAAGGCTCTGCTTGTGTCACCCTCACTCCTCCATCTCCCCTCCCCACAGTGACCCCCCTGCTTTCCACCCTACTTGCTGCTGGCTTCCCTCTTAGCCCCGCCCCCTCTTAGCTCCGCCCCAGTCCCTCCCTCTTAGCTCCGCCCATCAGGGCCCCGCCCCCTTCTTCCTGAGAATCCCAGTTCCTTCTCATTTCTCCCCAGTCGTTTTGGGAGTCTCCAGTTTGGGATCCACGTGATTCTTCCCCCTATTTCCCTCCTCTCTTGCTGTGGCTCATTGTGGATGAACTTTCCGATGCTGCCAATACCACACCCGCTAGAGGCACCTCCACCTCGGCGAGTGCCCGCCGGGGGTGCCAAAGCTCCCGATACCTGCTGTCGGGCGCGCTGATGGAAACAGCCCAACGTGGCCGCCACTGTGGCCCCAGCAGGTGCTGGTGTCCACTGACGTCCTGTCCAAGGCTGCTTCTGCCTGAGCCCGGGGCCCCAGGCGGCTTGCTCTCCCTGGCCCTGGGAGCCGGGAGAGAAGAGGAGCTGGGTCACCTCCCCCTCCAACACCAGCCCAGGTTCTTAACCAGAATGTAGCCCTTGCACCCTCTAAGGCCTGGGGTTCCTTCCAGGAGGCTCCGCGCTTCGTTGTGGTAACACCAGGGATGGCAAATGGGTATCATGTCATATTCAGCCTCCAGATGTTTGAAGACCCTCCGGGCAGGTCCAGAACAGGGAGGGAGGAGCACCCCGGGAATTTCGTAAATGGAAGCATCACCCCTGCAAATCGCTGGGGATCACCCACTTGCCTCAAGCCTAGCACAGCCTGAACCCCAGCTCCAGCACAGCCCGGCCCCTTTCATCTGAATTGTTATCTCACTTTTCAAACAGGAAGCAGAAGAAAAAAGCTTGTTTGGGCACGAAAGCAATGATTCGTGAGCAGGGTATGCATGGGAGCCACCGGCCACGCAGCCAGCCCCACGGAGGGACGGCCCCTGTCAAAAAGCAGCGACAGGCTTCTCACGACACTGAGGCACCCTGTGGCCGAGAGGGCCCCTGGGTAGCCGACTCACCGACCCTCTTGAATCAAGATGGGTTGCAGCAGGACCTCTTAGGGAAGCGGACGGTTCCGGGCGGGAAAGTGCATCCTCCACGCTGGGTCCAGATGCTGAGGAGGCACATCAGCAGGTGGTCCCAGAGCCGGGTGCCCTGGGCTGGCCGGCACCGGACAAAACCCCAGGAGGAGAACCCGACGGATCAAAACGAACTCTGGAGACTCTCGTTCTCAGCGGCCAGAAGGTAGGGAGGGAGGCTGCAGCCGGAAATCTTCGCTCCCCACCTGCCCTCCTGCAGCTCTGGGTGGGCCGGTCTGGGCCTTCTGTGAGTCCAGGGAGGAGGGTGACTGCACCACCCTCAGCAGGGAGTGAGGGCCTGGGGGCAGCTCTTCAGAGGGTGAATTGCTTCTCGCTGCTGAGCTCCAGGAGCCCAGGGCATAGGTGGTGTACGTCCCCCAAAACCAGGGGGGACAGGGGGCCTCATGGAAAGAACATGACCTTTGACCTTTGACCACCAGGTCTCTCACATTTTCCTGACGCGTGGCAACTGGGTGAGCTCCCTCTGAGTTTGGTTATTCCTGGACAAAATTGGGAAAGAACGTCGCAAGACTGCAGGAAGGATTTTACGAAATGATCTATGCCTGGTACTTAGTGTTCAGCAAATTGACTGAATTGCCATATTTGACCAGAAACAGGGAGGGTAGGAGGTGATGGTCTCTATGTTCTTTTGCACCCGAGGTGTATGATTCTATGAGTTCCAGCTTCTGTCGCAGAAGCTGCTGTGGTCCAGCCCGGGGGTGCCTTTGGTGGACTCTTTTTTCAGCCTGTGTGGGGAGAGCTGCTCGCTCCTGAGCGGCCTCTGGAGGTCGTGGGGACTGAGGCACAAGGTGTCAGAACTGAGGCCCCAGAGGTGGAAGGAAGCTCCTCCCCAGAGGCCAGGGCAGCCAGGGACTCTTGTGGGAGGGAGAACGGGGAGACCAGGAGGCCCCCACAGTGGGGAAGGTCCTCAGGAGCCTGGAGGGCGGGGCGGCCGAGGCCCGGGAGGAGAGGACCGAGGGGAGGGCGGGCGCGGGGCTGCAGCTACCTGGGCAGAGGTGTCTTGTCCTTACCCATTCTGGCCAGGACAGAAGTGACGTTGTCCCCTGAGACGGAGCTTCGTCCCCGAGTCTGAGAGCTCCATCACAGGGGGTCTCAGGAGTGCGGGCCGGGGTGCAGGGCCAGGCTGCTGCCCTATTCATCGTGACCACTGACTTCAAGGAAGGTTTTTAGCCGCGGGGTCAGGGACAAGGGGACCGTTAGGAGTCCTTTCTTGAGGGAAATGATTTCAGCAGTTTGGACTGTGCACACCCTTCCTTGCCCCGCGGCTCCCCTAACTTTGCCTGTGCCGCCTCTCATGGTTGCTTGGCCTTCCATGGGGTTCCTGAACGGAGAGGCACCCGCCACTCCCCTTCTCCTCCACCCCCAGCTGGTGCAGGGGGCCCGCTGCAGGCCTGGATGCTCCCTCGGGAGGAGCGCTTTGGGAAACTGCCTGATGGGTGACCCCAAGAGGGTGTCCTATGCCGGGGGCCGTGCTGACCCCCCGTGGAAGGGTGTTCGCAGTAGGTCGGGTCTTCTGTTTGTCCCAGATCTCCTGGCCCCTTCTTCAGCTCCGCACCCCAGAACATGACCTCACACAGCAACAGCGGGGTCTGGTTAGTGGGGGGGGGGTTGCAGGGGGGCAGAGGTGGGAGTAGAATGAGATTACCCTATTTCCTTGCTGGGCCCCCGGCTGGTGGACTTCTCCATCCTGCTGTCTGCCCGGGTTCAACTAACTTTCCCTCACCTTGGATCTGCAGTTCCAGAGACTGCGCCTCCCTGTGGCTTCCCCTCAAACCAGCCCCCACCTTGGCTAGTAGGCCTTGCATTCAAATCCCTTAGTTACCCTGTTTGCAGGTACTGTCTGTTTCCAGCTGGTGCCAAGGCTAATCACTGGCTGAGCCTTCTCCAGAATTCTCAGGGGCTTCTCGGGGCCCAGTCTCTCTTATGAGTATGGATCCTGAAGCCCGACTGTTGGCACCCGCTTCATTGCTTCACCCTCGCCCCCAGCGGTGACTCTGGGCACATGGCGTCACTTCCCTCAGCCTCACTGTCCCTGCGTGTGAAATGGGCACAATAACAGTGTGTCCTGGGTGGCTGTTGTGAGAGTGGTGTGAGGGGGCGCGTGCCCAGCCCTGGTGAGACCTGGCTCAGTGAACCTGACCTGTGGCTTCTCCTCTGTTTCTGCTTCTGCTTCTCCTCCTCCTCCCTGCTCGCCTCCTCTGCACCCGGCACATCCAGGAGGTTGGGGGGCATGGGGAAGGCTTCCATTTGGGCAGCTGGTTCTTTGTGTCTGGGTAGATGTGCAGGGAGTTGAGAGGCCGGCAGCTTCCAGCTCGGTGCCTGGAGGAATGTAGTCATTAACGTGATTCCTTCCCGGAGAACCGTCAGAGTTTACAGCTAGAAGCATCCTTGGAGAATCCTGGCCTCCCACACTTTAAAACTGGAAACAGAGCGCTCGTGGCCTCGCCTGAAGTCACAGGGTGGGTTACTTAGTGGCCCCCCCCCCCGCCCCGTCCCCCCAGTCCCCTACAAATGGTTTTCTGCTTGAGTTTGTACAGCATCTCTCAGGGGACCCTGCTACTTTACTCGGGGTGGAGAGACCACTCCTTTGGTGATGCAAGGAAAACAGAAGTGAGAATAAATGCACCTTAGCATCGAAAATAATCATTATCAGCCCAATCCTGACTCTACCACTTCAGTTTTATATCCTGCACTTTTTTGTTTTTTCTTTATTCTCTTAAGCACTGGCCCTAATA
The DNA here is from genome assembly GCF_011800145.1 of Mirounga leonina. Classification (NCBI taxonomy): domain Eukaryota; kingdom Metazoa; phylum Chordata; class Mammalia; order Carnivora; family Phocidae; genus Mirounga; species Mirounga leonina. The sequence goes on along the minus strand of NW_023270387.1, from coordinate 23,918,368 downwards.
ACAAGAGAGGGCATCCAATCCCCCCGGTTTTCTGCAGACGGACTCTCCCCAGCGGTGAGCTCAGGGATGTCCGAGCTGCCGACGGTGGGGTCCAGAAGGCAGGGCCCGGGCTGGCAGGACACCCGGAGCCCTGGGGTGATACTTCGGAGGCAGCAGGTACAAAAAGCCCGGCACAGTGTGGATCCTAATTACCCTGGAGGAGGCTGCGTGGACTTGTCTCAGCCAGCTACCGCGGGAGGCCTGGTTCTTGTGCAAGTCAGTCTGAGCCTGAATTCTGCCTCTGGACTCCCAGCCTCGCTGTGACTCAGGGGCAGGTCCTCACGGTTTGGGTGGCCTGGGCACTTGGAAGGAAGAAGTTCACGGGTGTGGGTGAGGCGAGGAAGGGCTAAAGCAGCAGGCAACCGTGCAGCGGGGGAACAACGCTGAGGAGAGGGCCCACCGGGAGAACGAGGGTCAGGGGACCAGAAGGGCTCTGCCTCTGTCCCTGAACCTAGTTGCTGGGCTGGTCATACCCACGGAGGCCACGGCTTGTGGCCATGAGAAAGGGAGGAAGAGCCCCATTATTTGCCGTGTCTGTCTCCACTCTCCTTTGCTCTGATGACCTTGAAGAGCCTTTTGTTCCTCCTGTCCCAGTTCGGTTTCCATGGGAACTGGAGTGCCGCGTCATCTCTCTGCTGAGGTGCCTGCCCCCAGGATGCCGTGAACACCTAGGGGAAAAGCTGGTGGAGAACAATAAGCTATCTCAGAAATTACCCTGCAGGCCCCTTCCTTATATTCTGCCTCCACTTTCGGCCGGGGTTTTAGGGGTTTGGTTTCATGTCCCCGCACTCACCGAGGCTGTCAGGGAATAGGCCGCTGTCTTCCATTCCGTCTGGATCTTCGGTCCTTAGCAACTGTCCCGTGCCTGGGTGGAGTGTGATAATTGCTTCCCGAGGGACTCAGGGGCGGGGGCTGTGGGCACATGAAGTAATGCGATGTCCTCTCAATAAATCCAGATAACAACATAGGGCTCTTTGAATTCTGGCCTCTCCCCAAATGTGCCACCTGACAAAGTGACTTCATGACGGAGCCATGAACTGCTCTAGATGCATTTTATTCGAACTTCTCAAACAAGCTAATGATACATTTACAAGTGGTCACTTACAACCAAGTTGACTGATAGCCATGGAACATTCTGGAACGGGCTGTGGGCTACTCAGCAGGACCCTGGACAGGGGACAGATTTGGAATGAGCAGTCTCCTCGCAGTAGTTCTTACAGAGCTGTTGAGAGCAGACTCTGGAGCCGGTGTGCCTGGCTCAAATCCCAGCTCTGCCACTTAGGAGCTGTGTGAACCTGAGCAGGGAACTTGGCCTGAATCAGAGTGTCTTCATCCATAAAATGGGATGATAACAGACTTTATCTCATAGACTTGCTGTGTTAAATGAATGGATACACAAAAAGTGCTCAGAACATACCTCTGCAGAGTAAGTTCTAGAAATCTTATTATTACCATCATTATCCTGTTTTACTCATCCTGAGAGACATCTCTGAAATCTGCAGATTTTTTTTTTTCTGTCTTCTTGGTACATAACATATGGTATGCCTTACAGGAGGTTGTATTTTAGATTCAGTTAAATTCATTATTGTTGTAATTATTTCCAACCTCTAGCACAATGTCTGGTAAAATAACGAGGACTTGATGTACTTTTGGAAAAACCACATTCTCTGGAGACTTAGACCTCCCAGGTATCTCTCCAGGCCTTCCCCTCCTGGTGTCTGAGTGCTTAAAGGTATGTCAGCGTGATCATCAGTGGGGGCTTAGTGATGATCAGAATAGAAGCTCCATCAGCCAGACAAGCAGTTGCTGATTCTAGACAATGTGGTCATCTCATTTCCTTATCCTTAGCCATCAGGCCAGATGTTTTAGCTGGCTTTTCAGTGTTGGGTGGGTATGTTGACTCATTTTGCATCATTCTGACAATCAGAGGGAGTCTTGTGTCTGGATTAGTAAGAGTTCTCCAGAGAAACAGAACCAAGAGAATATGTACTACATACATAAAAGGAATTGGATCATGTAATTTTATGGCTGGCAAGTCCAAAATCTACAGAGTAGGTTAGCAGGCTGGAGACCCAAGAAGGAGCCAGTGTTGCAGATCGAGTCTGAAGACCCTTTGCTGCAGAATTCTTTCATGCTCAGGTGAGGTCAATCTTTTGTTCTAGCCAGGCCTTCAACTGATTGGGTGAGGCCCACCTAGGCCACGGAGGGCAATCTGCTTTACTCAAAGTCTACTGACTTAAATGTTAATCTCATCCAAAATACCCTCACAGAAACATCTAGAATAATGTTTGGCCAAATATCTGGGCACCTTGTCTTAACTAAACTGTCACAAAAATTCGCCATCACAGTGACTTACAGAGAAGATGCCTGGAGTAAAGGAGTTGTGTACTTGCCTTGGGGATACCACACCCCCTCCCCTGTGAAGTCCTGCTGGTCTGGGCTAAACTCTACAATCGTGTCTTCTATTATCCCCCCAACAACCCTGCACGTTAGGCAGGAATATATTCATTTTTCCAATGAAAAAACAAAAATCAGAGTTTAAACGACTTATTAGTAGATAACTCTGGGCAACTAGATGATCCATGACTCAAAGCCAGCCTTATCTGTCATTAGCTCTTGCTTGTCAAGAATAGTAATAATTACGGTTGCTATTATTTTATTATATTTAGCACTTAGGCTTACTGTATTTCAGGCACTGTTCTAAGCACTTTACATATATTAACATTTAAAATGAGCTCAGTGTCTTAACCATCCCCTAGAATGCTGCAGACAGATGTGATAAACAAGTCATTTGAAGGTGTGAAGCGCCTGCAGTCCCCATGGCCTAGGCTGCCCCCCCCCCCCCCAGGGCTCTGGGCTCCCTGGGGCTAGTGGTCTCTCTCCCATCTGCCAATCTCTGTCCCTGCTATTTTTACTGAGCAACTGATTAATGCCTGCTCAGGGTGGGCATGCCCACTCTGTGGCATTCACATCTCATCAGTTCTTCGCACCTTCTAATTGCTTCTGAGATTATCTCCTCTCTGTTTGACACGTCTGATGAAGAGAGGAGGACACTTCCAGGAACTGGGGATGCTGTCAACACCCCAGGCTCATCTACGTCCACCGTCCTGCACTCTCATTTTGCACCTTTTCTTCGTTGCCAGTAGCTCCACCCTGCCATCCTCGTGAGAAATGTGAACCTCGTTAGCAGGACGTCGGTCTGTCTCTGAGCGTTCACCCAAGGGTTGGAGTCCTGTGAGCACACGGCTGCTGTAAGGTCTTTGTGCTCACCCTGACTCCTGACTGAGATATCTTTGTAGTAAAAGCCCATTTCTCTCTCATGTCAGGCCAGAGCTGGGGGTGAGGGAGGCACAAGAAAAGAAAGGAAGTGTCACCTTGATTGACAGGCTAGTTGGCACATCTAGAAGTCACGGGTCATTATGTGGTGTGAGCAGTGAGTGCTACCAAGACTGTGGGCATTCACTGGGAGCGGGGAGGCCTGAGGCTTGGTTTGGTTAAGAGGAAAAAAGGGGTGCTGACTTCACCTGGGCAGGGAAGGATAAACAGGACTTTAAAGGGCAAAGGCAGGGGAGAAGGAAGGCAACGGGGACCACCTGGGAGGAACGAGACGCCCCAGAGAGGGGGGTTCTCCACTGTGGGCTTGCCAGTGTGGTCCACATCCCAGTACTCCCATTTTCTCAGGGATCATCCGCTGCTGTGCCTTCTCCGGGAGCTCGTTCCTACCAGCATTTCAACATGCTAAGCCTCTAGCACCTGCAAATAGCAGCACACGGTCAGAACTCGGAAGTCAGCCCGCACCCCATCTCTCGATGCCCCAGTTCTCTGGTCCACTTCAGAGCCAGTCTTCCAGAAGGTGTATACTGTCGGCCTCCGACTTCTGCCTCCAACGGCCCTCAGTCCCTTGAAGCCGGCCTCCCTCTGCATGCACAGTCCCCCGCGACAGCTCTTGCTAAGGGACATTTGTCAGTCCTCACCACTGTCTTGCTCTTAGCAGCATCTGGCAGTAGTCACCACTCGCTTCTCCTTGAAGTGCCCTCTCCTTTGTCCCCAGGGACCCCAGGCAGGTGCTACTGGTTTGTCCCCTACCTTTCTGATTGTCCCGTCTGGGCTTCTTTCCCAACACATGTTCACTGGCACATCGTACCAGGGGCATTTCAGGTGCAACATGTGAGGAGTGAAACTCACCCTTTTTCTAAACCCGATCATTCTCCGCTAGCTTTGTCTTCATAAATGTGATCCCTGTACATCCAGTTAAGTTGCTCAAGCCCAAAACAAGGGAGTGAGTCTTTCTATCCCTCGCCCTACTCTGTCCACTCCTCTCATTCCTTTCTATTACCAGGTCCTCTTCACTTTACTTCTTGAATGTCACCAGTTAATTCTGTGTGTCAACTTGAAGAATTAAATTGACTTAACTGGCCACAGGGTGCTCAGATGAAACATTGTTTCTGGGTGTGGAAATTAGCACTTGAATCAGTGGACTTAAGAAAGGAGGTTGCCTTCCGCAGTATGGGAGGGCATCCTCCAATCAGTTGGGGCCTGAACGGAACAAAAGGCAGAGAAGGAGGAATTTGCTCCCTTTTTTCCTGCCTCACTGTTGAGCTGGACATCTCATCTCATTTTCTCTTGCCTTTAGACCAGGATTTATACCATCGGCTCCCCTCGTTTGCAAGTGTTTGGACTCAGACTAAATCATACTGCTGGCTTTCCTGGGTCTCTGGCCCGCAGATGGCACGTGGTGGGACTTTTCAGTCTCCATAACTGGGTGAGCCAATTCCGGCAATAAATCTGTCTTTATGTATATGTATATATAGATGCTTATATGTATATACAAAGCCCAACATACTATATATAATATATACAAGCATATATATACACACACATATATATCTATATATCTTACAGGGTCTGTTTATCTGGAGATCCCTGATATAGATATATACATATATAGATAGATATCTCTGCTGATTTACTTCTACTCCCCTAGTCCAAACCACCAACATCTCTTCCCTGGACTAATAACTCACTTCTAACCAATTTCCCCACATCCATTCCTGCTTTTCCTTTATCTTATTCTCCATACCGTAGCCAAATTGATCTTTTAAAAATCGCAAATATCATTTTGCAGCTGCTCTAATTAAGACCTGCCAGTAGCCTCTTTTTGCTGCAGACCCAAACCCTTCCCGTGGCCAGAAGGTGTGCTTGGGCTGGCTGCCGCAAGGCTGACCCCACACCTGCCCTGTAGCCTTCTCCCTCGCGCCCCGCCCCCCCGCCTCGCTGGCCCCGTCACTTCCTCCCACACCCCAAGCTCGTGCCTTACTCTTGGCTTTTTCACAAGCTGTCCCCTAAGTCTAAGGACATTTTCCTTCTAAGCCTTTACCTAGTTCTTGTTTTCTTGTTATACGTTCTCTCGGGGCACTCCGCTCAGAGCAGATCTTGAAATGCTAACTCAACATTAATTGCAGAACTCATTTTGAGATACCTCCCCTCCTCCCCTGTTCATCTGCTCCCTCTGCGGTGCCCTGACCTGGGTGCCACACACGCTAGGACCTCAGGAATCCCCCTAACACGCCCACCTCTCTGCTGCTGGCTGGTTTCACCCTGGAAACCACAAATCTGTTTGCTGCACTTTCTTACTTCAAAACTCTTCGGTGTCTTCAACTGACCTATGGCTGTGCTTGTCAATCATTTCCACGTGGGTGAAGGGGGTCCAGGAGGTTACACAGAACAGCCCATGTCGAGCATGACATTTTTCTGAAGTTGCACAGTGTGTTTTAAAAGTTCATGTGAAGGGGCGCCTGGGTGGCTCAGTCGGTTAAGCGACTGCCTTCGGCTCGGGTCATGATCCTGGAGTCCCTGGATCGAGTCCCGCATCGGGCTCCCTGCTCGGCGGGGAGTCTGCTTCTCCCTCTGACCCTCCCCCCTCTCATGTGCTCTCTCTCTCTCATTCTCTCTCTCTCAAATAAATAAAATCTTTAAAAATAAAAAAAAAAATTGGGCGCCTGGGTGGCTCAGTTGGTTAAGCGACTGCCTTCGGCTCAGGTCATGATCCTGGAGTCCCTGGATCGAGTCCCGCATCGGGCTCCTTGCTCGGCAGGGAGTCTGCTTCTCCCTCTGACCCTTCCCCCCTCATGCTCTCTCTCTCTCTCATTCTCTCTCTCTCAAATAAATAAATAAAATCTTAAAAAAAAAAAAAGTTCATGTGAAGTCTGCATTCCAGTCTACAATATCCATTGGTAAAAAATAGAAATTATACTTCCCCACAAAATCCACACACACAAAAAGGGATGCTCCAAGAAGCTGTCTCCTAATTCCCGTGGGGCCCCCCTATGCTGCCATGACTGCCATGTGGTCCCAGGAAGAGAAGCATGTAAGTTTGAGAAGGTCAAATTTGATGATCTTCATAGAAGATGAGGTTGGGGCTCAACCCCACCCCTTGGGTCCACCGTTGGGTGTCCCACAGGTGCAGTGGATAGTCCCCATTCGTGCTGACAAGTTCTCAGCTCACATGCTCAAGGCCATTTTCTCAGTGCAATGAGAGCTTGCTCAGCCAGTGTTCAAGACAGCCCAATCCTGAAATTTGGGGAATTTAAAACCTCTAGGGCAACACTTAACTGATGACAGAAAACAGTTGGTATGTAAATCCTCCAGCTTCCATTGGTGGGTCATTTATGAGCCAGTTGGGGCTTCCAGGATGACTATGCTAAGATGTAGTTAGACGTGTGAGACACTTATAGAGGGTGACAGATAAATGGACTTTGAAGGCTGAGGCAGAGCTTGAAGGCACCTGCATCTGGAGGCTGTCCATCAGTTGCATCCCTGTGGCTGGTTCTGTCACAAAAGGAGATCATTATCTCCATTTGCAGGGGACGCTAAGCAACTGGCACTTGGTCAGGGGGTGAGCTATAGATCCAAGGCTTGACTGGAGGCCATGATGAGGAAACCGAAGGAGATTGGATTCTTGTTAATGGCAGAAGTTGGGGTATACTGAGTTCTCAGCCACACCTGGGACAAGGCCAATGGCCTGAAAAGGCCAGGTTGACTCATGAGGTTGATGAGAACTGCAGGAGACCTCAGTGTCATAGTGAACCTGCGATGGGCAACCTGAGGCCATCTGCCGCCGGGGCCATGTCAGAGCTCTGTGAGCCCAGTGTGGTCTTTCCCATTTCCTAGGATCACATCAGTGACCACAGTCAATTCAAGAGTCCAGGCCCCCAGCACTGCAGTAGCCCCGTGTACCATCTCCCCATCTCCCTGCCCCAAAGATAGCACTGTGTTCCTAGGGCCAGGCTGCCACATGGCTCCTGAACATCCCCTTTTGGGCCAGACGTGAGTTCCCAGTTCCCGATGTGCCCAACTGAGCTGTCTTCCCTGTCTGTGTGGTAGGGCAGGGTCCCTCCCCACCCCTCAACCCAACAGATGGTGGCAGCTGAGCAGGCAAGAAGATCAGAGGGACCTGGTGAAACCCTGGCCTCTCAATGACTTCTGACACATGACACCTGACTCTCTGCCTCTGATCTGTCCTTCTGTGCACAGAAGTCACCTTGTTGGCCAAGATGGGCCTGCTGCCCAGCTATCCTGCACAAAGAGCATGTGAAGCATGACTGGATTTGGTCTCCAATATGTACCACATAAAAGGCAATGGTCATTATGACCAACTCAAAAGTTATTAGGGAAATAGCTACTGTGGAGAACAGTATAGAGGTTACTCAAAAAATTAAAAATGGAATTACTGTAGGATCCAGTAATTCCACCACTGGGTATTTATTTACCCAAAGAAAAGAAAATACTAATTCAAAAAGAGATAGGTACCCCTGTGTTTATTGCAACATTCTTTACAACAGCCAAGATATGGAAGCAGCCCAACTGTCCATCCATAGATGAATGGAAGATGTGGCATATATAGATATGTATATATAATGGGATATTACTTGGCCATAAAAAAGAATGAAATCTTGCCACTTGTGACAATGTAGATGGACCTAGAGGGTATTATACTCTGTCAGACAGAGAAAAACAAATACCATATGATTTCACTCATATGTGGAATTTAAGAAACAAAACAAATGAACAAACCAAGAAAAGAAAAGACAAACCAAAAAATGGACTCTTTTTTTTTTTTTTTAAAGATTTTATGTATTTATTTGACAGAGAGACACACAGCGAGAGAGGGAACACAAGCAGGGGGAGTGGGAGAGAGAGAGAAGCAGGCTTCCCACGGAGCAGGGAGCCCAATGTGGGGCTCGCCCCCTGGACCCTGGGATCATGACCTGATCCTAAGGCAGATGCTTAACGACTGAGCTACCCAGGCACCCCCAAAAATGGACTCTTAAATACAGAGAACAAACTGGTGGTTTCCAGAGGGCAGGTGGGTGGGGGGGTGGTGAAATGGGAGAAGGGGATTAAGAGTACACTTATGATGAGCACTGAGTAATGTATAGAAGTGTGGAATCACTATAGTGTGCACCTGAAACTAATATAACACTGGCTGTTAACTATACTTCAATTAAAAAAAAGAAAGAAAAAAAGAATATCATGACATCAAGTGAAATACTTGTCTCATTATAGGTGTCCCAGAAGAAGAGAGAGAGAAAGGGCTGGGAAACATATTTGAAGAAGAAAATCAGAATTATGAATTAATGCTCACTGCAGATCCTGGAGGGGTGTGTGTGTCTTGTGCATTGCTGTTGTAAATGTGTGAGTGAAAACATTACCATATATTGGACCTGTTCATGAATCTTGGCTGAAGGATTTTGCTACAGAAACCAGAGGCACAACTTCCTGAAAATGGAAGAGTCGTGCTGGATGAACCCCTGGAAATGAAAGGTGATAACTCATGAGACATGAAGACCATCCTTAAGTGAATAAGACAAACTTAGTGGAACTCTCTGGAACAGTTTGTTGAAACTGAGGCTGCAACTGCTTCTGGATTATCTTCCAGAATATGCTATTCTAGGCACAATTAAATGGGACTGGGGTGGAGTGAGGGGCAATAATGTGGGAATCAACTCTATTAACTATTGATGAAGTTTTCCGCCCATGGGTAATTTCTTACGTTTTCCTCCCTGGGATCTTATATTGAAAAGAAGCCAGTAGCTTCATTCCATTTACCTTTCTGCCCACCCGCTACTTCATAGGAGTCAACCGTCTTTCCTTCAATTGTTATAAAAATGCAAATCTGTGAGGAGAATATGGAAATTCACTCTTTTAAGCTAGCTACATGGCAGACATCCCAATAGAAACCAACAAAATGACATCAAGTTTAAAAGAATGCTTCAAAAATGGAGATAAGGCATTTAGATGGGCAGTGGAAGTCAAAAGAAATTGCAAAGCTACAAAGTCAAAAGAACTAACGAGGAGAGCAATTCAGAGCAATCTAGATCATGTGGCCAGAAAAATAAGCCATATTCAGAAGAAAGAGAAGAAGGTATTAGAGTGAACCCCCGAGAATCCTCTTGTTCAAGGATGGGTCCTCTTGTTTGGCCATTCTGGGGCTGGGGTTCCTGGGAGCGAGCAGCCCAGTGCAGGAGGGACTTTGAAGGATGCACTCTGCTCCACGTGGGTAAATGAGTGTTGCCTCATGCTGCGTGATCTTGCTGTTTTCACCTCATGACTCTTCCTCGGACTCCTCATTCAGCATCTCCTCAGAATCCCAGAGGCTCTAGGAGCAGTAGTTGCGTTTGGCTCTGGGAGGGTCTCCTTGAACTGCCATCCCTCAGAGTGCTGGAAGGCGGGGGGTGGGGGGCGTCGTGAATTCCTTCTCCCAGTTCCTTTATAGACCCCTCTTCTCCAGCTGGCTTATTAAATGAAGGAATTCCTTAAGGATCATTCTTCTTTTTCCATGCTTTCTCTGCTCGGTCTGCTCAAGGACCTGCTTCTCTTTCCGTGCTCTTTCTTCAAGGGCGATCTCATCTGCAGACTCAGCTCCACTTCCCACTTATCCACTGATGATGCTCAAACTCAGAGCTCTTCCTGTTCTCAGCCTCTGAACTCCAGATTTATATATTCAAATGGCTACTTTTGAGTGTCCTCAGATGTACCTCAAATGTGAACATGCAAATGCAGAGATTTGGTCTGAAACCATACCCATACCAGTCTCACTCTCTCCACTGCCATCACCAAAACTCATGTCTACTGCAATGCAGCGAGGCTCAGGGGATGACCCAACCATCTATCTGCTTCTGCAAGCCAGAGGCCCGGGTGTCCTCAATGACACCCCCAGGATCCCGTCGTTGATGATTCCTCTTGCATTTTCCCAAAGCCATCTACATCTCCTCAACTCTACTGCTGCCTCCTTAGACCAAGTTACCAACATTTCTCACCCAACTGGCCTCCCAAAGCATCCTCTGGCCCATTCCAAGCCATTCTCTATTCTTAAACAGAGAGGTATTCTAAAAAATGCAAATCTTTCAGTGGTGTTCCATTGCTCTTAAGTTAATGATCAAAATCTGTACCACCGCGGTAGCCTTGGTGCCTTGTCCTCCAGCCCCAGCCCCCAGCACTTTCCCTTCTGTCCAGCTGTTTCTTTGCCCTCCCACACATTATTCTCCTTCTCCAGCAATCTGACTCTTTCTCAAAGAAATGCCCACACTGGGAGGGTTTTCTTCCCCTCCCCTCCTCCTTAGTATCTCCTTCTGACCAAGCCCTTCTCATGCTTCAGACCTCAGCTCAAATGCCACTTCTCCAGACCAGGTAAGATCCGCTGTTATATGGTTTTTTATTTTTCATTGCACCATATCTCTCTCACTCACTGGACTGGCAGAAGCTGAAGTTTACACGATGTGTGAATTTAGTCCATTAATGCTTACCTCCCCACTGGAATCTAAGCTCCTCCAAGACAAGAGATGTGTCTCTTTTGCCCACTGTCAGAACCCCCATCCCAAGCACAGTGCCAGGGCCACAGTGTCCTCGCCCCTTGGCAAGGGTGCCCCACTGAGGTTTGCTCAGGGATGGGTGTATGGGAGGCCGGAACTGCTGCTTCTGCAGGGCTTCCGTCTGCGGACTGTTTCCAGTTGGGAAATACTGCCTCCCTCTGGCTATCTGCAGTGATATGGGCAAGTGAGGGCTGTGGGGGACCTGCAGGACCCTGCAGCTGGATCAGGACAAGCAGCTTTTCCCCAGGTTCATGATGAACGGTTGTGATTCCTTTTTTTGTTTGTTTTATTTTGTTTTGTTTTTCTTAGTTGGAGCATGAAAAAAATCCTGGCAACTGTGTTCACAATGTAACAAGGAATGTAATCCATGCCTGTGTTTTAGCCAGGAGGAACTCAGTAAAAATCCTCACAATACTCAGACTTGTTCTCTGCATGCTGTGAATCCACACATCACAGAGGGTAAATGGCTGATAGTCCACAGGAGGAAGGTTTGCTGGTTGACCAGTTCTCCATAGATTAAACTGAGGAATATGAACATGAGTTGACAGTGGAGGATCCGAAGGTTTTGCCTGGAATTGTCATTGTCTTTTAATAGTGCATTTTAAGTGCATAAATCATGAACACTGATTTGATGTCAGATCATAGATTTTATTTTACTTTTATTTTTTAAAGATTTATTTATTGGTGAGAGAGAGAGATTGTGTGCAAACGAGCAGGGGCAGAGGGGGAGAGAGTTTCCAGATCACCTCTGGAGTAAACTTCAGAGTCCCAAGTAGACTCTGCACTGAGCTTGGAGCCCAACGTGGGGCTCGATCTCACAACCCTGAGATCACGACCTCAGCCAAAGTCAAGAGTTGGACGCTTAACCGACTGAGTCACCTGGGCACCCTAGCAAATGATTGATTTTACAGACGAAACCTGCATTTTAAGTCTTTTCTTTCAATAATTTTTCATGAAAATATTCATGTATTTTTACCTGGTCCTCTAGTAACCAACGACATTGGCATTTGTCTGTGTCTATGAAACAGATTAAGACAGTTGGTCAATGAGACAAGTCAGAGCCATCAATCTGAAACCCTCATACAACTTGGCTGCGGGCTCCCAATGGGCAGGGACCACGTCTTCTTCAATTCTGTTTCCCCAGCTCCTGGCAGGATGCTCAGAGCACAAAAGGTGCATATTGAAATGTGCTAAGTGAATGAATGATTGCAAGTTAAGTCTGGCCTGGAAGGATGGCCTAGAAAGATTTCTGGGGACAACCTAATTCTTCTGTAAAAACCCTTCTCCTGGACCTTTCTACCAGAAAAGGTTTTTGTTTGTTTTGTTTTGGTTGTGTTTTTAAACAACCTTATTTTCATATGCAGAGGAGGAAGGAAATGGTAGGTTTAACCTGGCTGGGTGCTAGTATCCTTGGAGGAGCCTGCGGAGGGGACATTTCTCTAGCAATGAGCCTCCAGCAGTGGAAGGTAGGAGGGGAGCAGGGAAGTCAGAGTGCCCATGATCGAAGCTAGGAAGAGGGGTCATGAAGGGGAAAGGGGGGGAGAAGTGGCATGAGAGCTAGATTTCTTTGAGTGTCACACAAAGCAGTCTCAATTTTCAAGATGTTATACACGTTGTCATACACGAGTAGTGTCTTACAGATTGAAATTTCCTTTTTAAAGTGAAAACTTTAAAGCCTTTGAAGAGACCAGTTTTCTCTTTCACATGCTGCCTGGAAGTGTTGCAATGCAAAGAGCCTGCTATCTACTTGAAATGAATGTGGAATGAGCTGTCAAGGTCAGTGCTATACAGCAGGAAAGCTTCTGGATATTCCTAAGCAGCCGGCACGCAGCTTGACAACCCGCGTAGGTGGTTCCGTGATGCTGCTGGGCAGGCGCAGGGGGAAATGCAACAGGTGGACACGGGTGTGGTTTGTGGCCCTTAAAGGATCCTCACACAATCCGATCGGTATCTGATGCCCAAGGGATGGGCAATTGTACCTGGAATGAATTTGTTCAGAATGGCTCAGAAGTAGTACCAAGTTTACAACTTGGAAATATTTAGAGTATTCAGAGTCAGCTCTGGCTTTTGAGGGCAGCCAGACTGAGCAGCTCAGAAAGCCTCCCGCTGTGGCTGATAAACTGTGACCCCCTGGGGAATGACAGGACCGCACATCTGAGCCCACACCATCTCGAAATAGAACCGTGTCCCGTCGAGTTGCCCCTCTGACAAAACCCTTTCTGTTGCTTTCCACTGTACTTGGAATACAGCCGTATCTCCCAGTCGGGCATGTCTGAGCCCTGCTTCCCCTCCCTCCACCCCGCCCCATGCTGCAGCCTCCCCGGCCTTTGTTCCCAGCTTCTTCTAGCTCAGGACTCACACACCTGCTCTTCCCTCTGCCCAGAATCAGGTTCTCCCACCACTTTGCCTGATGAATTCATTCCTCCTCATATCCAAGTCTCAGCTCCAGGGCATCTCCTCGGAGGCAGGTCCAGCGTCCTTTCTCAGGTGCACCTGCGCTGTCCTTGACCTCTGTAGCTCTTTCCTTCACTGCCCTTAGTGCAGACTAATTCTCTCATTTGTTTGTGTCCTTTCCTGTCTCTCTCTGCGCTCCCCACCGGACAGCGGATTCCATGGGGAAGAGGATCCTGTCCGGCTTGGTTGCTGCTGAGTCCACAGGGCCCGTGCCTCCTGCTTATGGCACGTAGAAGGTGCTCAATAAATTTTTGTTGAATGAAGGAACGTGTAGGAAAATTGAGGCATTGGAAAGTGAGAGAGCCTCTGGACATCGTGTGGAGTCGGCCTGTGGGTTCTGCCACGAGAGAGCTGTTGAAATGCCTAACAGCTGAGCCTGGAGGGATGATGTGGTCAGGGGTAAGGTCCAGGTTCTCCTGCCATTGGGGCAACACTGGGATTCTGGGACACACGTAGAGAGGAACGGATACCCGTTCCCCAGGACTTTTTCCTTCTATAGGGAAAGACTGTGAGGGCCCCTGAAGATGGGGTACATGCACAGGGCAGAATTCTAGTCTGGAGCTTGATCTGAAGAAGAAGGAGGGTGGGGGGTGCATTGGACACCCACACCTCTATCCACCAGGAAGCGGTCTGGGTCCCGCTAACACCCTTCCCCTCTTTCATGTCTGTCCTCCGACAACCCCCCCTGTGAGGGGAACAGGTGGGGGGTGAATTCCTGAATGACCATGGCTGAGCACTTCTTCAGGTTAGAAGAGAAAGCAGTTACCACGCAGGTGTTCAAATCCCGCAGGGCTGACTGCAGTCGCTCCCATGAGCGTGTTCATTTCAGAGGCGATCTGGAATGTGGCAATGACATTCAGTGTATGTGCACAAAGGCATCCTAAATGTGCGTACACGTCACCTACTTTCTTACTATGAGCAGCCTCACCCCACTCAGCCCTAGATTTTTCCACCTACGCTATTGCCACTTGGTAGAGAAGGAAGCTCAAAGCATATGCTAATGCACTCAAATTCTCATTAATTCCTCCCCTGTGATTTGGGATTTTTGCCTCAACTGAGAAAGTTGAGGTTATTTAAGTAGGAGCTTCTGAGTAAAAGTAGTCTCTTAGAGAAAAAGGAATGTTTCTGTTTCCGAAACTCCTCCCTAGACATTTAATTGCCCTAAAGTAGTCAACATGCCTTATGGCTGGCATCTAGCAGGGCCTAAAGGGATGGCCAGACTGTGTGCCTTATGTGGGTCGTCGGCCTAGCACAAGCAAAGACTGGGCCAGAGTGGGTTTTCTGAGGGTAACATTTGGGTTTTTGCTCCTTTACTAGCAATGTGTGTATAGTTCTCCTTCACCAAATTGACATCTAGGCTTGACTGGCAAACTGCCCCTTGAGGGATCCATTTCTTGGCCCTGGACGTCGCGTCTCCTTTCTGATCTTGCACAGTATTTGTAGTGTAGTCCCTGGCCAAGAGGCATTCCTGAAGGCAAACAGCCAGCCATTCCCAGAGCTTCCTGACCCTTGCATATGGTTTCTCTTTCCTTCACCACCAGGAAGGCAGCTCCCCTGTTATATTACCAGGGACTTGGGCCCAAGGCTAATTTGGAGGCCCTGCACCCCTTTTGGCCTTGGTCAATGCACTAATCTGCTTATGCCTTATAGACTGAATGCTTGTGTCCTTACCAAATTCATGTGTCGGAATCCTAACCCCTAATGTGATGCTATCAGGAGGTGGGCCTGTGAAGGGGACCAGGCCTCTGTGAACCAGGAAACGGGCCCTCACCAGACACCCAATCTGCCAGAGCCTTGATCTTGGACTTCCCAGACTCCAGAACTATGAGAAATGTGTGCTTGTTATTTAAGCCAGACAGCCTATGGTATTTTTGTTATAGCAGCCTGAGTGGCCCCAGACAGACCTCGTTACCATGGGCCACCTCTGAGCCAGACACGGGAAACGCTCCCACGCACGCCAGGGCCGCATGGCCCTTCGTGAGTTAAAATATTGTTCCTGGTTCTATATGAACAAGATGGGGAATTATTAGATGGGGAACAACCCTGGCAAGTTGTTTTATCCTTTCAGAATGGTTTGAGGGAGGGAGCATCAGTCAACCTCCTTTGAAAATCTGGACCGTTCCATTCTCATTGGGTTGGCTAGAGCGGAAGAGAAGCCAATCAATCGAAAACCCTCTACGGCTACCAACAGAAATTTGGTCTTACCTTAAAAAATCCTGAAGCCCTGTGCTAATGTTAAATATCACAGCTTCCTCTGCCCGTGCTCCATTGTTCAGCGAGAGCGAACACTTTGCCCATTAGTGCCATGAATGCAGACTGCCAGTCCTGGGGCTCCCTACGGTGGATCTTGTAAAAGTTACTCATTATTGAGGCAACGGAGATTCTGAATATTTAACACTAACGCGTGTGTGAAAATGATTTGGGGAGAGGGAATGAATGGTCTAATATGAGAATCCACGCTGCTTATGTTGCTTGCTCTTGCAGGCTGAGCCCTGACCCTGGGTCCGGCTCTCCTCAATCCAGTCTCCTCCCAATCTGTGCCCACACTCTCACCTCCAAGCTACTCTAGATACTGATGCTGCATTTTTAGACTAATGAGAACAAGAAGGACAAGTTTGCTTCAACTGGCAGTGACTTTGAACGGGAAACCCCGTGGCCATCTACTTAAAATGGGAAAGAGTGTTCTGTAAGATCAAATCCACTTTATTGGATGATTTTTTTTTTTTTTTTTAGCAGTGCAAGGATGTTCTCTTTAATAAGAAGATTGACAAATCTTACACAGGGAGAAAGAGATTTGACACAGCAGTTTAAGGAGATGTCGTTAGCAAAAAAAACAAGCCAAGCAGAATAAGTGGCTTTTTCCAGAAAGCAATAATTCCCCATCTATTTCTTTTCACAGCTCATTAATTCTCTAGGCATCAGAGAAAGGTGTTTCCCAATTATCCTGCCACAGGAGAAGATTGCTGGTGGATGGAAGCTGAAGCTCCACAGCACAGCCCAGAAATTGGTGATCAGAAGAGGTGGGGCTCTCCTTACTCCTGCTATGCACGCTGATAGCCTCTCTGTATTTGCTGGGGAGGTGCTTGGCTCACAGGCCCTGCCTATTATCATCTATGGCCTTGAGCAAACGAATTAACCTCTCGGCACCTCACTTCTCTCATTGGTAACAAGGGGTTACTAAGAGCTTCTCTGTAGCGTTTGAGAATTAAGTGCAGTCATCCAGGTGAGGCGCCTAACCCACTGCTGGGCACATAGTAGGTGCTCCGGAAAGGGCGTATGCGCCGATCTGTGTTCAGGGCATCTTAGGACACAACAGGCAACTTTTGTGTGTGTGTGTGTTTGTTTTTGGTAATTTCAGTACAAAATTTTTAAGTTGCTATGGCCCTCACATGGGACACGTGGTGGAGGCAGACTGGAAAGCAGGGCCTCGGATAAGGACTGTGAAAGAAGGTGCCCAGTTGTTGCAGGCGGTGAGCAAGGGGGGGGGTGGTTCTCCCCAGACAGACACAGGCTTTTTCTCCTCCAGCGAGGTCAACGGCTCAGGCCAGGATCTTAAAGCAGCGAAGGAAATGACAGGATGTGGGTTCTGGTTGCCCAAAGGCGGCCCCTGAAGGTGGGGGTCACAGGCAACACCCATTCTACCTGGTCTGGAAACAAGGTCCTGGGCGATGCTGTCAACTACTACATGGGTCAGACTTACTGGGAGCTTACCTGCTTCTGAGTTCTCAGGGAGGGAGGTCTTGGAAGCTAAGACAAGAAGTTAGCTTCCAATGCTTTCAGGCACTGACCTGTGAGATCCTGCTTTGGGATTTGGGAGATGTTGAAGCCTATGGGAGTTACCAGTGGGCTCACCTTATAGACTGGCTTTGCTCAGCTCTGTGACCCATCAGAAGTGATGCGTGGGCTCAGAGTTCTATAGCTCAGTGCTATGACCCACATGTGACTGGTGTGTGATCGACTGAAACTCTGGCCCTCATTGACTTTACACTTAGTGAGTGCATGTTTACACAAGAACTTCCAGAAAACTATCTGAAGGATGTTTCTAACTTCAGTTGTATCAACTGGACATGAAGAAGGACTTCCTTGGGATATGAAAGGCAGTCTTCCTGCATTTGAATTTTCATGAGAGAAAGCAGCTAATATGACTAATCGCAGTGCTGTGGGCTCTGACCTCTCAGGGAGCTGGGATGTACTGATCTCATCTGCTTCTCCAGCCAGTACGGCTTCTATAGTTGGCAGAGACATGATAGGGCCTGGGTTCATGGAGGCCGCCGCAGAGTTCGAGAACTGGGGAGTGGCTCGCTGTCCCCATCCTTGCTTAGCTGCCTCACTGAGAGGCACTGATGGGTTTTGACTAAGGCCAGTTTTAGATCTGGCTGGGGGGTGGGGGGGCGAGGAAATAGTCCTGCTGTGCAAGCCCCAGGTCTGCCAGGCCCAGGGTGAGTACTGACCCCACACTGAGAGTTCCAGCTGTAGGTCCTCCCACCCCCCCCCCAAGGCATCCTTAGATTCCTGATAGCATGTAGTTCCCCACCGGGGTGCTCAAGGCTGCCTGCTTCCTTTTTCCATGGGGGCAGGATTCCAGGGCATTCTCCATTCCCTCCAGACCTGCTTTGCCACAGAAAAACGCCTGGAATCAGGATTCAGCCCCATGCCTGGGGAGGGAAGGGCCCCTCTTGCTCCCTGTGTCCCTGTGCCTCCTCTCAAGATCCAGGCCCTCCTCTCAAGATCCACAGGCCCAAGCACAAGGATCCCCTTCCTCTGCATATGACAGCCCCACGAGAGGTAGTTCCCCACCTCAGGCTGCCTGTCTCCTCTTCTCACCAACCCCTGGACCTAGAACACCCAGCCTGAGGGGCTGTGGGCCTGAGATCCCAAAGCCATTCCCTTTGCTCCGCCTTAACCTCTGCCTCACTTGGGTGCTGTGCTCACTCCCAGGGAAGGTGCCTCGGAGCAAGCAGGTAAATGCTTCCATTATCAAAGGCAAGCTGAGAGCTGTGAAAATCATAATTCTGTGGCTCCATAATTCTGTGGCCAGGAAACATTTGCGACCTCTCTCCAGGTCCAGGTCAGCTACTCAGGCCCTGTCGGCCTCAACACATACCAGACGCGCCTCATTGACACAACAATGCACCCTGTCCCCTTGTCCTCTTCCTGGGCCTCCAGACCGGAAAAGAAGAGCCCTCTGCAAGTTGTCCTTTTTAACGCTCTTCTCTGCTCTCTGCTCTTTTCTCTCTTGAGGCTCACTGGCTCTCCAATTCCCCCACGGATTGCCCTCACCCGTCTCCTCCCCTTCCCCCTTTTGAGGCCTCATGTGGGCTCTCCCGGCCCAGTCTGTGGGGAGGCCCAGGGGCTTCTCAGCTGGACCTGAAGGCCAGGTCATCCCGGGTGGGGGGGAACCCCCTCGCTGTGCCTCCCATCCACCTCCCCCCAGATAGGGGTGCTGAGCCTGAGTCAGAATATCTCTGCAGTGATTGGTGGGGATGCTTATTTTAAACATTTAATTCCTTGCCCCTCTGTTTTCCTCCCCCCTCCTGGTTTCCGTCCTGACTGGCTCATCTTGCCTTCGGAACCCCAGCTTTCTCCATGGATCACACCCCAGGCTGAGGCGGTGGAAAAGAGCTATGGTGAAGGTTATAAGTACTTTGAGATTCTGGGGCCAGAAGTACCAGAAAAGAACGGGCCGCTGGGTTCTCCGTTGGGTGGGAGCAGCGGGCCCCCGTGCGGTCGGGAATGGCCAGGACGCGGCTGATGACAGCTTTCCATGTGCTCGGGGCTGCGCTGTGGCCCAAGCCACCTTCTGAGGGTCACTGTAAGGAGATCAGTTATCTAGTAGGCTACACGTGACACGCAGAACACAGCAGAGGAGACGCATATGCTTCACAGATGATAAGAGACCATTAGGGCCCCGTCCTCCATGGCTCTCAGGCAGTGGACAATAGGCTGGGAGCTGACAGGGACTGCCGGCCTAACTCGCATGGACCTTGACGCATGAGGTCTGCGAGCTCACTCTGGGACCAGGGGGTGGCGCTTCCAGGTGGGCAGAATCTCTCCACGCGGAACCCACAGCAAGCCTCCGGGTGGTAGGAATTGGGGGGGGACGGCCCTGTCCAGGTGTCAGCCCCTGGAGGGGAGCTGCTGGTCGGTCTGTGAGACCCAAGCAGGGAGGTGACCCTGGCCAGTGGGACGTGTGTGCGGAGACAGAGGCTGCCCGGTAGCTCTCACTGTGGGGAACCCCATCCCGGCCTGGCCCTGAGCCGTGCTGACGGAAGCTGGGAGCAGAGAGGCAGGGCTGCCTCAGGGGTCCAGGCGCGGGGCCACCTGCTCAGGGAGGCCTGAGCTGGGAGATTCCAGGACGGATATCCTGTTCCTCCCCACAGAGCCTGGATGGCTCCTGGGCCCCCCAACAGCGCACTCAGCTCCTTCACCCCTCCTCCCCCCAGCTCTGCAGCAGGTACTGTGCTCAGAGGCCAGGGAGGGGGGGTCGGGGGGCGAGTACAGTCCTCACACGGAGCCCCTGTTCTCCCGGGACCCACTCAGCCCCTCAGGCTCGTCCTCTCCCTCCTGCTCGGCCTCTGTACGCAGCCCTGTTTCAGCACAGCCCCCCGGCAGGGGCGGGCTCGGGAGGTACTGGAGGAGCCGGCCTTCCCGCTGCATTTCTGCCAGCTCCTTGGCACAGCAGCTGGGCGTGTTGGTCTCGTACGTGTCATGGAAGGTGTTGTAGTCCACCTCGTAGAAACCCTTTTCCAACGTGAGGACTGGTGTGAATCGGTGGCCCCAGAGCACCTCGGTATCCATGTAGGAGCTCCGTGCTTGGCAAGTCATGCCTGTGGGGACAGAGGGCACGGAGATTAGGAGTGGCCACCGCCAGCCGTCCATCAGCCGTCCGTCCATCAGCCAGCCAGCCAGCATTTGTTGTACCTCTGCTTGGGCTAAGCACCCTGGAGGTGTAGAGCTGAATAAGACAGTCCTCGCCCTGGAGGAGTTCAAGGTGTGCTAGAGGCAGAACATTAGAAACCAACATGCGAGATTCCGGGGTAGGTTCCTAGAGACTGGAGTGGATAATTCTGGAAGAGCTAGAGCCAGGGACGTGGTTCCTGAGAACAGCATTAAGGTCTCGAAGATTGAGACACAAAAGAGGCAGGAAAAGGGTTTGAACAAAGATAAATTCAGGGCGCCTGGGTGGCTCAGTTGGTTAAGCGGCTGCCTTCGGCTCAGGTCATGATCCTGGAGTCCCAAGATCGAGTCCCGCTTTGGGCTCCCTGCTCATCAGGGAGTCTGCTTCTCCCTCTGACCCTTCCCCCTCTCGGGTGCTCTCTCTCTCATTCTCTCCCTCTCAAATAAATAAACAAAATCTTAAAAAAAAAAATGTTTAAAATTAAAAAAAAAAAAAAGATAAATTCAGATGGAGTGAATGTAGAGAAGCTGACCATCTTATAGGGCACACAGGGATTGTTTGGGGTAGACACATATGGGCAGAAGCCTCTCTCTCTCTCTCTCACACACACACACACACACACACACACACACACACACACACACCCCTTGGCTCCTTGATTGCAGCATGCTCCAAAGCCTCCATTCCCTGTCTCCTCAGCCCTTGCTTGCCTATGTTATTTTTAGGTGTTGCTTTCTCTCCAGGGAGGAGAGCAGCTTTGTTTATGGATGAAGAAGCCTCTGTGTTTGGGGTCACAGGAAAACAGCTTGCTGATATTTAATCTTCTGGCCAAGGAAGGTACTGGCGTGTGCTCTCGGGAACGAAGGAGAAGCTGGCTCCAGCTTCCCAGGGTGGGCTTTCTCTGGCAGGGGTCTCGTGCACACCAGACCCAAGTGCAAGGCTGCTTCCCACCCATTTGTGCTCCAGTGCTGGGCACCCCTGAGGTGCCCCCCACACTGTGGGCTTGCAGCCTGCTCTCTGCTCCCTGGGTCTGGCCTGGGCCAGGCCTTTCCATGCAGTCCTCCCCCGTCACAGCTCAGCAGATGCCCCGAGCTGGGCACTGAGCAGCCTAGACCCAGACCAGGTGTCTGCAGGCTTGGGGGCCTCAGGAAAGACAGCGGACAGGACCCCCACGGGAACCTGTGGGACATATCTCCTGGAGGCTTTCCTGATTTGTTTTACCCCTTGGGATGTGGCAGTGGACCCCCTGTATCAAGAGACCCTACCTCTGTCCCTGGCACTCATCTTCGCATGCATTTGGGAAGGAAAGAAGCCCCTGTGGTTGCCAAGCACTGTGCTTTATGTATGATATTCCATCGAATCGTCTAATCCCCCCAACGACCCTGTGAGTTGTATTATGCTCATTTTGCTGACGAGTTAAGCAACTTGCCCAGACACACACAGGCAGGCTATGGCAGGGCTGTGCTCGTCCAAACTCGGCCTGAATCAGCAGCGCATGCTCTGCTCTGTAATGTGGCCATCAGGCCACCATAGTCGCGGAGATGAGAACAGATGTGGGTGGGGGGCTCTCCTTCCCTTGTCTCCCCGGGGCCCCCTGCACTCATGGGAGGGAAGGAGGTCAACTAGACAGGGCAGGTCACCCGGGGGCCACTGATGTTGAAGGATACTCAGGGGAGGGACCAGTTCAGCTGGGTCACCCCCTGATCCCTCCACAGTAGGTGGCAGTGAAGGCACGGGGGGACTGTAAGGCACAACTCTCCTGTTTGTCCCCACATCTCTGACCTGACCCCTCCTTTGTGGCCTCAGAGTGGTGCTCTTCCCCCAGAAACTCAGCCGGTGTTCTGCTCCCGAGCCCAGCACCAAGGGCAGCGTGACCTGCGAGCCCCCAGCTCTGTCGCAGGCTTCCTGCATCCTGGCTGTCCTTGGCCCCAGGGGCTCCCTCGGCTGCCACCATATGCTGCCTGGCCAGGCTCCAGCTCCCAGCAGATGGCCGAGCAGCCCCCTCCATGCCAGTCCCCGGAGCCTGTTCGCACCCTGGCCAGGTCCCACGGGCTCCGGCCGAATGAGAAGGTTTGTGGATGCCCCATCGGAGTTTCCCGCACAGCAACCAGGTTCCCGAAAGGTGAGGAAGTCTTGTTTGGCCATCTTTCTGACTAGCCCCTGAAATTTCAACACTTAAGATTCATAAGTGAAAGACCTGAATCGAACACCATCTGCATGAAGCTGGGTGCAGCATCTATGTCTGTTAAATGGGATTGGCGTGGTCCTCCGGTGTCGCTGCAGAAATTGGAAAAATACATATCATTTTGAGCCTGAGTGAGTTTTCTACAAGTGCTCAGTCTACCGGGTGACAAGAAGAGAGGGAAAGAGGAAGAAAGGGAGTAAGAAGCAGGGTGCAGGGTTCTGCAGGAGGGCTCCTCTCCCCAGGAGTTCAGGCAGGAGTGGTGGGACCTGGGCCTCATGCTCCTGCTGGCTGGCCTCGGGCTCCCTGGAGCCCTGCACCGAGGCCTTGGCCTTGGGCAATGGTGGAAGTTCCTGGCTGCTGGCTGCCCATGAGACTTGAGAGCTGAGCAGGGAGGTGCCGGGCCGGCCATGAAGAGGGCATCTGCTTGGGCCTATGTGGATGCAGATGGACTGGTTTCGGCTCGTCCCCTGTTCACTCAGCCAGCCTTCCAAAGGGAAGCTCAGGGACAGCCTTCCTGGGGTGGGGGGGCGGGGGGGCGGGGATGGCAGCCAGAAGAGCTGCCCTCACAGGTCTGGGGTATAGACACCTCTTCAAAAAGAGGATTCTGTGACTTTGAGAAGCCTTGTGTTTGGGAAATCACAGAGTGATTCATGGCATGTAGAGATACCACGAA
The DNA here is from genome assembly GCF_011800145.1 of Mirounga leonina. Taxonomy (NCBI): domain Eukaryota; kingdom Metazoa; phylum Chordata; class Mammalia; order Carnivora; family Phocidae; genus Mirounga; species Mirounga leonina. Next base: position 23,895,248 of record NW_023270387.1, on the reverse strand, counting down.
GTCCTACTGTGAAGAAGCCTGTGCACCTTGTTTCACTGTATTTCTCCAAGTTATCTGATCACAAGACTCTTTTTGGGTAGACACATGCCCCAGGATGTGGTGGGGCAAGATAGCCTGTCGAAAACAAGGGCCAGCTTTGGGGTCCCCTGCCTTCCCAGGCATCCCGGCTCTATGACTTACTCTTGGACGAAACTAGACTGATAACTTGCCTGTCTGTGCCTCTGTTTCTTTATCTGTAACCTAAGGAACATCATCTTACAGAGAGTGGGAAGTTAAGTGCGATACTGTTTGTTAAAGTTTAGAACTATGTCCAGAAGTTAGAGGGTTCAGTAAACATTAGTTGTTGTTATCACTCCATCTTGATTGAATGACAACACCCCTCAGATCACAGTTAGAGATTGGGCTGGCTGAGAATCCCAGGATTCTCAGGCACCAACTGCCATCTTCTAGCCCTGGTGGCCTAGGTTCCCAGCACGTGGGAGAGTTCTGTGGCCAAGGAAGATAAAGTGTCTTACCTGTTGCCTCCACCATCCCTTCTAGAATGACCACGACTTCAAACTCCTCCTGATCCAGCTGGGCCCGAGACATCTCCCAGAAAGGGCTCTTCTCGTTGATCTCGTGGGAGATGATGAGTGGAGACACCAGGAAGAGACGGTCATCCCCAGTGTCGAAGCCCACATTGATGTCCGTCTGGTTCAGGGGGATGAACTCCCCTTCTTTGGTCTGCCGGGACTTGATGAGCTTGGCACGGATGGAGGCCTCCACAATGTGGGAGTTACGAAGGTCACCCACCCGGAACATGAGGCAGAGCTTCTCGTCCCGCATGGAGATGACTGCATTGTTGGAAAACATGAGGGTCTCTGCTCTCTTCTTTGGCTGACTTATCTTAACAAACATGCACCCCACCATGAAGGCATTGACGATGGAGCCAAGGATGGCCTGGACCAAGAGGAGTATGATCCCCTCCGGACACTTCTCTGTGATCACCCGAAAGCCATACCCGATGGTGGTTTCTGTCTCAATGGAGAACAGGAAGGCAGACACAAAGCCACTGAGGTTTTCAACACAAGGAATCCACTCCTGGTCACCAACATGGTCCAGATCACCCCGGATGTAAGCGATCAGCCACCAAATGAAACCGAAGAACAGCCAAGTGATGGTATAGACCATGGTGAAGACAAGCAGGTTGAAGCGCCATTTGAGGTCCACCAGGGTGGTGAAGAGATCGCTTAGGTATCGGTAGGTTTCTTGGACGTTGCCATGGTGGACGTTGCACTTGCCACTCTTTTCCATGTAGCGCTGGCGGGGCTTCTTGCCTTCTGCTAGCAGGCGAGTACGGTCAGTGGCAATGGGGATGTAATCACGGGCCTGTTTGGGGATCTTCTTTGGGTCCCTGGGAGTGACCCCAATCTCCATATCCTGGTTCATAGCATTCCTAGAATCACCAGCCATAGCTGGGATGCATTGAGTTAAAAAAGACATCATCAGTGAAGGGGGCTGTGCTGATTCACAGAAACACAAGATTTCAAGGTCACTCCTGCCTCTGTGCTCTCAAGGGTCCTCATCTAGTGCACAGTGGAGCCTACCGCAGAGTCCTCAAGGGCAGGGACCGTGGTTTTTTTTTTTTTTATACTATTTGCTTGTATTCCTGGCACCTCCTACAGATTCTAGCATATAATAGCAGCTCAATAGTTGTTTGTTGAATGAATAAATACGTAGGTGCAAACTACACATGGTGTTGAAAGGATTTAAGAAATCTGGGAGCAATTAAAAAATAATAATCGCAACAATTTATTAAGTGCCTGCTCTAGTCCATGCAGTACATCCAGACTGTCACTTGTTATCACAGCAACTGGTTGGAGTTGGAGCTTGATCTCCAGTATGTAAACACTGATTGCTTATGCATCATATTTATTTCTAGGAGTCTCTCTCCTTCCATTAGAATGTAACCTCCACGGGGCACAGGTACGTCTGTTTTGTTCCCTCATACATTCCAAATACCCAGAGGGTAGCCCAGAACATACTGTATACTCCAAAAGCACTTGTTGAATAAGTGAATGAATAAGTAAAAAAATAAATAAGAGCCCCAAAAAGGTGGATGGTTAAGTGATAACCTGGGCCACCAAACACTTACCTGGCAGAGTGGGTATCTGGATTCTTGCTCACAGGGCCCAGAGCCTGTGCTTTCTTCTTTATATCTCCCTGTCTCCTTTCTTTATGTCTCAGATCTTAGCAGCAGACAGAAAGGAAAAGGCAGTGAGTGTCTGATTCACCATGTGGTCACTCCTACTGTCTGAGGGGAGGAGTCTGTGGCTGTCCGAGCACTTACGAATATGACAAATCGCTGTGTAGACCCACCATTAAAAATCTTGACACAGTAATTCCCTGCCGTCTAAAAACCTGAAATGGACAAGATATTAATGCCCCTAAGGTTTTCAAAAGGGCTATAAACCTATATGTGAAATCAAAAACAAACAAATGAAAGCCAAACTCACAGATACGGAGAACAGATTGGTGGTTGCCAGGGAGAGGGTGTACGGGGCGAGCGAAATGGGTAAGGTGGTCACGAGGTACAAACTTCTAGTTGCAAATGAAGTCCTGGGGATGTGATGTATAGCGTGGCTATTATAGTTAATGATACTGTGCTGTATATCTGAAAGAAGCCGAGAGAGTAGGTCTTCAAAGTCTTCATCACAAGAAAAAATTGTAATTATATATGGTGCCAGATGTTAACTAAACTATAAACTATATTTCCCAAAATATACATATATCAAGTCATTATGTTATATCTCTTAAACTAATACATTACATGTCTGTTATCTCAATAAAATGTCTCAATAAAAAATTGCTTTTCAAAAAGGCTGTACCATGTTTTGGAGTATATGCCACACTTTAAAGAAACACCCAGACACCTGCAATGGTCCGCTGTTTTTCAGATATTCCGCTCACTCCCACTGAAAATACTTTAAGACTCTGATGCAGCTAGGAAAGACCATGAGAATCTCCACAGCTAATAATCACAGCTTAAATTTCTGAGCGTTCACGAGCCAGGCACTGTGCTAAGAAGTTTATATCCATTAGCTCATTTATAATCCTCACAACAAAGTTATTAGAGAAGAACGGCTATTATCCCTCTAATCTTCAGGCAAAAACAACGAAGCTCAAGTAGTTAAGTGGCTGAGTTAGGGTTTGAATCTAGGTTCATCTGCTCCAGCATGGGGTCTCACAGTACCCACCACACAGTGGCTTGCAGACATTGATGTTCTGTGGCTCCTGCTTAGACTGATGAGCTGCTCGCTCCAGAAAGTTCTATGAGCTTCAAATCCTGGGGGAATTCCTCAGGGGATGCCATTACTCAGCCCTTCATCTTTACAAGCAAGTTTGTTTTGATTTCACAGGTAGTTCCACTCCTTGGAAACAATGAACCTGATAGAACAACCCGGATGAATGTTCTATAAGCCATGAAGGAAGATTTCCCCCAACGTGGAAAGTCAGAAGATCCTGGCATACCTTTTTCTTTGCTACCTTGGTAGTTGTGACAATTTCAAGGTAACCTTTAAAATATCATATTGAAGGGTCATCCGAAGGGTTGTTTGTTTCAGATGTCTGTTGGCCATTTCCCATTCTGCACAGGGCCACCTGCTCCCCGCTCCCTCACATGGCAGTTACAAAGATAAATGAAATGAGGAGCTGGATGCTTGATGTTGCTTTGCAGAATCCTAAGCATGGTTTTGCTTTGCCCCTAGGTTGGAGACTGTTTACTGAGAACTCAGGGATGCCCAGAAAGGGTGAGAAATGCTGTTACTCCCAATGCCCTGGGGGCTCCTGGGAACCCAGCTACTGGAACCCAGATAGAGGTCTGATCGGAGGGCTGCCCATGGACTCCCCAAGCCACTGCTGTTGGGCAGGGCAGACCCAGTGCTGGCCAGAATGAGTCACCGGCTAGGGCACCTGGCAAAGCACATTCTCCTGCCCTCATATCTTCCAGAGAAATAGCTTTTCTGCTGATTTTCTGCACTGTTTCCTTCTTTATTTTTGAATATACTTTCATATGTTCTTGTAGGAGAAAGCCTTGCCCTGTACTAGAAACAGAGAAAGGTTTTCTAGGACACCTCAGTCAAGACCAGAGAATTTTTTGTGTGTCCAGCAGACAGGGTAAGGATTCACTTCTGATTTGAGATTGGCATCCATCCTCCAAGTGTGCTAGAATCCTCGGCAGAAGTTTTTCCTCGCTCAGCCCAGGGCAAGATCTGGGTTCTAGGATCAGCTTCTAAGAAACGTGTTCTGTGACCCAAGGAAAAACCATCTTCATTTTCTTTGCCTCAATTTACTCTGCTATAAACCCCAGATAATATTTTCTGCCATTCCAGCTCTGGGGGCCATTATGAGGATCTAGGGAAAGACTATATGAATACAAAGATAAATATAAATATAAATGTAAATATATATTCATAAACACTCCTTGAAGTGAAATTTAATGCAACGCCCCATTAACCCCCGTTTTAAGGATGAAGAAAGAGACATAGAGCATCTAAGTCAAGTATCAAAGGCCCCAGTGGGCCGCTTCAGGGCAGGCATCAAGCTGACTGGTGTAGAACCTCTCCTCCCCAGATTTCTTCCTAAGAGTAAGTGAAATGCCCACTCTAGAAATCTTGGCCGCCAGTGCTGTGGGCGCATAATATCAAAAGAATTTTCAGGGACAATGGAGATGAGCTTTTGAATCAGATTTTCAAGATCTGTTCTATTCATTTAGGCACCCATATTCAGCAAGCATTAGTTGAGGAACTGCGATTGTCCAGCTTCTGTGCTAAGACCTGGAGATTAAGCAGTGATTAAGCTGAATGCAGACCCAGCCTTTGTATAGTTTATAGTCTAGCACCGCCCCCTCTGAGCCCAGGGGTCTGAGCAGAACTGCCTGTGGAGAGAGAGGTGGGGGGAAAGGCTTTGGGCTGGAGGAGGCAAAGCCAGTATGAGAGCTTCTCCCCACAGGACCCGGGGAGGCACCGACAGGAGCAAATCCCACTCAAGCTCATCAAGCCTGGTGTTGCTATTCATCTGGAACCCTCTCTTGTGTCTGAGGATAAGAAGCTGTGCCTGGACATGATTAAAACTCTTGGGAAGACAGAGCCTGAAGTCCAGCAAAGTGGTTTAAACTCTTTGATATAGAAACACAAATGGAGAAAGAATCAAAAGAGGCAAAATCAAAGGAAGTTGTATTTTAGGTGATGCACGAGTGACTCTGACATCCTTTTAAGTGGACCTCTGTGTGAAGAATTCCCAAACACCCCCGCCACACACACACACAGTGAAGAAAGCCCTGTGTCATGGAGTGGGGGGGCTTTTTCTAGAAAGTCAGGAGCCGTGGACGCAGCATCTTGATAGAAACTGCATTTGGAAATCAGCAGGGTTTCCTGAAGAGAGCACTGGGCTGGGAGTCTTTTTTTTTTTTTTTGAGAACGAGAGAGAGAGAGAGCCTGCAAGGGGGTGGGAAAGGAGGGGCAGAAGGAGAGGGAAAGAGAGAATCTTAAGCAGCCTCCACGTTCAACGCCCAGCACTGAGCCAGATGTGGGGCTCGACCTCACGCCCCTGAGATCATGACCTGAGCCGAAATCAAGAGTTGGATGCTTAAACGACTGAGCCACCCAGGGTGGCTTGGGAGTCTTGTTTCAGACTCAGTTTCCCTACTGTGAAAATGAGGACAGCAGACATCCTTAACGATTTCTTCCTTTCTCTCTTATATTTGCTGGGTCAATGTCTGTTTCCCAGAGTTTTGGGATATGGGATGAGGTTGAAGGAAGGGTAGTGGAGGAGAATATACTCCTATCTCAGACTAGATATTTGTATGCTGTTCTGCAGGAATCTATATGGCTGTACTCGTTGTTAAAATATGAAAACACTCCATGGTGGTTGCCCCAGTGCCCTCAAGGACCTTCAAGATTAGCAGGAAGTATTAAAGGTGTTATCAAGGGCGTATGTGCCAGGTGTGGAGAAGGCACACGCAGGGAGGCAGAACTCTAAGATGCCCTCACAATTCCTGCCCCCCGAAATAGACTCCCTGTATATGCCCCCAGACCTGGGGATGGGATACTCACTCCCATGATGAGCCTATGTCACGGCCCAGCTGACTTGAAGAAAGGGAGACCTTCTGGGGTGAGCCAGACCTAATCAGATAAGCCCGGGAAGGGAGTGGGCTTTCCCTGAAGTAGGAGAAGCTCTTTGCTAGCTGTGGAGATGGACAGGGGCACGTGGCAAGGAATGTGGGGACCTCTAGAAGCTGACAGCAGCCCCTCGTGACGGTCAGCAAGGAAACAGGGACCTCCTATGATCACTAAGAACTAAATTCCGCCACAGCCACAGGAGCTGGAGTTCCAAAGGAGCATGCAGCTGGCTGACACCTGCCTTTTAACCTTGTTAGACCCTGAGCAAAGAACACAGTCATGTTGTGCCTGGACTTCTCACTTAAGAACACTGAGCCAAAAACTGGGTGTTGTTTTAAGCCATTTAGTCTGGTCCTTTGCCAAGGCAGAAATAAAAATCTAACACAGAACAGAAGGGGGAACCAGGTAATAAATGATTAGGAAAGCTGACTCTGGCATCAGAGTGCCCACCTTCCGATTTCACCTTGAGCTGAGGGACTTAGGGGGAAGTTATTGCTCTGAGCCTCAGTTACTTTTTCTGCAAAATGGGGATGATGACCGCACCAACCAAGGAGGGCAGGCGCGAAGATGGAATGAAGGCGCATGGGCAATGCTGGCCGAGGCTAGTATTTATTTTCCATCCAGGGCTGGAGTTGCGGGGGTGGGGTGGGAGAGCTTCCAGCAATTCAGGAGGGCCAACTGTGGGTCAGCATCCTGCTTCCATGGCCTCATTTACTCCACGGGGAGGTGTTGTCTTATTCTACGAAGAGGGAAACTGGGGGAGAGCTTAAATAACTTGCCCACAGGTGCTGCGGGGACGCTCTCTAGAACCCACAGTGGTTGCAACGGACAGAATTGTTGCTGGGAGAGGAGTTTCCAGCTCGCTTCAGTCTCTATGGGATCCCCAGAGGCTGTGCCTGAAGAACTTTCTAAGAACTCTCCCGTCTGTGGCCCTTCTACGTGGACGCAGAGGCTGTTCTGGTGCTAAGATCTGGGTGATTCTCCTGCAGGGAGACCTGCAGAGGCTGCATTCTCTGCTCCTCCCCTCCTGGGTGCAAATGAGCCACCTCCCTGAGCCTGGAGGCAGGAACCAGAGGAAGAGGAGGGGAAGTGACCCAGACAGCGGTCTGTGAGTCCCTAGAATTGGGGGGTGCCTGGAACGTGGGGTTGGGGTCCCCCGTGGGGTTCAGCACGACCCTGGCCACCCTCCCATTGCAGGTCCTGGAATGAGAGCGGGGGGCTTTCCGTGACCCCCCTTTCCTCAGCAGCCTGCCCGAGGACAAAATGTTGGAAACTGCAGTTCTGGCCTCTGCCTTAATAGTTCCCTGCCGGCCACCGCAGCTGCCCTTCCTGGTCGCGAACTAGCGGCTGGTGGAGAGCAAAACCGGACCGAGACCTGACCGGCTCCCAGTCCAGAAGTTCATGGAGGGGTTGGCTGGTGGCCCCAGCCCCCCAGAACCTGTGCCCAAACCACACTGATGGGCTGGCTCCGGCCAGGGGGCCAGTCCTAGTTTCCTGGCTTTCAAAATTACCATCCTTTAAAAAACAAAAAAACCTTAGTTCATTCTGGGGTCTGATGGCAGAAGAACTCAAGAGTGATAAATCTTTAAAAACTCATCGGGTATTTTACTTTAAATCCCAATCGTTTTGCAGCTATTATTTGTTCTTATCAACTTAGATGTGAACCTAGTCTTTAATTCCTGGATGTTTTGTGGTTTTATTTTTTGAACCCAAGTTCAAAAACTATCTGGGTGATAGCACATTAGGTATTAGGTGTGGAAGCCCATTGAAAACTGTAACACAGATTCCTTCCCTCCTTCCTTCCTTCCCTTCTTCCTCCCTCCAATCAGTGAAGCCCCTCCCCCAAACAGTCACTGCAAGTAGGCACTCTGCTGGGCCCTGGGGGCAGGAGGAGGTAGATGAGCACTTTGCCAGCTTTCTTGTGCTTTCCAGTCACAGAGATCTTGTTAAAATGCAGATTCTGATTAGGTTGGTCTGGAGCTCCCGGAGTCTGCATTTTATCAAGGAGCTCCCAGCCTTGTTAATGCTGCTGGTCCTCTGAGTTACAAGGCTTCTCCCCTGTGGGTGCACACAGCCGGGAGCTGGACCCCATGCTGATGCCTAGGTCCCACACCCAGAGACCCTGACCCAGGGGATATTGGGGACCACTGCTGTATTTTCTGCCCTCTGGGAGTCACGGGAACACACAGGCAAACAATCAGTGCAGTAGACAGCGACAGAGACCAAGACGGAGTTCTTAATTTGGCTTCGCCAGGGTGAGTGAGGAAGGGTCAGGAAAGACTTGGTGGAGAAGGTACGTGGTGAGTGCAGTGAGGGGAGCCTGCTTGCCGTGAGAGGCTCATGTACTGAGCACCCTTTACGTGCCATCTCTGTGCTAGGTGACTTTTATGCATTGTCACTTTGAATACTCAAATAGGTCTGCCTCTGGGGTTATTGGTCCTCAGCCCCCTGGGGTTGGACCAGGCTGTCAGTGGGTCTGAGCCTCGGTGGGGGTCAGGCCCTGAAATGCCTGATCCAAGAGACTGCCAGAGGGACACACGCCTGGTCTGTCCCATGAAACCAGTGCATGATTTGCTGCTGTGTTGCCCGACGTGCCCAGGCTGCCCGGAGCCGTTTCCCTTTTCCTCCCGAGGGGGCTGTACCTTCCACCCACCCTCCTGCTGGCCTTCGGAGTGCCTCCTGCTGCGGCTTACAGCAGCTCCTTGATGTTTTCTAACAACGGCAACATTTGCCCCTCACAGGCACCTAATTGTTCCAAGGAGACAGGGAGTCCGCATGTCCCGGCTAACGCCTGTTCAAGCGTAATCCCCGAGCACCTCTTCCACTTCTAGAAATGTCTGTGTTGATGAATGGGCAAAGAAGATGTGGTACGGATATGCAATGGAATATTACTCAGCCATCAAAAAGATGAAATCTTTTGCAACGATGTGGCTTGAACTAGAGGATATTATGCTAAGTGAAATAAGTCAATCAGAGAAAGACAATTATCCTATGATCTTACTTATATGTGGAATTTAAGAAACAAAAGGAGCATAGGGGAAGGGAGGAAAAGATAAAACAGGATGAAATCAGAGAGGGCGACAAACCATAAGAGACTCTTAATCATAGGAAATGAACTGAGGGTTGCTGAAGGGGAGGGGGGTGGGGGGATGGGGTAACTGGGGGATGGACATTAAGGAGGGCACGTGATGTCATGAGCACTGGGTGTTATATGCAACTGATGAATCACTGACCTCTCTACCTCTGAAACTAATAATACACTACGTGTTAATTAATTGAGTTTAAATTTTTTTTAAAGGAAAAAAAAAAGAAAAAAAGAAATGCCTGTGTTTGGACACTATGGCCCCTTACAAGGAAGAGAAAACTAACCAGCAGCCACGGATCCCACTAAGAGCGATTCTCCTTCATCTCAAGTGTGTCTGCCTCTGCCAGGCGCGGGGAGAATACTTGGACTTTTTGGCTGAGCGGGGCGCGCATGCTGTGGTAACCGGAACCCATGAGGTTGGCACCAAGCTCTGCTGTCTACGAAGCTCAGGGAGCGGAGGGGCTGGACTGGCGTCTTCCAACACAGACACACTGTGATGTGCTCCTTATACCGGTCGTGTACCGATAATATACTTTCTCCCGTTTTTTTATTCCAATATAAGCTCTGCTTTAGACCTTCATTTTCAGGTTTGTGATAGAGAAAGAGATTTTTAAGAGATATAACTCTCTTTATTCTGGGCAAGCAATTCTATGAGCACAACCAAACTTGCTCTGGGTTTTGGGGACACAATAGGGAGTGATGGGGACAGAGGCAAGGTGAGCTCGCGCGCTCTCTTGGGGGGGCCACTGCTGTCCAGCAGGAGCTCCTTGCTGCCACACAAGAATGTGGAGGTGCTGCAGTAAGACCTTCCTCTCTCTCTTTTTCCAGAAAAGCTAGAAGTGAAGACTTTTAAACCTGAATTTTTTTTTTCACCATTGACCACTATTTCGACAATTCTGGGGCCGTGAGTTAATCAAAGAAAATATCCCTGCAGGTCAGATTCAGTGTGCCAGCTGCTAATTTATACTTCTGGGTTACTGAGCCAGAGGGAGGCTTTTTCCTCACATGGACACGTTGGCTTGGACTTTGAGTTCTGCTGAGCATGGTGTGAAGAGCTGTGGTAACACCAAAAAATGCTCCTCGCTAACAGGTCTTCCATGAACACAGCCTATCAGCCCTCAGTACAAAGGAAGCCAGAGGGCCAACCTGGGACTCCCACTGCAGTAAAGAGATGGGTGCGTGGACTGGTCCCCCAGGGCCCACCAGTCTGGTTCCCATGGTCCTGACAAGCCCTGTCTCCTCGCCCACAGCCTCGCTCTCCCCAGTCCCCTCCATTGTGCAGATGGTTGTCATGACCCCTCTGCATTCCCTCAGTGCCTTGTCCTCTCCGGCTGCACCCTTTGCAAATATGCCGTAGGTGGTAGAATCCTGGACGAGCATGACAGCCCTCCATTTCCATCATGGCGCAGGTGGTTCTCAGTGGGGAGAAAGTCCAACTCTAAATGCCTCAAGGAAGGTTGAAGGAGCTCTCTCCCCAGAGGAGGGCTGTAAGAACGGGAACATGGGTCAGGTCACCTCCCAAGCTCACTTCTGGCTCAGATGTAATGGCTGCTGACCACCAGTGATTAAGGAATCCTGGGCTAACAGGACTGGGAGGCCCTGACACGAGTAGGGTTAGACCACACGTGCTGGTGTTATGCCCAGCATGCTCCTCACTCTCAGGGGCCCACAGGGGCTTGGGGAATGCATACTCATAGCTCTGCTCCAGCCTGAATGCCCCATAAAGGGGACTTTGCAGAGATCTGTCATAGCCAAAGGGAATTTTGGCACCCCTCTCTCTGGAATGCAAGGGTCTCCCGTGGCTGTGTGAGGTGGGAGTCCGTGCGCCAGGAGCAGGTTGAAGGGCTTTCATTGAAACATGGAGCCAGGGACAGGGTGGTTGGAGGGACGGGCTGTGTCAGATAGGACACTTCATCACTGCGGGTGTCCCGGCACACCGTGTCCCTGATGGCTTAGCTGCCAAGGGCTCTGCAAGAGAGTCACTGTGTCAGGAGGGTGAGGAGGCCTCAGGACTGAGGTCCCCCCCGCATCGGCCCGGCTCAGACTGCCCCTTCCTGGGGAGCTCGCAGACGCACGCATCTCCCCAGCCCAGGCATCCCGGCCTCCATCCCGGGGCGGCTTCTGTCCCTCCGAGGGGCGCCCTTGAATCCGGCCCCTCAGTGTGAGTGGGATTGTTATTTAGAGCAAAGTCAGGGTGGGGATATGGATGCAGGACTGAGGCTGTTCCTAGAGTCACTCAGCTGTTCCTAGTTTTGAGTCAGAGACACCCTGACAGGAGCAAGCCCTTTCAGGAGCATCTATCCCATCTGTGCGGCTTTCCCGATGCCCTTTACACTCATTCTGCTATTGTTCTAAGCACATGTTCAATTTGTTGCCTGTAGCTGGTTATGCTGATTTCTGGTTTTTCTTTGCAGAATAGCCCGGGAAGTGAAATTTGTGTGTGCATGCTGATGTGAAGAGGTGCCTTGTGTATCTTAACTCACTTAATCATCTCAAGTACAATGCGTCTGTTCCACAGGAAAGGGGACTGAGAGTCAGAGAAGGCAGAGAAGGTGCGAAGGTCATGTGGCTCCCAAACAGCCGAACCCGGCTTTGGGCTGACCGGTGGCCGACCTGCAGAGCCCATGCTCTCTTGACAGCCTTCCAAGTCCAGAGCACCAAAGAGAGTGTGATCTTGTTCTGAAGTATAATCCTGACTTTTCTGGCCACATATCTTGCCCTGAATTACACATTGCTGCTGAGGTCCCTACTAGCCTGGGTCTCTTTCCTATGTAAAAAATGGAAATATCCAAGGGAATTCTGATGTTAATGAAATAGCTCCCATTGTTTCAGGAAAATTCTACCCTCCCAAATAGTAGTATGAAGCTCTTGGTTCCCTAACTTGCATTGTTCCAGGCTATGAGGTCTGAAATAAACCAGTATTATTATTATTATATGGAATTGTGATGGAATAGTAATAGTAATTGGCATCTCTGTTGGGACTCTTTCAGAACTCTTGGATTGGCTTGTGAGACTCCTGTAATATTAATCCCACTTTCTAGTGGGAGAGTTGTGGCTTACCCAGGGAGGGCACTTCCAAGATGATGACATGGTAGACGTAGCAACACTGAATGTGAAGTTTTATGTAATATAAACACCGTAACAATAGGCCTAACGGGTGGCCTTGACTTTTCTGGCTCTGCCGTGAAGGGAGCCAATCAATGCCTCCAGGAGCACCAGAAGATGAGCCTGGGGCCTTCAGAGCCTTGGGCAGCCCAGACAAGGGAAGATAATTAGCTGCTCATTCAAATTGCATCCTTGGAGGATTTGGCAATTCTAAGGGAGTAATAAAACCTCATGCATTATTTTATGGTATCTGCAGAGAAACATGTACTCTATCAGAAGGACTGCAGACTAATCCCATGCTTGCTTTGTCATTAAAGAAACAAAAATACTGATGCTTCACAATAAAGATAAAAAGCAAAGAGAGAAGGATTAAATGGTGTTTCACTCAAGGGTTTTCTTTCTTTCTTTCTTCCTTTTTTTTTTAGGAAGACAGAGTTCTTGTCTGAAATGGGAGCCGACAGATCTGGCATTTGCTGGTGGACTTTAGTTCTTTGGAGAAAATGCAGAGACAAAAAGATCATTTTGACGGTACTTAAAAGATCTATTTGAATATATTTAAGGGAGTCCAAATATTTCCAGCAATTTTTAAAAGGGCAAAATTAGGCTTAATTCAAGGTATGGAATATAGATTTGAAAGTCTTAATTATGTCATGAGTACCTTTCCAGCAATAGAACATTTCATACCGTACCTAATTATTGAGGAGTGCATCTATGGAGCAGGCCTGGAAGCTTGTGACTGAGGTTCCCAACCTGTGTGGCTCTCATTTGCTTAAGATGGAATATTTCATGGCCCTTCTTGGCAGGCTGCTGAGGGGTCTGACGTCTGTTCTTCCTAATACTTGGCCATGGCTTACTGGCCACAGTCCCGATTCACCCACCCAGCCCCCTGCGGATGATGTATGAAAAATCGTGAATAAAAGGGCATGAAAATCAAATTAATTCATTTTCCATTTTCCCCACATTTGTATCTGTCTATCCAGTACTTTTCCTTTTTAAGCCCACTATCTCTTTGAAAGCGAGCAGTGCAGTTATAATACATTCTCTTCATTGTAACCCTGCACTGTGAGTATGTATTCTGCATTAAATAATAAAGGAGATTAATAATTAAATCAAAATGAGAAACCCCTTGTTTCCTGTCTACAGCCCAAGGGACAGATTTCCTGGGCTGGTGCCAATTTATCAACGATGATTAGAGGCTAGGAGGCCAGAGAGGTACAGAGAAGATGGCAACAAGAAAGCAGGGTAATGTGAATACGAATGTACTTATGTACAAGTGAAAAGATGGGATGGTGATAGAAGGTGAGTGGATGGGGAGAAAAGACCAGAGAAACAGGGCACAGTAGGTAAAATCCCAATAATTAGAGTTGAAACCTATTGGGGGTTCACCCTACACCAGATTGCATTCTAAATGCCTTACCTGTATTAACTCATTTAGTCATTTCAGAAAAGGCATAAGATGGGTACTGTTTCCCCCATTCTACAGATGAAGAAACTGAGGCACCAGAAAGGGTGAGCCAACTGCCCCAAAGCTGGTATTTACATGGATTGAAACCCAGGCGAACTGGCCCTGGAGTCACTCTCAAAGTCTAAGGACAAGAAAAAGAGAATGCCCTAAATGCTCCAATAAAGAGGAATGAGACAAATCTTATGGGAGAATGAATGAAAAGGAAAAGCCAGTGAGAGTAAGAAAAAAATACAGTCAAGAGAATTAAAGAATTGAGAGTGAAAGCAGGTCAAGAAACAAAGGATGGAATGAAGACAAAGTGAAAGTCAATTAGTCAATGGGGCATCAGAAATGAGCATTGGGAAGAAGAAAAAAAAGAACAGAGAACGGGATCTATCGAAGGGAGTATGTCATTGAGCACGTGTTGTCAGACCTCTCCTTTGCAGTCTTATATAACCTTCTCCCCACCATCTCAAGGTAGGTGTTCTTATACCCATTTACCAGAGGGTAAACTGAAGGTCTGAGAAACTAAGTGATATGCCCAAGTTCACACTGTTGGTTCATGGCAGATCAGAAAGAATTGTTGTTAATGACAAAACGTCGATGCAAGAAATCAAAGAATATCTAAACAAGTGAAGAAATATACTATATTCATAGATTGGAAGATTCAATACAGTGAAGATGCCAATTCTCCCCAGACTGAATATGCAGGCTTAATGCAATTCTTAACAAAATCCCACAAAATTTTTTTTGTAGATGTAGAGAAGATTATGCTAAAATTTCTGCAGAAAGGGAAAGGAACTGGAATAGGTGAAACAATTTTGAAAAAGAATAAAGTGGAAGAAATCAGTCTACTGAACTTTAAAACTTGTTATATAGCTAAGTCTATGTGGTAATGGAGGAGAGATAGACACATAGATCAATGGAGCAGAACCCAGAAATAGACTTTCACAAATATACCCAACCGGTCTTTGACAAAAGTGCAAAAGGGATTCAACGGGGGAAAGACCATCTTTTTTTTTTTTTTTTAAAGATTTTATTTATTTATTTATTTGAGAGAGAGAATGAGAGAGAGAGCACATGAGAGGGGGAGGGTCAGAGGGAGAAGCAGACTCCCCGCCGAGCAGGGAGCCCGATACGGGACTCGATCCAGGGACTCCAGGATCATGACCTGAGCCGAAGGCAGTCGCTTAACCAACTGAGCCACCCAGGCGCCCCGGAAAGACCGTCTTTACAAAAATGGCACCAGAACAATTCGATATCCATAGAAAAAAAAAGTGAACTTAACTAAGCCTCAAACCTTATACAAAAATTAACTCAAAATGAATCATGCCCTTAAATATAAATGATACAGTTATACACATTTTAGGGGGGGAAAAAAACCTGGGAGAACCTTCAAGATCTATGGCAGGCAAAGATTTTTTAGACTTGACACCAAAAATCTCATCCATAAAAGGGAACACTTATAAATTGGACCTCATCAAAACTAAACACGTTTGCTAAAAAAGACCCTGTTAAGATGAAAAGACAAGCTCCAGAGTAGGAGAAAATGTTTGCAAAATCACATATATGACAAGGATTAGTCCCTTGCACTATAAGGAACTCTCAAGATCCAACAGTAAAACAACCTAATTAGAAAATGTGTGTAAGACATGAAAAGACATTTAGTCAAAGAAAACATATGGAGAGCAAACAGGCACATGGAGAGATGGTCAATATCATTAGCCATTAGGGAAATGCAAAACCACATGAGCTATGTTGCACATCCACAGGAATGGCAACAATGAGAAATAGTGACAAGAGCATACATTGGCAAGGATGTAGAGAAAAAGGATCACTCCAAATTGCTGATGGGAAGGTAAAACAATGTGTCAGTTTCTTAAAGAACTAAACATAATTACCGCGTGAACCATCGATTGTACTTCTGGGCACTTATCCCAAATAAATGGAATACTTATGTTCATGCAAAAACCCACATACATGTATTTAGAGCAGCTTTAATCATAATAGCCTCAAACTGGAAACAACAAACACATATCCTTCGAGGGGTAAATGGTTGAACAAATTCAATAACCACACTGAAATATCACACACATACCCTTGGATGAATCCCCAGAGAATTATACTGATTGAAAAACTCAGAGGTTATATACCATATGATCCTATTTATATAACATTCTTGAGCCGACAAACACTATAGAAAGGAGAACAGATTCAGGGCTGCCAGGGGGTAAGGAAGAGGTGGGGCAGGAGGGAAGTAGGTTAGGCTATAAATAAAAGGGCAACATGAGAGATCTTTGCTGTGATGGAAATGTTGTTTTATTGTGTGAATGTTTAAGGGAAAGAATTAGGGGATATCCACACAGATGGAAGGAAGGACCAGCGCAAGCAGAGGCTGGTCTTAGGGGCCACAGAAGCTCCCTCCTTGGGTTCCCTCCGTGGGCTCCCTCCCCTCTTGGACCTCACTGTTTTTTTGATCCCCCTTGGAAAGCCTTCCCTGGTCGTCCCTGGCCTTCCTTTGGCCCCTTTGCCTCTCTTCAGTGGGTCTTATCCCTGATCCTGTAACATATCCGTGGGCACGTCTGCTTTCCTCAGTCAGTCCTCGGAGAGAGTGCCAAGGTCGGGCAGGCAGGGGGTGTTAAGGACCCAATCCTGTAACACAGGTTCTTACACACGGTCTGGCCTGTGGTAGGAGCTCCATTCCCATATTTAAAAGAATATGTGAGTGACTTTGAGGTTCGTCCGATGAAGGGCACTTTCCAAAGTGACTCAGGCAGCCTGAGTGGGGCTGTGAGGCCTGCATCCCTTGCTGTCTGTGGTAGCCCGGGGTAGCTGGCTGGCATAACCTTTGTTTGTCAGGGTCTCCTGCACCTGGGCCCCCGTGGGACCTGTTATCCCTGCTGGATGGCCAGCTTCCCGGAGCAGAGGCAATACCTCGTCTCTGTTGCTCTTCTGCCTCTCCTCCTGGCCAGACTCTGAGCATCAAGCACTCAAGAGCGCCATCTTGGGAGGGACAGACTCTGAGGGCAAAATACACAGGACACAGGGTCAGCCCCTGACGGCATTTCTCTGCTCTACTTCCTCACCCTCCTTTTCCTTTATGAGCAGCAAGAGATAATTCAGGACGATGGCATTAAGGCCAACTGATACTCAGGTAAGGAGCCTAAAATGTGAAAGAGGATGTAGGGATGGGCACACACCTAGCCTCCAAAACCAGGTCACAGGAGACAAGGAGGAGAGTCTGAAAGCTTGTCATGTTCTCTCCTTCCCTCCACCCTCCATTTATTTCCCTTTTGACTCCCCAGCCTTGGCCCCTAACCTCCCTGGCCACCAGATGGGTTGACCCTCGGGGACCAGGAAGTGCTGTGGCCACCTGACAAACTGGTCGGATGATCCCTGACCTTTGACCCTCAGCCCGTTCTCGTCTGGAATGATAATGGAACTTAACATTTACGCACCAGCCAGGAGCTCCAGGGTCATGTGTTAAAGGTTTGGCTCTGACATTTAACTTAACACGGTTGTTGGCAAGGGTTGCTGCCATCCGGGGCTCTGCGGACTAGAATAGCTCCCTTATCAGAATGTCAAGGTAGGAGGAACTAGATAAGCTTGCGGCACTGGCAGGAGCCATGGCTCCGTCCCTCGGCAGCCAGGGTCTCAGGAAGGGCCAGCTGTCCCGTCCGTTTTAAAATAATCCCAGAGAAAGCCACCCTCAAGTCTCTTAGAGAAATACATTCAGGCATTTTTTTTTTTTTCAAATGCCACACCGCAATCCTTTGTGTTTGAACTCCCATGTTCGAACTTATTTTGTCTTGAGGAAAAACAGAAAAATCCCTCCATGGCTGACAACGGTCTCAAAGCACATCTGATGATGGACCCTCTCTTGGAAACCAGGTCTCCGTGGCCTGATCTGTAGCTCAGACACAGTGAAAAGTTGAATCTAAAAATGGCTCCTTCGAACCACCTCATGGTTTCCTCCTTTCTCCCCATGGTACCCCCCCCAACACCCCAGCCTAAATATTCAATCAGTATTGCCCAGAACATGTAAGCTTTGGTGCTCATGCTCCGAAGTGTAAAAGCATAACCCTGTCTGAATGATCATGTTCCAAGATTTTCAAACATTAATTACTCCTGCCACATCCTAAGCAATCAAATAAATCGCTGTAGAACTGATTTAAAAACAAGAAACAGAGTAGATGCTATTTACAAGGACGCGAGTGCACAATAGACCCATCTGTGGCTTGGACCACAGAAGGCAGTGAGAACCAGGGTATCTGCAGAGCAAGTGGGACCTGGAGAAGGGGGTGCTCTGGTTGTCTCTTCCCTGCTGTGGGGTTACCTCCATCACAGGCGACTAGGCAGCCCTAGAGTCCCCCGCATCCCTGGCCGAGAAATCCAGGCAGGCACTGGCAGACAGCCCCACAGGGATCTTGCTATGCAGTCCACCGGGGACAGCGGGGCAGAGAACATCTGTGACGGAGCCACACTGACATCTCTGCTGGGCCCCCAGTGGAAGAGCTTGGCTCTGCTCAGGATGTGCCCGCAGACTGGGGGGTACCCACGGGAGACTTCTCCCTGGGGAATCCCAGTGAGCTTTGACTTCATCCTCAGGGAAGGCAGCAGTGTCCCGGACAGCCCCCTCTCTCTGCTCACACGTCCTCCTGTCCTCCTCTCCTCTCTTCTAGCGGCACTGCTTGCTGGACGGAGTTCATTCATTCTCTGTGTACTGCAGGAGGGCTCCTTCAAGAAGCCTGCGAGGTGGCCCAGCAGGTTATAGTGGCTTTTGGAGAGGACAGGAGAAGTCTGGTCCCCTCTCTGTCCGAGAGCTAGATAGGGTATCTAGAACAGGGCTGAGGTGACCTAGGGAACACTGTCCTTCCCTGCAATGTGAAGACGAGCTCCCTACCTGATGTTTCCCCTTTCGGCGGTGGCCCTGGTGCTGTTCTGATCATTTAGGCTGACGTAACAATTTATTATCCACCTCATAATTAATAAACGGAGCCTGGCAAGTAATAAACACCTAATAAACGTCCCAAAACATTCCTTCCAAGGTAAAAGAAGGTTGTCTTTTTCTCGCCTTAGGCTGTAAGTCTCGATTCTGTGAACTTAGTTTCAGATTTTTTGGGTCCAGGACGGTTAAGGGGGTGGGATGAGGTGAGGTCGGGGGAGGGTGGGAGGAAGAGCAGGAAAAGCAGTGGATGGAAGAAGAAGAAACAATCCCATCACATACACAAAATGCCCAGTATCACACAGTTAGCATTCAATAAATGACAATTTCTTAATATTATTGCCAAGAAGCAGAGTGAGGCTATCTCAGGGCAGATCAATAGTTTAAAATCCCAGGCAGCCTGGGGCGCCTGGGTGGCTCAGTCTTTAAGCATCTGCCTTCGGCTCAGGTCATGATCCCAGGGTCCTGGGATCAAGCCCCACATCAGGCTCCCTGCTCCCTGCTTTTCCCTTTCCCACCTCCCCGCTTGTGTTCCCTCTCTCGCTGTGTCTCTCTCTGTCATAAAAATAAAAAAATCTTTAAAAAATAAAATAAAATAAAATCCCAGGCAGCCCGACAAAGCTTTTCATGTCAGAGTCCAACCAAGGGCCTCTCCCTCTAGCTCCCACGCCGTCCACCCTGCTTGGTCCTTCTACCAGATTCGAGGGCACCCCAGGGTCTCATCCAGCCAGCTGATGGGATTTACGCCTGGCTTGGAGGAAAAGGCACAGATTTGGGAAGGTCAGCGCACCTTTCAGGGTTAGTGTTTAATAGTGGAAAGAGTCTGGCTTTGAAGTCAGAGGACAAGGGTTTAGAGGATAACAGCTCTGCCATTCTTCCTGCTCAGAACTCTAAAGCTACGGTCTCATCTCTAAAGCTGGTGAATGACCTCCGCCCCACAGGACTGGTGTCCAGATGAACTCATCCGAATGTGTCTGGCTCAGTCCTTGGTTCCATAAATATTAGCTGTTTTTCACTGCCTCTCCCGCACATGGAAAAGTGCTTTGTGGACCAGAGAGCCCGATGAGACAAAGGTATGTTTTGGAGTCAGACCCAGGTGAGAATTTCACTTGGAAGCTTTGTACCTCCCAAAAGTTACACAGCCTCACCAAGCTTGAAGATGCAAAAATCTGTTCTATTAAAAGGATCCAAAGAGAGCAAAGCACTTGGCGCATTCGGACACAAAGCCAACATCCCTGTGCCTGTTGATCTTCTGGTGGTGGAAAGGGGCTCTCGGAACAGGTGCTGGGCTAACGTTACCCGACCTGATGTGTAGGCTAGGCCCTGGAACTTTGCGGGGGAGGCCCGGTCCCACTACGCTGAGGCTGCTCCCCAGTCCTGGGAGGAGGGGGGACAGCCCTGTTTGACGGGAAGCAGAGACAGTTCTCCAGGGAGACACATGGATTTGGGAGAAGGGGAAGAATGATGGCCTTTCCTATTCCCTGTCCCTACCCTTGCAGCCAGGACTCCTGGCCTTTCTGAACAGTTGGAAAGATGTTTAAAAAGAGATAGAGAGGCATGCAGGAAGTGACCAGGAGGCAAGGAGGGCAGAAATAGCAAGGCCACGTTTCCAATTTGGCCAGACTTAGAAAAAAGCAAGAGTAAGCTGAGGTCAGAGGCTCTGAGGGAGCTCGCCGCCCCACTCCAGCCCTCTACACCCCCATTTGGAGGCAGGCCTGCTACCCAGGGGAATGATGCCCCCCACCCCCCACTGCCTGGGCCTCTCATACCAGGCAGGGGGGTTTCAGGGCCCCCAGGGGTACCCCAGCTCTGGTACCAGCACAGCGTGTTTACAGCTCTCTGAAGGCTGAGCTTCCAGAGCCCAGGACGCCTGCAGGCTCTGGGGAGCTGGGATTTCCTGGCTGAACTTTAAACTGGCCCTAAGCCCTTCACTGTCCCCATGGGCTCCCATAGTGGCAGGTGCCTGGCAAAAGCTAACTGCCAGGGACAATGGGCTCCTTGAGAGTGCCCATCCTGCCTTCCAGAACCAGTGAGCTGGGGAGAAAAGGAAGAAGGAAAAGAAGACAACTTACTTGTTGAGATCGGAGCTGCCGGGTCCCACTGATGCTAACTTCTGGACCTCCCTTAGAGGCGGTGCAGGGGCGCTCAGGGACCTCGAGGGGACTCTCCAGCCCCAGCCATTACCACAGCCTCCGACTCTGCCTAGAGCTCCTCCCTGCTGTGGGGTCCTGTGGCCAGAGGCTTCTAAGCCATCCTGTCCCTTCCTTCGCCAGCCCCTCAGTCACTCCCTTCCTCCTGCAGCGGGAGGCTCTGCTCACGCTCGCACTCTCTCTCTCCCGCTCTCCCGCTCTCCCCCTCCTCCCCTCCGCCCGCTTCTCTCTCCCGGCTCTCCTCCCCTTCGCCCCAGTACAAACGACTCTCTGTGTAATAATGTGTAATAACCGACTTAAAGGGCCGCAGGCAAAGGCGGGAGGGGTGGTTCTGGGGCCGCGGCTGGTTCTGAATGAATGGGGTCTGGCAGGGGGAGAGAGGACCGGAGGGGAGGGGTGGGGTGGGGGTTCTCCCCTCCCTCGCTACCCCCCTTGCTGCTAGCCCAGGGCGAGTGGTACTGGGGCTGCTTCTGGCCCTGCAGAGGCCAAGAACGGAGATCTGTGCAAGTGTGTGTGTGTGTGTGTGTGACATGCACCTGTGTCTGTGTGAGCGCCTGCGTGTGCATGTGTGTGTGCACCCGTGTCTGTGTGAGCGCCCGCGCGTGCGTGAGTGTGCACCCGTGTCTGTGTGAGCGCCTGCATGTGCGTGTGTGCACCCGTGTCTGCGTGAGTGCCCGCGTGTGCGTGTGTGAGTGTGCACCATGTCTGTGTGAGCGCCTGCGTGTGCGTGTGTGCACCCGTGTCTGTGTGAGCGCCTGCGCGTGCGTGTGTGAGTGTGCACCATGTCCGTGTGAGCGCCCGCATGTGCGTGTGTGCACCGTGTCTGTGTGAGCGCCGCGCGTGCGTGTGTGAGTGTGCACCCGTGTCTGTGTGAGCGCCCGCGTGTGTGTGAGTGTGCACCCGTGTCTGTGTGAGTGCCCGCATGTGTGTGTGCACCCGTGTCTGTGTGAGCGCCCGCGTGTGCGTGTGTGAGTGTGCACCATGTCTGTGTGAGCGCCTGCGTGTGCGTGTGTGCACCCGTGTCTGTGTGAGCGCCCGCGTGTGTGTGTGAGTGTGCACCCGTGTCTGTGTGAGCGCCCGCATGTGCGTGTGTGTGTGCACCTGTGTCTGTGTGAGCGCCCGCGTGTGTGTGAGTGTGCACCCGTGTCTGTGTGAGTGCCCGCGTGTGCATGTGTGACACGCACCTGTGTCTGTGTGAGTGCCCGCGTGCGTGTGTGAGTGTGCACCATGTCTGTGTGAGCGCCCGCGTGTGCGTGTGTGTGTGCACCGTGTCTGTGAGCGCCCGTGTGCTATGTGTGACACGCACCTGTGTCTGTGTGAGCGCCTGCATGTGCGTGTGTGAGTGTGCACCCGTGTCTGTGTGAGGCGCCCGCATGTGTGTGTGTGCACCTGTGTCTGTGTGAGCGCCCGCGTGTGTGTGAGTGTGCACCCATGTCTGTGTGAGCGCCCGCGTGTGCATGTGTGACACGCACCTGTGTCTGTGTGAGCGCCCGCGTGTGCATGTGTGAGTGTGCACCGTGTCTGTGTGAACGCCCGCGTGTGTGTGTGACACTCACCTGTGTCTGTGTGAGCGCCCGCGTGTGCATGTGTGACACGCACCTGTGTCTGTGTGAGCGCCCGCATGTGTGTGTGTGCACCGTGTGTGTGCGCGCCCGCATGTGCGTGTGTGAGTGTGCACCCGTGTCTGTGTGAGCGCCCGCATGTGTGTGTGTGCACCCGTGTCTGTGTGAGCGCCCGCATGTGTGTGTGCACCCGTGTCTGTGTGAGCGCCCGCGTGTGTGTGTGTGCACCCGTGTCTGTGTGAGCGCCCGCGTGTGCATGTGTGACACGCACCTGTGTCTGTGTGAGCACCCGCATGTGCGTGTGTGACACGCACCTGTGTCTGTGTGAGCGCCCGCATGTGCGTGTGTGAGTGTGCACCCGTGTCTGTGTGAGTGCCCGCATGTGTGTGTGCACCTGTGTCTGTGTGAGCGCTCGCGTGTGTGTGAGTGTGCACCCGTGTCTGTGTGAGTGCCTGCATGTGTGTGACACGCACCTGTGTCTGTGTGAGCGCCCGCGTGTGCGTGTGTGTGTGCACTGTGTGTGAGCGCCCGCGTGTGCATACGTGTGAGTGCACGTGTGTTTCGTGGGTGCGGTGGAGCAGTCAGAAAGAAGGAAGCAACTGGAAGGCAGAAATTTGGGGGCAGGGCCTTGGCCGGGCTGCGCAGTCTCTCCACCCTGCGGCATCCTCACCCCTGGCTCTCGCGGGCCTGTGGTCTGGTTGTCTGGTCGGCGACAGGTAACCGGTCTGCTGCTCCCAGGGCTCTCTGCTCACCCCCAAATGTGCTCTCCGGGGGCATGTGGCCCTTGGCTGGGTAGGAAGAGGGGGAAACGCTTCCTCCCGCTGCTCAAAGAAGCCCCCCACAGGGGAGAGCCCCTGCCTCAATGGAACCAAGGCTGAGAAGAGCAGCTGTGTTCCCTTTTGGATTCCTCCCTTCCCTGCCTGGAGGAAAGATGATTGCATGCTGTTTATTCCTCAGTCCATGGAAGCTGCTGGAAAGGCAGCGGTGGCAGATGGGGCACCCCCTGCAAAGAGAGGCCTGCTGCCTGGGGAGGGGCCGGCAAGCTTCTCGGCGGACAGGTCCATTGAGGGCAGCTCTTTGGGTTCAACACCCTTGCTCTAGGCCCCAAGTGTGTCTCCTCTCTCCCCGCAGGCCCACCTGATCAAGTGTGTGAGGTCGGTGTCCATGAGACCGTGGGCTCCGCCAGGGCAGTGACTGTGACTGTCTTGCTCTCTGCTGTGTCCCCAGCACCTCGCACAAGTGCTCAATGAATATTTATCAGTGAACACTGTCAACAACAGGGAAACTGATTTATTAAATTACAAGAAGACAAACGGTTGTCACAGGGATTGGGGTGCACCCAGCCTATGCTCTCCTGTGAGCACAGCAACATGGCGGCGTCCCGGAAGCTTGGTCTCATGAGGGCCGCCCCGGGGCTCCTGTTGCCACACAGAGCGCGACGCACACAGCCCACTACCCAGGGTTAGAGCGCGGAGGGTCCCTGCCAGGGTTTGCATCCTGGAACCCCCCTCCTCTCTCTCCATAGAGGGGTCCAGTTGTTCAGTGTGGCTGCACTCAGCCCTAAGTAGGAAATCCCTAAGTCCCCTTAGGAGATTTAGCCTGTCTTCCTGCTCATCCATTACATTTTGATCTAATGGCTTAACACTCTGAGAAGAAAGTTCTTCATTGGATTCCATAGAAAAACCATGGGATTTCTTCTGCCGAATCGGGGAGCTGGCTGACTTTGAAGCAAAATGTAGGGTGGTCTGGAAAATGTTTTGTAAGTATTCTCACAGCAATGGGGCCTTGGACCAGGAGACAGAAAACCTGGGTCCAGTTCTCCACCTAGATCTGAAAAATGAGACATATGGGCGTTCTTGTCCTGACTGGTTTTTGCAAATTGGAGTGAACCTTAACCTTTCCATATGTCTAAGTCTCCCAGAGAGCATGGACAATAGTTGAGGATCGGAGACACAACTCAAGGACCGCTCAGGGGGCTTGGCAGATGCTGGGGACATCTTGCAGTGTCTGAAAATTGATGAGGGGATACTTGAAAGCACCGAGAATTTGGGGGTGTCATCACTGTTAATTAGAGTACAGAGCCACGGCCTCTGTCCACCTGCCTCGGCTTCTCTTACCTGCCTTCACTGAGGGAGAGATGAATCATAATAAAAGTTTTCTTTTTCGAATGTGACACACAGGAAATTATTTTTTTCTCCTATTTATAGAAATTCCATTTGCATTTATGAGGCTGGTAATGTCTCATAAATATTTCCTGCCAGATAAAATATTAATTAAAAGAGTTTGTTGAGTTATACTCTCAAGTTCTAACTAAAACTCTTCTAAGACAAATATTTGAAGTCTTTTCTCTCATGTCAGGAGAATTCCTTGTACATTAGTTGTGTATTCTAATAAGTCAACCTATCAACCCCAGAGATGTGTCAATTAATGAATACTAACTTGCAATATTTAAGAATTGAAAAAGGTATGAGAAGAGGATAGCAGATAATCGTGAAGCTGCCACGCAGTTGAAAAAAAACAAAACACAACATTGCCGACATTTATGAATCTGCCCTGCATTAGGTCCCCTTTCCTCAAGAGAGAATCAATAGCCTGAATTTGGTGTTTTTCTTTCTCCTAATTTCTTTATGCTAAGACCACACCCACCCACCCACACCCTTATTCAGTCAGTGAATATTGACCATGTATCAGGATTTTTGCACTCATAAACTCTTTTGATGGGTGAAGGCCTACGATGTTTGAGACTTTGATATGTACTGTGAGAAAAACGAAGAAGGATAATGGTGGCTTTGATCTACAATGCCTTACAATTTAATTGGGAGGGTCAGCCCATGTGCAGGAAAAGTTAGCAGACAAATTAACAACTTGGGTTTTACTTCATAGGTGCTAATTGGCTGGGATGATGGTGTAGGAGAGATGGTAAAGCTAACACAGCTTGGGGAGAAGGAGCTGAGGGCTGACATCTGGCTACAGACAGAAGGGGTATCTGACGTGACCCCTGAAGTAAGACTAGGATTTGAATATGAGGGGTTAGGGTGTGTATGAAAAAAGGTGTGTCAGGGACCTGAAGGGAGGGATTGGTGCTGGGGGAAAGGGCAGGTGAAGTGTGAGGAGGGGATGGTGACAGGGACTATATTAACCGAGTACGTACTACTGAGCTCAGCTAAGTGCTCCACACCAGTAAGTGTTTTACTCTTAACACCTCATGAGGAAGGTCGTAGTATCACTGTTTCTCAGATGAGGAAACTGAGGCACAGACAAATAAAGTGTCCTCTGTGCCACAGACATGAGTAGTGATTTTCATGACCCAGTTTTGTTAGATTCCAAAACCATATTCCTGACTGTTACAGGTGAATTGTGTCCCCCCATCCCCTACTCCCCAGATTCATTTGTTGGAGACTTAACCCCCTGTACTTCAGAAGGTGATTGTATTTAGAGATAGTATTTTAAAGAGATGATTAAGTTAAAATGAAGCTGTGAGGATAGGCCCTGATCCAATCTGACTAGTGTCTTTATAAGAGGAGGAGATGGGGATGCACTGAGAGACACGGGGGGGGAGGGTGGATAGGGCCGGGGTGGGGGGTAGTGCACACAGAGCAAAGGCCTGGTGAAGACACAGAGAGAGGCCAAGGAGAGAGTCCTCAGGAGAAACCAGCCATGTGGACACCTTGATCTTGGACTCCCAGCCTCTAGAATGGTGAGAAGTAAATCAGCTGCGTAAGGACCTTGCATCCCAAGCCACAGAATGTGTGCTTTATTCTGCAGAAGGGGTAGACAGTTGAAGATTTCTGAGCTGGGGAGAGATATGGAAGTCATTTTTGTGAAGAGTTGTACATTATTCACCCATTTATTCATTTCAGTGAGTCATTCCTGAGCCCCTAGGTTGGGACCTCTGGGGCTGCAGAGGCCATACTGGTGTGTTTCACCTCTGACCTTCACTTGCTCCCAGTGCTCAGCACAGCTTCTGGTACATGGTAGGTCATACATAAATACTTGTCAAAGGAGAAAAAGGTGATGGGCTAGGTTCTGGGGATAGAAAAAAGTGGCAAGACAAACAGTGTGTGTTTTCAAGGAGCTTACAGTCTAGTGAGGACACCAGTCAGTATATAACTAGTTCTGCAGCTAATCGGTTTAGGTGCGGAGAGATTAGGCAGTGCCATCCGATAGAACTTCTGCAATGAAGGAAATGCTCTCTCTCTGTTCCGTGTAATGTGGCATGTGTGGTTCTTGAACATGTGAGATGTGGCTAAAATGGAATTTTATTTATTTTTTATTTTTTTTAAGATTTTATTTATTTGAGAGAGAGAGATGGGGAGAGAGCATGAGCAGAGGGAGAGGCAGAGGGAGAAGCAGACTCCCCGCTGAACAGGGAACCCAATGTGGGGCTCGATCCCAGGACCCTGAGATCATGACCCAAGCTGAAGGCAGACACTTAACTGACTGAGCCACCCAGGTGTCCAAGAAATGGAATTTTAAATCTAATTTCATTTCTTTTACATAGGCACTGTAGTGGGTGGCTACCGGATCGCCCAGGTTAGGATCCGAGACAGGGGAGTGCAGTCTGGGCTATGCGATGGGGCTGGCCTGAGGTGACGACAAAGGTGGGGGCAGCAGGACCCTCACTACGACTCATAGTGTGCTCACGGGCCAGTGGTATGAGCACTGCTCCTGGGAGCCTGTCAGAAATACTGAATTCCAGGGGCGCCTGGGTGGCTCAGTCGTTAAGCGTCTGCCTTCGGCTCAGGTCATGGTCCCGGGGTCCTGGGATCGAGCTCCGCATCGGGCTCTCTGCTCCATGGGAAGCCTGCTTCTCCCTCTCCCACTCCCCCTGCTTTTGTTCCCTCTCTGCCTGTCTCTCTCTGTCAAATAAATAAAATCTTAAAAAAAAAAAAAAGATTTAAAGAAATACTGAATTCCAGGCTCCACCCCAATCCTGCTTCATTTTAACAAAATCCCCAAGTGACACCTACGCACACTGAGGTTGGCGAGAGGACACAGGCTAGAAAACACAGCTGAGGAAGACTCAGCAGATCCAGCACTGGGGAACGGGGAGAAGGGGAGGGGACCCGGATGGCTCCTCCTTGAGTGGTGCTAAGCTTCCCCGGGATCCCCAGGGATGCTGAGTACACATGTTGCCCCTTCTCCTTCCCTCCATTAAAGCCCTGATCACGGGTGCTGGGAGTTCATTACCCGTCTCTCCCCTCTACCTACAATCTACAATTATCTTGAGGGTGGGGTCCTTGTTTTTTTTTAAATCCTTCCTTTCCCAGTGTCTGGCATCATGCCTTTTATTCAGCAAATGCTTGCCGAATGCATGCGTGCCTCATGATGGGAATGAGGAAATCCGAAGGAGCAGGTGGCTGGGAAAGGAGACATACACTTTGATTGTAGATGCAGTGCATGCTGCCTACAGACTGGACGAGCCTCTTAAATGGAGATGTCTGAGAAAAGGCAGGAACGGATGCCTGAGTTGAGGAGGGCGTCAGGGATCTGGGTAGGGACCGCCATCTGCAGTGAGGAGAAGACTGGAACTCCTAGGCTAGTTTACATATCTGGAGGAGGGTGGAGAAGGAGAGGAGAAGAGGCCAGAACTGGGGCCACACTCACATTTGGGCTGAGGGAGAAGGAGGGGGAGGACCCAGAACAAGACAGAATGGCTGGAGGGGAGCTCTGTTGTGGTGGGGTTGGGGGAGTAATAGAGTGGGGGGGCACCACGCTGAAAGGATGAGGGGCAAGAGAACATTGTGGTCAGTGTAACAGCTTCATTCATTAATAAAATATTTCCTTATCTCAGAAAAACGTGTGCTCAGCACAGTGGAGGCTAAGAAACATGTCCCCACAGGTCCCACTGACCACCCATCCAGAATAGTCAAGGGAAACAGAACCGAGGGGAAAAACAGCATCGATCAGGCTATCAAGATGTCATTAGTAATTGCAGGATGTATTAAATAAGCCTTTCTTCATGCCTGATTTCCATGCCTACATCTCTGCTTCCTGAGTCAGTAAGCATCCCACCTGTCAACGGAGGATCCCAAATCCATTTTCCATTGAATCTCTTTGGTTTCTGACGTTAGCACACAGTGTAGCTTTGGCTTTCCTAAGACAAGCTTCCCGTTCCTGATTTTCCTTATTCATGAGTCCAGGCTCGGTGCCCGAGAGAGACATTTACCACAGTTGGCTGCACAGTTGATTTTACAACATCTGTGCTCCTAGCACGCAGCAACGAGAAGACTCGGGATTTTGTCACCAGCACTGAGTTTTCAATTATTGCACCACTGAGGGCAGATGATTTTTTCTTTCCCTGTCCATGAAGAGGGATGACATTTGAAGATGAAAGAAAATAAACAGGGGCGCCTGGGTGGCTCAGTTGGTTAAGCGACTGCCTTCGGCTCAGGTCATGATCCTGGAGTCCCAGGATCGAGTCCCGCAAGTCCCGCGTCGGGCTCCCTGCTCAGCAGGGAATCTGCTTCTCCCTCTGATCCTCCCCCCTCTCATGCTCTCTCCCTCTGTCTCATTCTCTCTCTCAAATAAATAAATAAAATCTTAAAAAAAATAAAATAAACAGCTTTAATTCCTTCCTAACTTTATAAAATCTCGTTCTGCTTTACTGGAAAACTCCCTAGAAATGCTTGACCAGCAGGCCCTGCCCAGGCAGTTTCCACAAGTGGCCAATAGCACCACCTAGTGGTTGAAAGAGATCTCCCACTCGGTAGAACAACTAGTCATTTGTTCATTTTTTTTTTTTTTTTTAAGATTTTATTTATTTATTTGAGAGAGAGAGAGGGAACACAAGCAGGGGGAGTGGGAGAGGGAGAAGCAGGCTTCCCGCGGAGCAGGGAGCCCGACATAGGGCTCGATCCCAGGACCCTGAGATCATGACCTGAGCTGAAGGCAGACGCTTAACGACTGAGCCACCCAGGCGCCCCCATTTGTTCATTTTTATCTTTGGTTTGTGTTTTATTAAAGTAATATGTACATATGTTCGAAGCATCACAATGTTTTGGATAGTTTGATAGGAAAACAGCCAGGCCTCCTCCTCCCCATCTCCTAACCTCCAGATGTTCTGACTTTCATCTCTGCTATGTTTTCCCTGTTGGTTTTACCACACATTTCTAAATGACACACCTGTAGTAATACTGCTAGATGCTTCTGTGTTAGAGACTCTCTAACTTCCCACCACCGAAGAGGAACTTCTCAGCAGTGTGGATGGAACTTAGCTCCCCTTCCTCCCTGATCCCTACCACTTATGCGCTCCCTTCTCATCTCCTGTTCCCCCAGTGGGATTTTGTCAGAATTTTGATCAGATAATCTGTGTTAATACTACTATGTCTATAAAATTCTGGACGGAGCATAGCTGATCTATGTGGTCGACCAGACTACTTTTTCTGTCCTGTACAACTTTTGGGTTTCCCTGGAATCATTAACACTCTTGGCTTTGTTTGCTTAGTTGCCTCTGCTCTTATCCACCTACAGTTTCAAGCCCTTCTTAAGATACCCAAGGAAAAAAAAATAAATTAAAAAAAAAAAAGATGTCCAAATATATCCAGTGTTCTGCTGATCTCATCTCTTGGAGAAATCTGCTCTGGAGCTTTCTACTCGCTTTGGTCTGCATGGATTGCCCTCTCTGCTGGGGACACGGCATCTCTTGTCCCTTTGCCTCTCTCTTACTTCCTCCCATTTCCTCTGTTGCCTGTATGCTTCTTTCTTGGTTCATTCCCTCACTTTGGAGAAACACATTCTATAGTTCTTTTCTGGGAAAGATAGCATGCAAGGTAAATCTTTTTTTGAGACTTTGCCTAACTGAAATATCTCTGTTCTACCTGATTGACACCTTGGCCAGGTATGGCGTTCTAAATTGGAAACCATTTTCCTTCAGAACGTTACAGGGATGTCTTAATTTTTCTCCCATCTTTTGATGATATTGAAATGTCCAAAGCTAGTTTCATTCCTGATCTTTTTATATGTCCTCTTTTTCCTCTCTGAAAATGAGCAGGATCTTCTCTTTTCAGTGTTCTGAAGTGTTCCAATGATGTGACTCAGCATGGGACTATCTATCCATCGTGCTGCTCATTAGGTGGACTGGCCCATCATTGCCTTCCATTCTGGGAGATTTTCTGGCAATGCTTCTTTGATGATTTTCTTCTTCCTGTTTTCTCCATTCTCTCATTCTGGAATTCCCATCACTTAGAAGGTGGACCTCGAAAACCTCTCATTTTCTTATCTTTTCTCTCCCAATTTCATCTCTTTGTGTTTTTCCTCTGTGTTCTGGGAGATTTCCTCAACTTTTTCTTTCAAATTTTCCATTGAGATTTTGGGTTTTGCTACCGTATTTTAATTTCCAAGAGCCCCACTTTTATTCTCTTAAGGTTAATTTTTTTTGGGGGGGTAGCATTCTTTCTATTTGAAGGTTTCTTCTCCCTGCCTCATCCCTGTTTCTGCTAAGAGGCTTTTGCACATCTGTCTCTTTTAGCTCCTTGGCTATTGGCTATTGGGTAACCTGCTAAGAGGAAGCTCTGGGTCAGAGGATGGAGTTGACAAACTCCAGCAGGGCCATTTCATTGCAGGAACCCCTGATAGCAGTTTTGTTCTCGGGGGTAGTCAGATCTTTCAACCTGCTGGCCTCTGAAATCAAGCTGGGGAAGAGAACTGGGGACTATCTACTATGTTTACTTAGCTCTTTTTTCAAGACATGATAAGCCCATCCTTAATGGTGCTGTGTGTCCCTCTGTCCAGGGGCTCTTTGCTTTACCATCTCTAGGAATAAATCTCCAGACCTGTGCAAGAGAGGGTCTTTTTTCGCCTGGGCCAACCCAGGGAGGGGATCTGGAAGTCTAACTACTATCCTTCCTAAATAGACTCAACGAATCCTCCTTCTTTGAGCAGCTTTGTCCACCCCCCGCCCCAATTTCCAGAGGTAGAATTTTGGGATTCTGAGGTGCAAATTTGCTGGTTTCTGTTTTTTTCTTGCATAAGCGTAGAACACATCTGTTTTCTGGTTTTCAAAAATGTTGTTTCTGTGTCCAGTCCAGCTCTTCTTACCCTTGAGGGTTAATGCCTTCCCTAAAACTGTTATTTTATTGGGATTTCAGATGAGAGCAAAAGTAGAAGCATTTCTTTAATCCACCCTCTTTATACTCAAGTCATCCATTCATTTTTAATCATTCATTCTACAGACATTTGCTGACCCCTTGCTGTGCGGTAGGCTCTGTGCCAGGTTCTGGATGTGCCGTGATGAATGAGGCTATATCCCCTGCCTGCAGAGATGCCTACCCTCATGGTAGCAAATAAATAATAAATAGTTATACAAGCTTATAGAGTGAGAGAACACAGCTAATGGTGATGGTTGGGTGTCTCCTGTGAGGTCAAGTCTCCCTGGAGGAGAACAGGTCTCTGTCTTCCAAGAGACCCCAAACGGTGACATAGCTTAACATTTGCCAAGGTCCTTGCAAATTCAGTTGCCTGATTTCAAGTGCAGCCATCTTCCAAGAGCACCCATTAAAATCTAGCTTCCTAATATCTAGACAAAAATATCCTAACTTATTAATTAACAGTGAGTGCCCTACCTGTGCTGGGAACTAGGACTCACATGATGGCCTGGTCAACACCTTTCTCCCTACAGGGAGAGACCTAAATGGGAAGTCATATCATGATTGGAACGTTGCTAGGTGAACCTGGCATCCAGTAAAGGGCATTAGTTGTAGATAGACTGGGTGGTTATTAGTCTTGGCAACTGAACAAGAAGGAAGGTCATAGTCAATGGACTGGAATATTGAAGTCTGCTGAATGAGGCTGGCCCTTCTCTAGAAAGTGCCTGATTCACAGTGCACCCAGGGGTGTTATTTTCTTCACATACATCGGTTCGCAGGAAGACCCAAAGGGGTTGGGCTTTGTCTAGAGTGGGTTCAGACTCTCTTCTCCCTGCATTCCCCCCTCTCTCTGTGCACAGCTGCTCCATCTTCCCTTGGACACTCCGGCAGTGTTGAGATTTTTATGGGTCATGGGATGTGGTCTCTTACTAGATGGTGGGTTCTGCGTGAGCTGCCCTAAAGCTGTCTGATGGTGGGCACACCTGCTAGGGGATTTGAAAATCATACCAAGTGTCTGTGGAGCTCTAGAGGGTCACAGAAAAAGACCACCCTGCCTCCTTTTGTAGTAACATTAGAAAATACTTACTGGGCCATTGTTCCCTGAGAATAGGCTTCCAATTATCTCAAGAGAGCCTGATGATCATTTGCCCTAGGGTCCTTTCGTAAGGGAAGAAACCAAGCCTCAAAGCAGTTGGTGAGGGGCTGGGAGGGCCCTGGCTCCTCTGTGAAGGATGTGCAGGCCAAGATAGGAGTGGGTACAGGGTGGGGCACTCATGGCCTCTGCCTAAGGAGCCAGGGAGGATGGGTGAGGTCAGGAGCAAAGGGGCGGGGTTGCACAAATAAAGGTGGGGAACAAGAATTGCCCGTGCTCATCTCACTTCTGTTCCAGGACACAAGTCATGAGGACAAGAACATTGACCTGACTCAGGGTCATGAGGCCAGGGTCATCACTCACCCTTCTCTGCAGTTACTTTCCCTTGTTTCAATGACCACATAACATCATGATCACAAGAGTGTTTTGCAAAGGCCAAGACAGATAAAGGGAAGCTACTGTGATGATTGTTTTATAAGGCAATGCCAAGAGCCTTTCAGAGAGGAAATTTCATTGCTGGGATTCTTTTGCCTGAGGGTAGAACAGCCCTGCATCATGCTACCTGAGCCTTGGTCAGGCGTCATTTGTGTTCTCCAATCTCCAAAGAGCATCCCGGACACCCACCACCTCCATTTCCACAGTGCTTGCAGTCCCCGGGGGCCACCAGAGACAGCTGTCCCCATCCTCACATCCCAGTTGGGGACAGCATGGAGTGGCCTCCGCTGTGCGTTGGTAGAGGGCTTAGAACTAAAACCAGGATTTCCTAATCCCTGGTTATATTTGATCTTAGTATTACACATGATGATAATAATAATAATAGTAAGCGATGTTGATATGGCACTTAGCAATAACGAGGAACTTCCACACAATGTTGTGTAAAGCAATTATAATTTGTCCCATTTTCAAATGAAGAGGCTGAGACTCAGGGGTCACATAACATACTGCTGTAAAGTGGCAAAGGCAGACCTAAACCCAGACTTCCTGACTCCAAGTACAGTGTTCTTCCTACTACCAGAGTTCCCGGCTGTCACTCTGAAATTTGGGATCCTTATTCTAAAGCACATTTCCTCCCAGTGAATGAGATCCTCATTACCTACACCCAAATTCGCACCTGGCTGGAAGACCAGTGAGACCCACTCTTTGGAGTCCAAGTTCCTAGGTATTCTAGGAGGGCCTGGGGTTCATGGTCCTATACGCACTGTGGGTACTGAAAACTGACCCATGACATTAGTTGTCGGTAGATCTTCGAGCATCATGGTGATGGCAGGGCTGATCACCTTGGTAGGAAATGACTGTTCACACATTAGCTACCGTGGCAGAAAAAGTGTCAACTTCAAGGTCACTGGAATGGCCTGAGATACTTGTGTTTTGTCATTGCAGAAGTTGGCAATTTCCAGAGCCAGTGTCTGTGTGCCTGAGTTCAGACGCTGACCCTCCTAACTACGTGAGCCTGGGAAAAGTGCTGCTGGGTATCTGCACAAGGGGAATTCGTTACCTGCCTGCCCCTCCCCTCTTCCCCTGAGCATTCAATGAGCACAGAGGTGACCGGCTGAGAAGGTATGGAGAAATTTATATTGACTTCTGAGTTTATGGGGACACGTGTGAGCAATTGAGAATCTAGAACAAAGTGTCTAGGACACTTCCAGCGAGAATCCCCGGAAAAGCAAAGACCACCGTTGCTGCAACATAGAAGCCCTTCCCTCCTGCTTTCCCGACGTTTCTGGCATGATTCTGGTCCTCTGCCCTGCAGCGTCCCTGCCCCAGATCTGCTCCCCAAACAGATGCGTATAAAAGGCAAGGCCATCCGCCATCCCTTCCTTCTGTGGTCAGCTGCCCTGGCTTGAACCGCTTGCTCTGTAGGGATCTGGCAGGTCTGTGCATGTCTGAGGGAGTGGTGAGGGTGGTCCTCCAGGAGTCTACTGGCTGCCACAGGGATTGTAGCCCTAAGGGAAGAACATTGGTGGGACTCCATAACTAACTAACCACCCTTGGTCTTCAGAGGGGAGGCATGACCGTGAGCTCTGTTGAGGGTGGGGCACTCAGCACTGCCCTTAGCTCAGGTCCCGTGGATGTGTGTCTTGGCCCTGGCACGGCTATCTTGGTACCTTTCCATTAAACAGAACCCCCCTGCAAACAGGAAGGTGCCTCCTCAGCTCACTTTGCCACAGCGTAGCACGGTATCGGGAGCCCTGTGTGTCATGGCGGCCCCAGCAGAAGGAAGGTGTGGAGTGCGCTGTGGCGATGACATCAGTGTTGGGGGCCAGCGCAGCAGCAGAAGGGAAGTCGAGGATTCCACACGCAGCTGTGTCTGATCTTGAGCACACCAATTGGCGAGCCCTGGAAGGTTTCTTTTGGAGGGTGGTAGTGCTTTGCGGGGGAGCAGGCAGCCTACATTAGCAGGTTGTACAAGGCAAAGCCAAGAGGAGACTCAGTTTTAATCATTCGTTCATTCTTTGGACAAGGTTTCGAGCTTTGCAGCTTTGAAGCTTGAGGAACTCTGGAGGACGCAGTGATGACTCAGAGGAAGAACCTGTTTCCTGGGAACATTGTGTCAGCAAGGGAGAGAGCTGTGCTCATGGATAAAAGTGGCAAAAAAAAAAAAAAAATACCAACCAGGCAAGAGGTAGGGGAGAAGATATATCTGCTGACTTGGGATCTGAGAGTCCTCTTGAGAAGCACGGGGAGTCTTCTGGAGGCCGCTCTGTCTTTTCTCTTCACTGGGGAAAGAGGTCAAGTGAGCGGTGAAGCTGAGTCTTCAGAATGCAAAGCAGGATTTCTGCGGTGCCGCTCTCCTGGGGGCTCCTGGGCTGCCTCCCTGCCCACTTTGTATTCATCTCTTCTGTCCACCAGACATCCTCTCGGTCCAAGGGCTAAGATGACCTATATATATTTCGACCTTTCCCAAGGATGTATTTTTATATATTGATTTTTATGTATGTTTACATATTGTAAGCTGCCTGTGTTTTGTTTCTTTGTTTTGCAGATTATTAAAAAAAAACAAAAATGAAAACAAAACAAAAAACCCCCAAACATTTCGAAAAGAAGAGAAATGTAAAAGAAATTTAAAAAAAAAAAAAAGAGAAGCGAAGACTCCATAACTGGATGTGTAATTTCACTATCAAACCCAGGGTGCTCCCCCAGGCCCTGGGCAGAGGACATTTTGGATCCTGCTTGAGGTTTATCAAGTTCCCTGCTTAGTTCCTGGAGCCTCAAAGACCACGAAAGATATTGGGGGAGTATTTTGTCTTTGTGATTTGCTTAATATTTATGCCTCCATAGCACAATCCAGTTAGGATCTTGGATTTGAGTCCCAGTTCCTTTACTTATCATCTGTGTGGTCAACTGAAAATAAGCCACTGGAGGCCAGGCAGGGGGCTATATAGATTATTTAGCATTTGTGAACAAAACAAAACAAAACAAAACAAAACAAAGCAAAACAAAAGTCACTTCCAACTCAAGGCGAATCACTCTATGAGTTCTAAGGGGATATTAATAAGAGCATGATGTCTAGAATTAAGGAGGTGATGGAACATTCCACTTGGGCTGGCTGGAGTGCACCTCTGGAGTGCTGGGTCCCAGGGCCATGTTTTTAAGAAGACTATAGGCAGGCAGGAGTGTTTGCATGGATGTCATTGAGGGGAGAAAGTGTGGGAAATGTGGGCAAGCCAGATTCCCTTTCAATGCAGGGGATTTGTGAATCTGTGAACCTCTCTTTCCATTCTAAAAAGGAAGCTGCCTGGCAAGATGGGGTATGACACTTTTCAGATTGCTGGTCTGGTAGCTACTGATCAGAAATATTGGAATGGCCAAGTTCACGTAGCAACCAAGGCCTGCCTCAACCCCAGGTCTAACTGCCCACCCCAGGATCTTTTTTGGAAGGCCTTTCACGACCCTGCAGGAATGGATTTTGCTAAGCCTCTGTCTCCTCACCTCCAAAATGAGGATTAGAAAAATACATCTCTGTCTCCTTTACAGAGACACAGACAAGAGAGAACAGCAAAGAGCCCTAACTACGGGGCAGAAAGGAGATCATTCTCTTTCCCTCAGGACCTCACCACCATGTCTTACCTCTGTGCTTCTCATGAGTAAAATCTGTAAGAGGGCAGGCCCTCGGTAGAGGGGCAGGTGGGGGAACAAGGCCTGAGTCCAGCCTCTTCAGGACGGGAGCACAAACGCTTACCTACAGATGGCAGACATCTGAGAACCCATTCAGTTAGAAGTGCACGGCCCTGGGGAGGTGTCTGTTCTCAGGGGAAGGACGTCCAATGCAGTCATGGTCATTACCCAGAGTCTACCTGAAGGAAACAGCCGGCAGCCATGTTCTATTTATCTCAAAGGGCTGGGAGAGGGAAAAATACTGTTGCTGTTTGGTATTGATGTAGCACTTGCTTCAGGGGAACTAACTAAAATGTGTTAAGTCTCTGGAGCTTTTCTGAGTGGCAAGAAGGCCTCAGGGCCCTGCTGAAGGATGGCGTCTTTTTCTAGAAAGCCTGGCAGAAAGAGGAATGGGGCCAAGTCTGCAGCCTTTTGGCACCTTCTCTTCCTTGTTTAATGGTGCTTTCTGAATGGTGTGGCTGGCAGGGCTCCATTACTAGCACATTGTGTGTCTTTGTGTGAGAGATTTGGGCTTATCGGATGTGTCCCCACAATGTCCTAAAGGAGGGAAAATTTTACACTTGTCAGAACATGCTAGAGATGTCAAAATAGGCAATAATATATGTAAACACAAAATTCTGAGGGAAACATGGCAAAACTCCTCGAGAGAACATTTAAAACAAAGAAAAACTGCAAGCATCATCTTCTATAGCGACCCATCTTGCTGGCATTCCAAGTGTCTGTCCCCCTTTCAAAATCATACAGTAGGAAGTAGATATAAGTGCAGCACATTGTCCTTCCGCCATCTTGTCTCCATCTACCTCTCTCCCGCTTCATCTTCCAGCACATCTTCTCTTGAACCAATCTTCTTCCAGTGAGTATTCCACATGTCCCAAACCTACCTTTGCTCTCCAGACTCCAAACTATTTCTCCTTCATCCACTCCCCACCTTCCACGACCCCCCGGGGGGAAATTCTCCCTTTCCAGGAGCACCCAGTCTAAACATCACCATCTTGATGAAGCTTCCCCAAGTAACCTCTTCTCCTCTTTATTCATAACACTTTACATGCGTTTATGCCTCATTGTGTTTTTCACTGTCTTCTCTACATAAAATGTTAAACTCTTGAGGCCCGGGGCCATGTTTTATTCATCTCTGTAACTCCCCAAGTGCCTGGCACCATGCCTTTTTATGTGGTAAGGCCCTCAACAAGCTTTTAGTGGATTAAATGGAATCGCCCAAATCCTCGCTTCATTCAATTCTATTTTTTTTTTTTTAAAGTCCCTTGACCTGGAATTCCTTACAGAACCATGTGCTTTCATCTTTAAGGGCAGTAAATGTTTCAGAGGAAAAGCGTTTCATCTCCTGCATATGGCTTTCTCGAAACCTCTCCGTTGTGAAACCTGCATGGAAATGCTCTTTCCTTTTTGTCAGCTCCGTGGGATTATCTACTCCTCCTCTGTAGCAGCATGTTCGATTTAACCACCAGTCTTCCCCCAGACACGGATTCTCAAGAAAATCAAGGCCTGAAGATGAAAGAACACATTCCATCAAAGAGTCCCTCTGTCCGTTCCCCGTCAGGAGCTGGGAGACCCACCTCACCACCTGGAGGAGGGTGGTGGCCTGGGACACAGCACATCTCCTCCCTGACGTACAGATGGGAGATTAGGTTTCGCGCTAGATAAGATTCTAACTCAGTCTCACTATGTTCGACTGCAGCATGTCAACTCGCTTGTTTTGCAGAAAGCATTAGATTTTGGTGACAAAGTCATGTATCTGGGAGTCTTGAACTGGACTCTGCTTGGCTCTTCCTGCCTGGCTTTGGGACCCATGGGGTTGCCTGGGGTGCGGTCCATATGGACAAACAAGCCCCCCTCTCCCAGAGCCAGGGTCAAGGAGGGGGAAATATCATCCACCAGAAACAAATCACAACCATGTGGCCCAAATACTGAGCGCTAGCCTTGGAGTGGTCTTTCTGAGAAGGGCACCTGCCCTGGGCCCCACGTTTAGAGGCGAGGTGTGGGAAAGAATGTAACAAGAGGCTCACGGTGATGGGGTGGCTGGAGTAAACGGGGCATTACCCTTCCTTTCCTTCCACCCCAAAGGATATGGACGCTGAATGGAAAGACCCTGAATCACTCAGTGTTTGTTATTTGAAGTCACTTTCAGCTCTTGCAGCGTTGGGAAAAAGACATTCATTGAATATTTAGCACCTTATTTCCAAATAAAGAGTTTGTACCGTATCGATTTATCTTGTTTGACACCGTTTACTGACTCCCTGATCTGAGAGGGGAGGACTTTCCCCCCTGTCAGCCCTGTTTCCTTCCACTCCTTCCTCTGCCTCCATTCCCTTCCTACGGTTACATCAAAAATTTTATTAGCTCGATACCCAGTGTTTACATCCCTATGATTCCCTAAATGTTGTTCACAGCTGAGCCAAGTGGTGCATTTTAAATACACTTTCTCTTCTTTATAAATGTTTGTCTTTAGCGGAGTTAACAATTTTCTCATTTGCCTAGTTCTTTGTATATCTATTACTCATTCATCCCGCAAATCTCCTTCAGAACCACAAACCCCCTATTAACATACCTCGGATGACTGTTTGCCTTGAGAGGCAGCCAGCTCCCCCGGCCTCCAGGGTGGTCCCCTACCTCACCCAGGCACACATCTTCACACTCACCCACGCTGGCTCCCTAGGTCTGGGATTTCTCGTATCTCTCTCTCAGGGTGTCTACCCTCTGTTTTGGCAAATGCGTCTTCTGGTAACTCCCTGGAGTGCAGTCCATGAGAAGTAACATTTTTGCAGTTTTTTCCTTCTGGAACTTTTGTGTCTAGTCTGGGTTGTCCAAGAAGCAAGTGCCAGGACAGCTAAGGAAGACATGCCTCTTCCCCACCCGCAGCCAGGGAAAATGGGCAGGGGCCACAGGGGAGGCTGTGGGGCAGGGGGACCCCTGGTGCAGGAGACAGGAAGGGAAGGCTGGAGGGTTCACGTCACAGACTGCTGTCCTGGAGCTAAAGCCCCTGTCAGAGAAGTCCCATCTGTGCCTGGAACCAACCTGCCTTGGTACCCTGGCTCGCTCAGTGGGTGGCTGGGGGCAGCCGGAGGGCATGTGGCCTCAGAGCAAAGATGGTTAGGGATCCCAGCAGGTGCAGGGAGGTTAGGGATCCCAGCAGGTACAGGGCAGTTAGGTATCCCAGCAGGTGCAGGGCGGTTAGGTATCCCAGCAGGTGCAGGGCAGTTAGGTATCCCAGCAGGTGCAGGGCGGTTAGGGATCCCAGCAGGTGCAGGAGGTTAGGGATCCCAGCAGGTGCAGGGTGGTTAGGGATCCCAGCAGGTGCAGG
Organism: Mirounga leonina; assembly: GCF_011800145.1. NCBI lineage: Eukaryota > Metazoa > Chordata > Mammalia > Carnivora > Phocidae > Mirounga > Mirounga leonina. The sequence goes on along the minus strand of NW_023270387.1, from coordinate 23,855,185 downwards.
GAGGTTAGGGATCCCAGCAGGTGCAGGG